>NC_067438.1:9269461-9575572 GCF_009764475.1 Pristis pectinata
GTTATTGGACCCACCGCAACCACATCCTCTGCAGCTCATCCCACATATGTACTACCATTTGTGTAAAAAGGTTACCCCTCAAGTTCCTATTAAATCTTTCCCCTCTCACCTTAAACCTATGCCCTCTAGTTCTTGATTCCCCAACTCTGGAAGTGCACTCACCCTATCTATGCCCCTCAGTTTTGTGCACATCTACAAGATCACCTCTCAGTCTCCTACTCTCAAAGGAATAAAGTCCTAGCCTGTCCAACCTCTCCCTATAACTCAGTCCCAATTCCTGGTAACATCCTTGTAAATCTTTTCTGCGCTCTTTCTGGTTTAATAACATCTTTCCTCTAGCAGCGCAACCAAAACTGAACACAATACTCCAAGAGTGGCCTCACCATCATCTTGTACATCTGCACCATGACCTCCCAACTTTTATACTCAGTGCCCTGACTGATGAAGGCCAGCATGCCAAAATCCCTCTTCACCACCCTGTCTACCTGTGACTCCACTTTCAGGGAACCATGTACTTGAATTCCAAGGTCCGTCCATTCTACAACACTTCCCATTCTCTGTGAAAGTCCCACCTTCATTTGACTTTACAAAATGCAACATCTCACACTTATCTGAGTTAAACTCCATTTGCCATTCCTCGGCCCACTTACTCAGCTGATCAAGATCCCCCTGTAGTTTTTAATAACCTTCTTCATTGACCACCATACCACTTATTTTAGTGTCATCTGCAAACTTGCTTACCATACCTTGTACATTCTTATCCAAATCATTACAGATAACATTGGACCCAGCACCAACCCCTGAGGCACACCACTAGTCACAGGCCTCCAGTCAGAAGAACAACCTTCCACCATCACCGTCTGCTTCCTACCATCAAGCCAGTTGTATATCCAGCTCTCCCTGGATTCCATGTGATCTAACCTTCCAGAGCACTCTACCATGTGGACCCTTATGCAGAGCACCACTGTTGGAGGGAAGGATTTTCCAGACTCCAGTCTACAGCAGGGACACAGCAACTGCCCTCACAGTGACATCTGAAACTGAAGGCTGCCGTGTCCCGTCTAATCGAGAGGAAGATTTTCAAGCTTCATTTTATGGTCTGGGCTGATAGTTTGCAATTCTTGTACTTCTCCTTTATCCTAAAATAAACAAAATGCGTTTGTTATATGTGATGACAAATCTTCACAAATGACTGAGATACAGGCGAGAGAGAAAGGGAGAAAGAGAAAAACAGATTGCACAGAACGGATGATGTAAGGGAGAAACCAAAGCAGCTCCATTCTGCAGAAGCAGACACACTGGGAGAGGTGGTAAATGTCCAGAGAAGAAAGTAGTGAAACACTAAGAGGAAGAAATCCAACCACACACTATCCACCTTAACGGCGGTCATGATTCCCTCCGACCCATGTGTGTCCATATATTAGAGAGCAGGAAGATTACAATGTGTGTACATGTGTGAGGGAAAAAGAGGGGGAAAGTTGCCTAATAAACTATCCTTTGAACACGAAAAGAAAACAGCAGGAATTTATATTAACAAAATACCTGTTCTCCTTCAGCACAGTTGTTTCCATTAGTTCCTTTGTTTCTGCCTGTAATGAATTATAAATTCCAGATAGATAATACACATTATTGTCAAAGGTGATTTGTTCCTCACCTCCAGCCACTAAAAAGTAACAATAACCCTCACTTGCAGCAACACACAGTGGAGCTGGAGGAACTCAGCGGGTCAGACAGCATCTATGGAGGGAAACAGAGAGTCGACATTTCAGGTTGAGACCCTTCATCAGTCTCCAATCAACCTCATTTGCTCTTTTGTTTTAACCTGCTTCAGTGCATTTTATTCACAGCTGAGTCATAGATTTGTACAGCACAGAAACAGGCCCTTCGGCCCACCATATCCATGCCAGCCTTTTTGTCCATCTGCACCAATCCCATTTGCCCATGTTAGGATTGTGTCCTTCTATGTCTTACCGATTGAGGTGCCTGTTGAAATACCTCAAGCATATCAATTGTGTCTGATTCCACCAACTAGTCTGGCAGCACTTTCCAGACAGCAACCACTCTGTGTGAAGAAAACCCACCCCTCATATCCCATTCATAACTCCTGCCTCTCACCTTAAACCTAAACGTTCTTGTTTTTGACACCCCTACCACGGGAAAAACATTTTCACTACCTACCTCATCTCTGCCTCTCATCATCTTTTATACTTCTGAAGGTCAGTCCTGAGCTGCCTTCAATCCAGGGAAAATAAACCCAGCCGATCCAATCTCTCTCCATAACTAAAGTCCTCAAATCCAGGCAACATCCCGGTGAATCTCCTCTACACTCCCTCCGACGCAACCACATCCTTCCTGTAGTGTGGTGACCAGACCTGCCCACCATCCCCAAGTGTGGCCTAACCAGCGCATTGTAAACTTACAACATGATGTCCCAGGTCTCATATTCTACGTCCCAGCCCATGAAGACAAGCATGCCATATGCCTTCTTCTCTGCCTTATCAACCGACATTGCCACTTTCAAGAGACTAGGAATCCCAGGTCTCTCTGTTTAACATTCCTTAATACCCTACCATTTACTGTACATGTCCAAGCCCTATTTGACTTCCCAAAGTGCATCACCTTGCACTTGTCAGAATTAAGTTCCATTTGCCAGTGGTCCGCCTAATTTTCCATCTGATCCATATCGATAATACATAGGAGTAGAATGAGGCTATTCTGCCCAACGTCTCTCCACCATTCAATCGTGGCTGATTTTTTTCAACCCCAATCTCCTGCCTTCTTCCCGTAACCCTTAACCCCCTTACCAATCAAGAACCTATCAATGTCTGCCTTAAGTACACCCCAATTACTTGACCTCCACTGCCTTCTGTGACAACAGACTCCTTAGATTCACCACCCTCTGGCTGAAGAAATTCCTCCTCATCACAGTTTTAAAGGGACGTCCCTTGATTCTGAGGCTGTGCCCTCTGGTCCTAGGCTCTCCCACTGATGGAAACATCTTCCCTATCCAGGCCTTACAGTATCCATTAGGTTATATCCTGCTGTAGCCTTGGACAACTTTCCTCACCGTCCACAACACCACTAATTTTGGTGTCATCTGCAAATTTACTTATCGTACCTCCCACATTCACAGCCAAGTAATTAATCTACATCACAAACAGGCAAAGGTCCAATCCCAGCTGTACACCACTATTCACAAACTTTCAATCAGAAAAACATCCTTCCACCACGACCTGTGCCTCCTGTCACCAAGCCAATTTTGGATCTAATTAGCCAGCTCACCTTGGATCCCGTGTGCCTCAACCTTCTGGACCAGGCTACCATGTGGGACCAGGTCAAATGCCTAACTGAAGTCCACATAGACAACATCTAACACATTGCCTTCGTCAACGTCCTTTGCTATCTCCTCAAAAAACTCAATCAAATTAGAGAGACAGGATTTCCCCCCCACAAAGCCATTCTGACAATCTGGAATCAGCCCCTGCCTTTCCAAATAAACATGATTCCCATCCCTTAGGATTTTCTCCAATAATTTCCCTCCCGTTGACACAAGGCTAACAGGCCCCTGTAGTTACTTGCCTTTCCCTGCTGCTCTTCCTAAATAAAGGAACAACATGAATCACCCTCCCGCCTGCGGCTAAAGAGAATGCAAAAATCTCTATCAGGACCCCAGCAATCGTTTCCCATTGCATTCTGGGATAGATCTCATCCGGCCCTGAGAATTATTCACCTTCTGCCTTCCACATCTAACACCTCCACCTTCTTAGTACTGACAAGCTCCAGACTACACTAACGCATCCCTCCCTGAACCTGTCATCCTCTTCTTCCTTCTCCTTGCTGAATATAGAGGAGAAATATTCTTAGAGAACTTTGCTCACATCCCTTGGCTCCTCACAGAGATCACCCCTTTTGTTCCTGAGGGGACCCCCTATGTTTCTAGCTACCTTCTTGCTCCTAATATACACAGAATTATTTAGGATTCTTCTCAACCTTATTCCCGAACTAACTTATTTCTCAAATACTCATCTACACCCACAATAGTCTTCCAGGGACTCTCCTGATTGAAGGTGCCTAATCCTGTCCTATGTTTCCATTATTTTCCTGATCAAACCTTCAATAACCTTTGTCATCCAAGGCTCTCTAATCTTGTTACCTTTGCCTTTCACCCCTACTGGCACATGCTGCCCCTGAACTCTTGCGAACTCTCTTTTAAAGACAACTCCCATTTGTCAAATGTTGTTTAATCCACAAGCACCTGCTCTCAGTCTGAGGTTGAACACCAAGTGCTGACGGTATCTCTGATTAACGGACTGGGGAAGGTCCAGGATCAGTCAGTGGGAAAAGGTTAAACCATCAATGGAATCAACCCACTGCTCTGCTCTCTCTACACACATGACCGTGTGGCTAAGCACAGCTTAAATGCCATTCATAAATTTGCAGATGACACCACTGTTGTTAGTAAAATATCAGATGGCAACAAGGAGGTGTACTGTAGTGAGATAGATCGGCTGGTTGAGGGGTGTTACAACAACAACATCGCACTCAACGTCAGCAAGACCAAGGAATTGATTGTGGACTTCAGGAAGGGGAAGTCTGGAGAACACACACCAGTCCTCATTGAGGGGTCAGCGGTGGAAAGGGTGAGCAGCTTCAAGTTCCTGGGTGTCAGCATCTGAGAGGATCTGTCCTGGGCCCAACACAGTGATCAATCATGAAGAAGGCACGCCTGTGGCCCTACCTCATTGGGAGTTTGAGGAGATTTGGTACGTCACCAAAGAATCTTGCAAATTTCTAAAGGTGTACAGTGGAGAGCATCCTGACTGGTTACATCATGGAGGCTCCAATACACAGGATCACAGACTCAGCCAGCTCCATCATGGGCACTACCCTACCCACCATCGAGGATATCCTCAAGAGGCGGCGCCTCAAGGCGGCATCCATCATTTAGGTCCCTCACTATCCAGGACATGCCCTTGTCTCATTACGATTGTTGGGGAGGAGGTACAGGAGACTGAAGATCCATCTCAGTGTCAACTATGGCAGATACTCAGGTCCAATCGTCCAATTACTCTGCAGTTCCCCTACGGGAGGATGTTGCACAGGGAATTACATCGCCAGGCGTTCAGGACATGGAAACAGGGTGACCACTGCCTGCAGCACACTGTGGAATTTCTGCAGGCGGTGTTACCGCTTTCCACTCAAGTAAAAGTAAATCCCAATTGTATAACATTGAGGCAAAACAGCAGTCTGTAATTGAATATCTGGGCCCAGTTTTCCCAGACGCAGGAATAGTTTCCATCTACCCTATCGCTCACCATTGATATCTTCAAAAGTTCAACTACACCACCCCTTAGCTGTGTAAACAGCAGTTTTTAAAGTCCATCTTAATTTAACATTCCAGTACATCTATGCAGACCTCCCACAAAAGGCTGGTGCATCCTTCCTGTAGTGTGGGGCAGATGTCTGTTTTGTTCAATAACTTGCTTTCAATTATGTAAGTTTCAATTGATGAATGATTTTTTTCAAATATCTTCTGGAATCCAGACACACATCAGGGATGGATTATGCTGGGTGTGGCCAGCAGTTCTGAACTGAACCACCGATGTTCACCCATTAAGTCTAAACCTCCTGCAGGTCTCCCTGCTCCCGGCTGTGGGACTGAGGACCAAAGGTGCTGGTGGTCCAGGTAAAGCAGTTTACAATGTACTGAATGAGAAACTCCTTTCACTCCAACCTCTCTGCAGAGCACCACAGTGAGCATTATCATCTAATGAAAGAACATTTGTGCACTTACCTTTAAAGATAATCCAGTAAAAGAGGACAAGGTATGTGTCAGTAAGAGATAAAATGTGACACACAAACAGGCTCAGAAAATAAAATGCGATTCCCAGAAGTTCTGTGGGAAAATGAACAAGAACGTGAAAGCTGTTAAAGATCCATGCAAACTTGTTATGGTGCAGAAGGAGGCCATTCTGCACATCAATGCTAGCTCCTCAGGAAGCAATCATAATCCTACCTCCATTCTCCTCATCTTCCCCTGCTGCTTATTCCCTCTCACATGCCCATCAAGTCCTCTTTGATTCTTTTTACCACTTACCTACTAAGAGCAGTCAATTCACCACCCAACACATCTTTGAGATGCAGGAGGAAACTGGAGCACCCACGGGAAATCCAAGCGGTTACTGGGAGAATGTGAAAACTCCGAAACCAACTGCATCCAAGGTCAGGATCGCTGGGAATGAAAGGTGCTGTTGAAAATAAAACTGTTGGAAACACCCAAGAGGAATTATCACCATGCCTGAAGGAGAGAGCCCCTTATACTGTCACTGCCAGGACTGTGAGAACACCCCCCCCCCTCAAACCGCATGCTACTAGATGGGGAGGAGAACCCTCCTCACATCCCTGCCCTATGTATGAATGAAGACCCTCTACCCAACCTCGCTGCCACTATCGGGATCAAAGGGCATCTTTCCCTCAGTCCTCACCTCCAAACAGACTTGGTGCTACAATGAGATGTGACAACACAATGCAGCAAACAGGAGTGAATTGAGACACCTCCTCTCAGGGTCATTTTTCCAAGAGACCAATTCAAAGGTGATTCCAGGATCATTCCAGGTGTTCCGTGTCACTGCTAGCACCACCTCACAACACGGCAAAAAATGGGCATCCCACAGGTCACAGGGACTGAGGGAAGGGGGGTGGGAAGCAGGGAGAGGGTGGTGGACAATTGATTCACCACATTTTTCTCTTGCTTTTGTTACCAGGAGTTGCCTGCAAGTTCATGCAAGAGCAAAGTAATCAGTAACAGTTACCTCCGAGTGTTTTCCACCTCTGGCGGTCCTGCAACACGGTTGCATGTAGAGACGCTGCACAAATCAGCAGTCCCGCAATTGACACAGCAACAATTACAACGTCCATGAGGGAAAGGCCTGCGGTTAAAAGCAAGTTCAAATAATTAGGCATCTAACAGGGGGCACCAAATGCCAATTGATGCAACAACCATACTGTTCCATCTATTTGCTGTAGAGAAGGGTATGTGCCAACCCCTGCCCAGTTTCACCAACCCGTGACCCAGGCCGACACTAACTAACTCTGCTCTGAGGTGGGTTAATGACACAATTGTTATACCAGCCAAGAATTGATTACTTGCTGGGGCCTATTCAGTCCCTATGGGTCTCTAGTCCAATCTTTACATCTCACCCTACTGCTAGTATTCTGCTCTGGCTGCTCCTGCTGGTGTTGGAATGGCCAGGACTTGAGTTGTACATTATGGTGCAGTTGAACATGTCCAAGATGAGGGCGGCATGGTAGCGTAGCGGTTAGCGCAACGCTATTACAGCGCCGGCGATCGGGGTTTGATTCCCATTGCTATCTGTAAGGAGTTTGTATGTTCTCCCGTGCCTGCGTGGGTTTCCTCCGGGTGCTCCAGTTTCCTCCCACATTCCAAAGATGTACGGTAGGTTAATTTGGGTTTTAAAATGGGCAGCACGGACTTGTTGGCCTGGAAGGGCCTGTTACCACGCTGTAAATAAAATTTAATTTAAAAAATGTAATTTAATTTAATTTAATGGGTTGCTTCTGCTGACACCTACAGGTTATGGAGAAGCCCTGATGATTTGGTGAGAAGGCTGTTGAATTTCCCTCCCTCAATCTGACCAGGCTCTGTCACATTGCCATTCATAACTGGAGCCACATATGAACCCATCCCTGTGGATAATTCCTTGCTGGTTCCCTTCCACTGTTACGTCCTGTAATTTTTTTCCATTCTTTTTGCCAGAGGATATTCCCAACAGATTTCCACGATGGAAAAGTTTCGAGAGATATGAGTCAAATTCAGGCAGATGGGACTAGCTTAGGTGGGCATCTTGGTCGACAGGAACAAGTTGGGATGAAGTGCCTGTTTCCTTGCTATGTTAGAGGAGAGAAAGCGGTTTCTGGATCAGAAGGTTGATGCCCACATGGTCAGTGGCACCCCTCCAACACTCACACGTGATGGGTACTGTAATCCACTACTTTCCTCCTGATGTTATGGGCTGGTACACTAGATGGTACATATGGGCAGGGAACAGGACTACCTTTTAGGCAGTTGGCTCTACTTCATCAGTGAGATGCATTATCTGCCCCTTGATACCATCCCATGTGTTGGAAGAATAAGGATAAATAAACTGAAGTAACCAACTCTAAAAGCGTTACAAGAACAAGAGATTTCCTGAAAGTGTCATTCAAGGCTGAGAAAGCAGTTAAAAGCGTACAGGCTCTTGGGCTTCATGAAGAGAGGCATAAAGAGCAAGTCATGGTGAAACTTTCTAAAACCACTTCTGGGTGGGAATGAAGGTGATTGGGAAAAGAACAAAAAATATTGAGTATTTTTTTATATAAACACAGTATTTGGAATGGGATCTGGAATTCACTGTCAGGAATAGTGAAGGAAGATTCAATTGTAGTTTCATCAGAGGACTGGATAATAATCTGAAAGAAAGAAGTTGTAGGGCTGTGGGGAGAGAATAGGACAGGAAGACTCGGTGGATTGCTCAGATAGAACCAGGAGATAGTTGATGGGCCAAATGGCTTCCTTCTGTGCTATAACCATTCTGGGGTTCTGTGAATTCAATTACTTCAGCTTTTGCCCATCTCTGCTGCACTGCTGATTTGCACAGGCTGTGTTCAACGGCCCAGCAATAGCAGGTGGTCACAAATGTTAACTGTAAAATGTCACTCACGAATAAAGCTTACCTTAAAGAATTAAGGTGAAATTTGCCTGGATGGAGCTGACGGGATTGGTTGTGACACAGGTGTACATTCCACAGTCACCAAACGAAGTGCTTGGGATAACGAGGGTCCCACTTTTATCCATTAGCTGGTGATGCTGTGAGATTTCCCCTCTGTTTTTTTGCCATTGATACTCATTTGAATCTCCACTGACATCACAGGTGAGCTCGACGGTGAAACCCAGTGACTGGGTGTTGGTCAATATGGAAGCTTCTAACAGCTCCTCTAAAGGAGAAAATATTGATTATCAAATTCTGATATCCCTGTCTTGACTTGGAATGGAGGTTCATACACAACAGAGATACATAGGAATTAAGAGCAGGACTAGACCACTCAACCCCTCGACCCTGCTCTGCCATTCAGTGAGATCACAGCTGACCTGATGGGACACATTCACATTTCCCCACAATAACCTTTCACCCCCATGCTGATCCAGGATCCATCTACCTCTGCCTCAAAAATATTCAAAGATCCAATCCATCTTCTTCAAAGAACGGTGGAAGCAAAGACTCGAAGCCCTTTAAGAGAGGGGAAAAAACCTTCCTCTGTGTTAAATGGGCGAAGTTTCATGTTTAAACTGTGACTCCCAATTCGAGGTTCTCCCACAAGAGGAAACACCCCCTCCACCTCCACCCTGTCACAACCCCTCAGGATTTGAAGTGTGTCAATGAGGCCAACATGGCTTCAGCAGTGTCAGGAAAGGGAAGGAGCTATCTCCAAGATTCACTAAAAGGGACTTTGAGAACGTGGAACAGAAAAGCAGGAGGAGAGATGTTCATTTTGCTGCAATCAGGGGGAGTCCAGGGACAGGTTTCAACACCGACTAAACCAGAGGTGATAAACATTTAAACCTGAAGCTGATGAGGAAACAGACCAGAGAATCACATCACAGCAAGGGGCCATTCAGCCCAACCCACTGTGCTGGCTCCCACACACCCTGTTCTTTCCCTGCACCATCACATTTCCTGTTGATAGTTACCGTTGAATCTGCCTCCACTCTATGAGATCTACTACTGAAGGTAATTCTCATTGCACCCTTGGAATTTTACTGAACATCTTAAATCTGTGCCACCTGGTTACAAAACCACCCGCAGTTTCTGCCTCTCCACCCTCAAGACCACTCAGAAATCTGAACACATCCATTAAGTTTCCCGTTAACCTCAGCTCAAAAAATATCAATACCAGCTCCTGGTTTCACTCGGCATGATTCAAGCCTTGGACACCTGGTCAAGTTCTGGTAACTCCCTTCCGCTTCCTCCCAAAGGCCTCAACACCCTTCCCAGAGTGCTATGCCCAGAGCTGGACAATGCATCAGAGGCCTAATTACAGATGCACATAAACCCTTCTATGTGTAGCTCCACAGAAACCCTTCCGTGTCGCCCCACATAAACATTTCTCTCCGTAGCCCCACATAAACCCCTCTGTGTAGCTCCACATACGCATATCTCTGTAGCCCCACGTATACAAATCTCTGTAGACCCACATAACCCCCCCCCCCGTGTAGCCACAAACACCTCTGTGTAACCCACATAATCACTTACCTGTGCACCCCCATATAAACCTCTCTCTGTGTAGCTCCACATAAATCCCTGTCATATTCCCGTTCCCTACTTCCCACACTCGTCCAATGCATTCTGTACCTCCCTCCCCTCCAATCCCTTCCTACTCTCATCCTAATTCTCCACATTTTCCATCCGTCCACATTTCCATCCTCCTTCCATCCTCTCCAACAGAAAACTGTCTCTTTCGTCCTCTCGAACACAAAATCCCAAGCCTTGGGTTTGACAAACTGTTCTCCTTCTCCCATCCCACCACTACAGCAATGGATGGTGAATCACAATCCTGAGCGGTCTCCTTCAGGGAATGGCAGACACATCTCAGCCATGGGGATTGACTGAATGGTTGCATTCAACATCTGGTATCTCAGTGTTTATTCTACCAGGTAAGGTGTCCAACTTAGCCTCTACTGGAAACAACAACCACAAAAACTATGGTGGATTCTGTACTCAATCACACGATGAAACATAAAGTTACCTACCAAAGAGTCGCAGTTGTATTCTTCTCAGCTCTTGTCCATCTGCAATGAAGGTGTAATCTCCTTGGTCACCAGGTTCTGACCCATTTACCATCAGAGCACCATTAGAAGTATTGAACTGCAGGCGGAACTTGAACTGGTCACTCGGTTCCACTGAGGTGTGACCTGGGACATGACGTAAAATACTTCTGGCAAAGGAAGTCCAAATTATTTCATTCTTGCTGGGATCAATTTTTAGATCAGAATCCAGTAAAACTGATGAGCCAAGAACACCAACCACTTCTTTCATTTTATCTGTTATCACACATATTGATCGTTAAGGGGCCCTATTCCCTCCCCAGTTACCCTTTTGCTCTTAATGTAAAACCTCTCAGGATCCTCCTTTACTTTATCCACCAACACTATCTCTTGCCCTCCCTTTTCCCTCCTGATTCCCCACTCGTGTGCTCCTACATCTCTGATACTCAAGGGATTCTCTTGATCCCAGCTGCCGACACCTGACATACACCTTTTTTCTGACTGGTGCCTTAATATCCCTCATCAACCAGGGTTCCCTAATCCTGCCCACCTTGCCCCTCACTCCAGCATACTGAGCATGAACTATCTCACTGTTTAAGGCCTCCCATTTGCCAGATGTCGCTTGCCAGATGTCAAGTAGTGGGCGGGCCTTAAATGAGGGATAAGATTTAAAACTGAGGTACAAAGAAATTTCTTGTAATGTCTTGCCCCAGAGAGTTCTGGATGCTGGATCATTACAAGTATTTAAAGTGGAGATAAACATATTTTGAAAGATCAGGAGATTGAATACTATGAGGAACTGGTACTGGGAAAGCCTGGGGTAGATCAGCCATGGTCAAATTGAATGGCGAGTGCCTACTCCTGCTCCTATTTTCTTGTGTGAAGTGATCAGAAACTAGGAATATGCTATGAAAAAATACCCAAAGTGTCAGGGAACATTTTGCTTTACCGAACGAGTGGTCAGGGTCTATCTTGCACCACCAGAGATTGTATGCTTGCAGTCAAAATGGAGCCTGCATTCAGTACCCGAAAGGAAAGAATCGCCAGGGCTATGGGAGCGGCCATGAGACTTCCTCGCAACTGATGCAGTTGTCACTGTCCTGAAGAACACGGGTGACAATCGAGACGGTTGGTGTAAGAAATGACTCCAGAGCACAGTTGGGAGTTTTAACTAAGGGTTGCAAATCTCTCAGCACGTAACTTCGACGAAAGTTCAAGGCAACTGGAAAAGCCCGTTGGTGAAGACGACCTGATTAAAGCCGTCAGCACATCTTGCCGTCGCGTTACAAGAGTGACACTGTTTGAAAAATAACATAGGGCACGCAACGGAGATATTACAAGAATAAAGTAGTGAATGAGCTCTGTCTTTAGATGAGTGACCAGGGGAGAGCGCGAACGCAGTCCCCCACTACCACAAATTATGCAGTCGAGTATCCCGCATTTGGGGACATCGCAGGCGTCAGCACACCCGCAGTGCAATGGGATAGCCTCGTCCTGGAACCTCGGCCGTCCTGATCACCGACGGTTCCCTGCCAGGTAAGTATGCTTTACCCCGCTCCCGCTCACCCAGCCAACCACATGCATCACCCCTTAACATCAACACGAGCCACATTGTCAAACCTTACATTGCTTCTGTTTACCCACAATCAGCCTAGAGAAACGTATATCTCCATGTTTTGCCTTTCCCGTCTTTCTAGTGTTACTTTTCAACATTTCACGCTGTCTTTTCGCCCTCCTTATCTGCATATCTTCCTTAAATGGAAGCGGCCGACCTGCAGTGCCGCGGCTCCCCGCTGGGTGTCACACCGCCCCAGGGTTTCATTCACAAATCGCGGGCGTGGGGCTGGGAGCCGGTCCGGGGCTCCCGTCCGCTCTCTGAGCCTCTGCAGACCCCGCCTCGTCCTGTCCGGCCGGGACCCACAGACCGGGCTCAGCCAGCGCTCCCTTGAGCTCGGCTCACACAGGGTCAGGGCTCTGGAGGCCGTCATCTAAGCAAGGGCTTGGAGTGTGTGAGAGCTCTGATGTTGGATCAGTGTGATGAGGGTTCATTGAGGAAACGTGCTGTTGTGTAACTCGGAAACCATGCACAATTACACCCAGAATTGAAGTAAAAACCCCGATATGATTCCATTCCATCTAAAACTGGGGCCTTAAATCTGAATAAAGACCGTAGCATGACTTGGCCGTGGCAGAGGGGAAAATTTTTATTCCAAAATAAACTTTATTCATCATAAAAAACACTCTATATACAACAATAAAACAGTGCTGGCCTTTACATTCGTGTACTAATCAATCATTAGTGTTACCATTTTATATAAAAAACACAGCACCGATGCCACTCGTGTGGCTCCCTAGGGGCTACCCAGTCCTGTATTTACAATATTTAAGGGCTTCCTCGCCTGACCCCGTCCCTCCCTCTCCAGTGGCAGAAGAACCCTAAACTGTAGTCCTTCCCGACCAAGCCCTTGCGTTGGCTGCACCCAGCTTCAGTGCGTCCCTCAGCACATACTCCTGCAGCCTGGAATGTGCCAGCCGGCAGCATTCCCCTACGGACATCTCGCAGTGCTGGAAGACCAACAAGTTTCAGGCAGACCAAAGGGCGCCTTTCACCGAGTTGATGACCTTCCAGCAGCAGTTGATGTCAGTCTCAGTGTGTGTCCCTGGGAACAGCCCGTAGATCAGAGAGTCCTCTGTTACGCAGCTGTTGGGGATGAACCGGGACATGGACGCTTGCATCCTTCTCCACAGCCTCTTAGCAAATCCACAATCTGTAAAGAGGAGGGTGACCGTCTCTTCCCCACCGCAGCTGTCTAAAGGGCAGTGTACATTGGGGATATGTTGTCTGTGCAGGAAGGATCTGACCGTGAGGACCCCTCTCACCACCAGCAAGAGAGGAATTGGTGCTTATTGGTGAGTTCTGGGATGAGGCATTCTGCCAGCTGGTTTGGATGGTTTGCTCAGGGAACTACCCCACAGTAACCATAGTGTCTCTGTCCCGCAGTGTCTGCAGGACATTCCATGCTGACCACTGCCTGATGGACTCATGGTCACAGGTGTTTACTTGGAAGATCTCTTCCACAAAGGCAATGTCCAACTGACTGGAGGGTTGGGTGGCAACAGGGCCAGACCTATCCTCCACAACACCAGGGACAGGTAGAACCTCAGCACGTAGTGGCACTTGGTGAGTCTGGTGGGGAAGCCCCTTAAACATTGAAATGGTGCATCACCCCAGGGGGCCACATGGGTGTTATGTTTGTTCTTCATCAAGAGACAAACTTTGTGTGCGTTTAACATCTGAATGTTTTTATTAACCAACAACAACAGACTGGCTTACTTTCCATCTCTTTTTACAGCTACTTCCTGATCCCCCCTGTGACCCCTTGCATTGCCTACTGGAAACTGTAGTTCTTTATTAAAACTACATAATAACACAGTTAATAAAAATGTTCAGATGTTAAACCCATGTGAAGTTTGTCTCTTGATGAAGAACAAACATAACATGGTGTCAGAAGTTAGTGTGAGGTCTGTTACGGACTCAGTGAAAGTCCCTTTAAGATAGAGAGTGTGTGTGTTTGTGTGTGTGGGGCGTGCTTATGTCAATAGAAGATAAAGGACGTAATGACGTTGTTGAAGAGGTTAGAAGAAGGAGAGAGAGAGAGAGAGAGAGAGAAGGGAGAGAGACACCAGCCTGCTAGTTTTCTCTATCGATGGATGAGAAACAATAACTGTGTCTGCCACTGAAATCCATGAATGGAAGTTGGAAGTAATCCTGTGGAGTTCACTTTGTTGCTGACCTGTAGAAGGAAACAGGTATTTGTGTGTGGACGACCACAATTCGGATGCTTTTCGGGGTGAGGAAGTCACTACCGAGTAAACACTGAAGTGTCGTTTGGGGTTCCATCGTGGAACATTTGGATTTCGTATTTACTCTCCCTATGTTCTCTACATCTACGTCTTATCTTCAGACAACGGTGGTTGTTGAAGAAGCCCTTGCTTATGTTTCACCTTATGGCTTGCGGAACTGAACTTTAAGAACCATTCCTGAACTTGGAGTTTGGGACTTTGCCACACACACACACGAAGAGTTTAGTTTTGGGGTTAACGTTCGAGGTTTAACATTTTTGATTAACTTTTAACTTCTAACTTTTATTTTACATATTATCATAAGTAGTGATTAATAAAATAGTTTTTAACACTGAATCATGCTCAGTGTGGTTCTTTTGTTGCTGGTTCGTGACAGGTCTGAACAGGGAGAGTAGATGAATACTGTGTGCAATTGAGAAAGAGACTCAGTGAGTACGAAAGAAAAGCTGTAATAAGATGGCAAAGAGGAAGGCTCAAACAGCAAATGCAGCAGATGTGGAGGTAGACACATTCCAGAGATTTGTCCTGCTTATGGAAAGTCTTGCAATGGCTGTGGGAAGAAGAATCACTTTGCAAGGTGCTGCAAAGCTGGAGCTAACAAGAGAAAGGTGCACACAGTTGATGAGGAAATGGAGGAATTCTTTGTGGATTCTGTACAGACTGTGGCTGCTGGTAAAACAGGATGGATTGTTCCAGTAACTGTAAATGAGACAGTAATTCCATTCAAGCTTGACACCGGAGCTCAGGTGACTCTGTTATCCATGGATGATTATAAGACTCTCACAGTATAAAGAATAAGATTTACCCTGTGAAGTTAGAAGTGACAGGCTACACTGGAGAGAAAGTTCCAGTATAAGGGGGCTGTATGGTGACCTTTAAGCACAAGGGGCAACCCTTAAAATCACAGCTACTGATTGTAGAAGAGTACAGCCAATATAAGGCCTGAGTGCATGTGAAAAGCTCAACCTAGTGAAAAGGGTTTTCATAGTAGCTTCACATACCAAAGATGACCACACAACACTCATGGAAGAGTATGCAGATGTCTTTGAGAGGTTTGGATGCTTACCTGGTGTACACAAAATTCACATAGATGAGGCAGTGGCTCCTGTTGTCCATGCATGCAGGAAAGTTCCGTTTCAACTTAGAGATAAACTTAAACAAGAACTAACCCGCATGGAACGGATGAATGGCCTACAGAAAATTGAAGAACCAACAGATTGGGTGAGTTCACAGGTCATTGTGCAAAAGAAAAATGGAGCATTGCGGATATGTCTAGACCCAAAGTATTTAAATAAAGCCATCAAGGGAGAGCATTTTAAATTGCCAACACAGGAGGAGATCATGTCCCAGTTTTCAGGTGCCAAATGGTTTAGCAAGCTCGACACATTGTCTGGGTTTTGGCAGATGAAGCTTGATGAGGCAAGTTCGAGACTGTGTACTTTTAATACACCACAGGGAAGATATTGCTATCTTCAGCTGCCATATGGGATCCTGTCCGCACCAGAAGTCTACCATAAAACCATCTATATGATTTTTGAGGGCATAGCTGGTGTCGAGACCATGATGGATGACATCATCGTCTGGGCATCCACCAAGGAGGAAGTGATACTCGACTGAGACAAGTGCTTGACGTGACAAGGAATGTCAATTTGAAATTAAATAAAGAGAAATGTGAGTTTGGTGTTATGACACTGATCTTCATAGGAGATGTCATATCTGAAGAGGGAGTGAAGCCTGACCCAAGAAAGACGTCAGCCATTGAAAACATGGAGAGGCCCCAAAACAAAGAGGAGGTGAGACGTTTCTTAGGGATGGTGACTTACTTGGCTAAGTTCATCCCTCGACTGTCAACAGTATCAGCACCACTTAGGTCACTCCTTGAGCAACAAAATGAATGGATTTGGTCTCATGACCATGAAGAGTGTTTCCAGACGTTGAAAAGGGTCCTAACTGAAGAGCCCATGCTGAAGTTTTATGATCCAGAAAGGTGTATCAGGATATCAGCTGATGCGTCCCAGCACGGCCTACACACCAGGAAAATATATGTTTGCTGCTGATGTGCTGCCTCGAGCCTCGACAGAAAAGAGTGACCAACAGGTTAATGCAGACAATGCCAGGGGCCACATGGGGGAACTAGAAGTGGCTGTAAAAAGGAAAGGAAAACAAGCCAGTCTGGTGTTGTTGGTTGATAAAATGTACAGATGTTAAACCCACGGGAAGTTTGTCTCTTGATGAAGAAACAAACACAGCGCTAACCAACAACAGACTGTTTGCTTTCCCCTCTCTTCTCACAGCCACCCCCTGTTCCCCATGTGACCCCTGGCATTGCCTACTGGAAACTGTAGTTCTCTACTATAATTACATAACACAGAATAACACAGTGGGTGCAACTGTTTTAAAAAAGTGCTGACTTTATTAACAATACGACACTAAGAATGTAAACATTTTTTGCAGTGTTTTTCTTTTTGTAGATATATTATTATGAATAAAGATTATATTTGAAATTAGGAAAAGGAACTGCACAAACTAGCTCAGAGCTGTCCTTAATCTCTCGCTCTTTGTTAGCACAACACAGGAACCCAAAATTACAACTTCCTGCAATAGAAACTGAAACTACCAGTTGCTCGACTCTACATTGCGACATCTCTGCCTGTGGTCACGCTTCCTCATTTCCCAATCCTCATGGACTTGCGGTTGGGAGGTTCTGCAACCCATGAGGAACTTCACTTGTTCCTCATTTGTTGGTGCTTCCAGCGAATAGGTTCAGGGTCCTGGAGCAGATGGGGTTTGGGTCGTTCGGGGACGCGTGTGGCTCGGAATGGCGTCAGGACGGATGTCGAGAAAGAAATTCATTCTGGGTCTGAGAGTCCGGGACCCCGGCTCAGCTGCCAGAGGTTTTCACTCGGTCACCTCTTCTTGCTGCTGCTGCTGCGGGTTTGGGTGATTGGTGCCGAAGGTAAGGGAATGATTTAAATTTGAAACTAAATGCCACAGTCTCTATTTCTGGGCTCGGAAACGGAATTCTGCAGACCCAGAATTCACGAATTCACGAAATTCTGGGTCTGCAGGTTCAAGTCTTTTCTCACAGGCAGAAGTGTACAGGTGTAAATGCCCATGAAAATTACTCGTTTAGCAGCACAGCACATGACAAACAGAAGTTAAGTTGGTTAAGTTTAATTTAAGCAGACTCAATGGGCCTACTTCTGCTATTTTTGCTTTGTCTTGTTTGGTGAGGGAAACTAGTCACAGGGACCAATGACATGAGGGGAAGGAGGGGGGCCGCAGGGGAACTAGTCACAGGGAAGATGTGTGAGAATCCCGTACAATGAGTCACGGGAGATATTTTGGAAAAGTTCTGATATTCCAGCAAGGGCTGAATTGCTGTTGTGTTGGCACTGGCCTTCAGGAGGACAGAGATTGGGGTGGTGGTGGGTGGTGTGAGGAGGGTGATGATGGTGGGGGGGGTGGTGATGGGGTGGGTGGGGGGTGTCGGGTGGTGTGGGTGGGGGGTTGGTGATGGTGGTGGGGGTCGGGGAGAGGGTTGAGCAGTGGGGTTTAGTGGGTGGTGGGTGGTGATGATGGGGGTGGATCGGGGGTGGGTCAGGCAGTGGGGGGCTAGGGGGTGGGTGGTGGGGTGTGCGGGTAGGGGGGGTGGGTAGTGGGAAATGATTGGGCTGATGGTAAGACCAGTTTGTAGCTGCGGCTGCTGAAAGGTGTGTTCGTGAATCAAGGGGAAATGCACATTTCTGGACTCGGGGTGTGAGCCGACCGTCGTGGGTCCACTGAAGAAGGGGAGACAATGTGGGAAGTTGCGTAAAAGTTTGCAAAGGAAAACCACAAGTTTAAGAAGCAATGTATGATTCAGTCAGTGGACTAACGAGACAGTGAGAGAAATGGTCCATGATCAAATCAGTGGACAGACCGGTGAAAACATTTGGTGCTGACAAATTACAAATGAATAATCAGGCCAGTACTGAGACCCAAACAACAACGACGTCCAGACTGAAGCTGATCAAACAAGGGCTCAACTCATCGTGAACAAATAACTGTCCATGGAGGATATAAGAAGGGACGGAGAATCCACACTGGTGCAACATCTTCATGGAGACCAACCTATGGTAAAGAGAGAACCCCCTACATCTGGGGTGTGAGAGAGGGGCTGCCTAGTGACAATCGGTCTGTGTCTGGGACAAGGAGATTAGATCTGGGTAGCTCAATGTTGTGTGTCCAGCCAGTCATCTTGTGAAACTAATATCCTATCTAACTTGTTTTAGTAACTGTTTTAGCAGCCTTAATGTTATTGATGAGAATCTGTAAGGAAAGAGTTAAATTAGCCAAAAGTTATTTCTGATTCCTCCTCACTACCTGCAGTAGTGTGTAACACAAAATGTTGTCAGCTCGGACTGTGGGAATGTTTTCAGAACTTATGGCAGTACAGATGCACATCCTCGAGGTTAAATACTGGTGAAGGATGTTTTCTTTTTTGCAGACCTTGTGTCTCTGTTTCCAAGTTCGGTGTTTAGGCCGAGGGTCGCGAGTGATAAGCAGGTGCAGGCTGGTACCACTGAGGAATGGGAAAGCACTGGGGTAAAAGTTGTGTTAAGTTTTTGCGGCATATAAAAGGGGGCACCTTCTTTGTGCAAACCGGGACCTTCCCTGAGGCTGGGTCACAACCGGTGCTGAGACACAGACAGTGGCTGCGTCAAAGGCTGTCGAACGCCTGAGGGTCCCTCCGGCAGTCTATAGATCAGTTCGTTGGTTGATAAGTATTATTTTGCTTCCTTCTGTATTGTAAGTATTCTTCCTCCTTTCTGTATTTTATTCTTCATATAACTCTAATAAAGTATTTTCTATAACACATGCACAGTGCCTCCTTTGTTTGCAAATACCTCTTGCTGCTGAATGAGGAAAACAAAGAACGAATTTTAGAATATTTTCATTACAGTGTAGTGACTCGCCGCACCGGCATTGAACCGGCTCCCGACATCGCGAATGTCATTGGAGGCCCCGATCCAAGATGGCGCGGGGCCCTCGTCCTTCCCCATCGTCAGGCTAGGAAAGCTCGCGTGCGGGAAAGTCAGGTGACCTGCACGTGACGTCAGCGCTGGAACTGTAGCGCGGGAAGTTTTCGGATATTAAAGGCGCACTGCGCCCCTGTCATTCATTCGACTTCTGATTTCAAACCAGCTACTCTGTGTCTTCATTTCGTAGTGTGTAGCTAGCCGCTACATTGGTGACCCCGATGGGCCCAAACGTGTTTGGACCCACGATGTCTGCACAATGAGAGGTACAGGCAGTAGCCCTTAAGCTGCCCACCTTCTGGACCCTCAGGCCTCGTGTCTGGTTCGACCAGGCCGAGGCCTAGTTTCAGATTCGCCAGATCACCAGGGGCGACACCAAGTACTACTACGTGGTGAGCGCCCTCGATCAAGATACCGCAGCCCAGGTCGAGGCCTTCATCCAGGCGTCCCAGGAGGAGGAGGAGAAATATGATAAGTTCAAGACCTTCCTTCACGAGACTTTCGGCCTTTTCCGACGCGAACAGGCCTCCCGCCTCCTCCACCTCAGTGGGTTAGGTGACAGACCCCTCTCTGCGCTCATGAACGAGATGTTGGCCCTGGCAGACCGCCACAAACCCTGCCTGATGTTTGACCAGGCCTTCCTGGAGCAGTAACCCGATGACATCCACCTGCTCCTGGCGGATGCCGATTTCAGTGACCCCCAGAAGGTGGCTGCCCGGGCGGATATCCTTTGGCGGGTGAAAAAGGAGAGCGGGGCATCTGTCGAGCGGGTTGCCACGCCACGTACCCAGTGGCCCAGCAGGCCAGACCCAGCAATCAAACGCACCCTACCCACCACCAGGTCTGAGACACCGACCAACCAGTGGTGTTTCTACCACCAACGGTGGGGCACTGATGCCCGCAGGTGCCGGCCACCATGCAGGTTTCCAGGAAATGCAAGAGCCAGTCGCCGCTGATGGCTACGGTGGCTGGCCACCCGTATAGCCTCTTGCATGTGTGGGACAGGCATTCCGGACGTCGTTTCCTGGTGGACACAGGAGCAGAAGTCAGCATCATGCCTCCCAACAGCCACGAGACTCGCAACTGCACAGCAGGACCTGCCCTCAGAGCCGCCAACAGCAGTGCCATCCGGACCTTTGGCACCCGTTTGGTGCACCTCCAGTTTGGCACCTGCAACTTTACTTGGAAGTTCATCCTGGCCGCCATCGCGCAACCACTCCTCGGGGCAGACTTCTTTTGCGCCAACAGTCTGCTGCTTGACCTGCGGGTTAAGCGTTTGGTACATGCCAGGACCTTCCAAAAGTTCTCGTTGGGTGAGGCCAAGCTACCGGCCCCACACCTCGACTCCGTCACCATGTCAACCAACAAGTTCGCTAGGGTCCTGGCAGAGTTCCCAGTTCTCCACCACCTTGCCCAAGCATGGCATCCAGCATCACATCTCCACCCAGGGCCCTCCCATCCACGCCCGCGCCCGGCAGCTGCCCCCAGACAAGCTCTGCCTCACAAAAGAGGAGTTCAAAAGAATGGAGGAGCTGGGGATCATCCGCAGGTCGGACAGCCCATGGGCCTCTCTGCTACACGTGGTCCCCAAGGCAGCCGGAGGCTGGCGACCCTGTGGCAATTACTGATGCCTGAACGACATTACTACCCCAGACCGATACCCCATGCCGCACATTCAGGACTTTGCTGCCAACCTCCATGGGCAGTTCATTTTTTCCAAGGTCGACCTCGTCCGCGGGTATCACCAGATCCCGGTGGATCCGGACGACATTCCAAAGACGGCGCTGATCACACCTTTCGGCCTCTTTGAATTTGTCCGGATACCCTTTGGCCTCAAGAACGCTGCTCAATCCTTCCAACGACTGATGGACGTGGTCGGGCACAACCTTGACTTTGTCTTCATATACCTCAACGACATCTTGATTGCCAGCAGCAGCTGCCAGGAACATTTCACGCACCTCTGCCAACTCTTTCCTCGCCTGAGGGATTTTGGTCTGACCATCAACTCAGCCAAATGCCAATTCAGGCTTGAGACAATCAATTTCCTGGGCCATCGGATCGACATACACGGTGCCACGCCCCTGCCTGCGAAGGTCGATGCCATTGTGTTTAAGCTACCTTGACCTTTACCCTCAGATAGTTTATCCTGGATTGAGCTGATATTACAGACTTAACCGCATGCAAAGTACCTCCACGTACCAAAGTTCTGAAACCCCAGTAAATAGTTTCATAACATCTGCCCATGTAATATGTGGTTGTTTGCTGCAGTTTTCCCTTGTTGCTGCATTTTAACGTTCCATGACTGCCACCAGTTTAAACAATTACATTTTCTTTTATCTGAACCAGGCAGAAGAGAATTGGTTGGTGCCCTTGGTTCTTCAGTTTTACTGGATCCTGAAGTCAAAGTTGATCCCAACAAGAATGAAATTATTTGGACGTTCATCGCCAGCCACAAAAGCCCTGTCACCATTCTACATCACATCCCAGGTTACCTGAAGTGGATGGAACCCAGTGAACAGTTCAAGACCCGTTTACAGTTTATTCCATCTAATGGCTCTCTAATGGTAAACCGATTAGAAGCCGGTGACCAAGGAGCTTACAGCTTCACTGTAGATGGACAACAGCTGAAAATAATACAATTGCTCCTCTTTGGTGAGTATTGTACGTGTTTGTGATGCAACATATGAATCGTTCACAACAAAATCTGTGCTGGTTGTTTCCATTAAAGGCTCAGTTGGAAGCCTCTCCTGGTAAGACAAACACTGAAATAAAGTATTGAAGGATACAGTCCTAATGCAGGCAAATGGGATGAGTGTAGGTGGGCAAAACAGTCGACATGGATGTGGTGGGCTGAAGGGCCTTTTCTGTGCTCTAAGACTCTGAGACTCCATGACTGAATGCTCACGACGGCTGTGAGATACTTGCCATTCCATGGGAATAGATCCGCCCCCTGTTGTTCTGCAGGTGAGATGGGGGAAGGCAAGCTGTTTGTCATGTCAGGAAGTTGGAACTTCTGTTGGGAAGGTGCAAGAGGGGCAGGGGGCCAGGTGGAGGGAAGGTGCAGGGGAGGGGGTGGAGAATCATCCTAAGATGGAAAGGATGGAAGGTGAGAAGGGGCAATCATGAAAGGCCTGAGATTTTTGTGGGAAATGGGGTGAAGAAATGTACAGATGAGTGAAGGATTGTCAGTTCTCCCTGGGAAGCTGCAATCTGTTGTATTAAACTTCTCTGCTCAGTGATTAGATACTGAGTTGGAAGCTGGGATTCTGGGAACCTGCCCAGGGTGGAAGATGGAAGGGGTTAGGACTGGCGTCTTGGCATTTTGTTTTCGAAGTCCACACACACTGACTCCCAAGTCACCAAAGTTGCTGCATTCCCCACTCCTGATGTTCATTTGACCTCCGCATCTGACATGAGAATTTAACAGCGGCAGAAGGTGATCGATGAGGAATAATCACAGCCTGGCTGATAAACTGGCAAACAAGCCTGAGGATGTTCTCTGAAGCAACTCCAAGTGCGGTCTTACTAATGTTTTGTATATTTCACAGCACAGGGTTGCACCAGCTCTTTCCCGTTCACCCAGCAGCTTGGTGACATTTCTGGGGCTGGATGAGAATGAGAGGAAGATTACTGAGGTTTTTCTCGTCGGGCCATTTGTACTGGCCCGTCTCGTCCATGCCAACCATCTACCTGTGCTAATCCCTTTTCCCCACATTAGGCCTGTATCACCTCAGTGCCTTTCCGGTCCAAGTCCCTGAGCAAACACATTTTGAACATTGTATCTGTATCTGCCTCTACCACCTCCTCTGGCAGCTCGTTCCAGATATTCACCAACCTCTGTGTGGAAAAACTTGCCCCTTAGGTCTCCATGAAATCCCTCCCCTCTCACCTTAAACCTGTGCCCGCTAGTTCTAGGATCCCTGCCCTGGGAAACAGACTCTGACTCTTTATCCCATCTACACTCATTGTAATTTTATAAACCTCTCTATAAGATCATCCCTCAGCCTCCTACCTCCCAGTGAGACCAAACCCACCCTCTGCAATCTCTCCATTACAGGGAGAGCCCTCCATCCCAGGCATACTCCATAACTATAGCCCTTCATTCCAGGCAAAATCCCGGTCAATTCTCTTCTGCACTCTCTCTATTGCAACCACATCCTTCCTGTGGTGTGGCGACCAGAACTGTCCACGATACTCCAAGTGTAGTCTCACCAGTGGTTTGTATGTTTTACAGCACAATATACAACAGAGGTTTACCGTTTACCCGGCAGCTCAGTGGCATTTCTTGGAGTGGATGAGAACGCAAGGAAGATTACTAAAGTTTTTTATTGGGAAAAACTGCAAGAACACCCAGGGAAAGAACCCTCCGTGGAACCAGTTCTCGAGTATCATGTGGGATCCATGAAACCTTTCTTAATACAAAAATACAACGGGCGCATAGACTTCTCCCCCTCCAATGGATCACTTGTCTTCAATGATTTGACTTATGCAGATGATGGTCTTTATAGACTTTCCATCAATCTACGAGCAACCATTATTCGAACTGTTCGTCTGCGTATAATGGGTATGTTTGAAATAAGCTTGTATTTTGGTCCCCATCCTGCTGTAGTTTAAAGGGTTAAACCTGCAAAGCACAGGAGTGGAATTTCCCAAACAGCATTCCTGAGCTGATCCCGGAGATCTGAAGAGGAACTGCTGCCTGTGGAAGTGTGGGTATCATTATCCAAATGTTTAAAAAGGAGTGAATGAGAATCTCTCCTTCCCCTAGTGTCATGTTATGCCTTGATGTGAAGTAGAAAGTTGAAAGTCGAGTTTGTCATGTGTGCACAGGTGCAATGAAAATCTCACCTGCAGCAGCATTACAGGCACAGATAAGCAGCATTCACGACAAAAACATAAATTAAACATATATTAAGCACAATTTTTACAAGAAAGAACACAATTAGAACATAAAATCAAAGTGCACTGTGGTGCTAAGTGTTCATAGTGTAGCTATACTGAGGTAATGATAAGGGTTGTGCAGGTTGGGTCAAGAACCGAATGGTTGAAGGGAAGTAGCTGTTCCTGAACCTGGTGGTGAGGGACTTCAGGCTTCTGTACCTCCCGCTCGCTGGGAGCTGGGAGAAGATGACAATGCCCGGATGGTGGGGATCTTTGATGATGGATGTTGCCTTCTTGAGGCAGTGCCTCCTGTTGATACAACCGATGGCAGGGAGGGATGTGCCCGTGATGTACCAAGTAAATCCACTTCAACCTCGACACTACAAAAACAAATGCACAATTTAATGTGTTTTCCCCTTTTTTCCATTGGCCTTCATCCCCAAGCCCCCATTTTGTGTGTTGTGGGTAACCACTTCACTTGAGTGTTTGCTACCAACTCCATTTGGTACATGTGGTCCAACAATTCCCATCCTTGTCTTCCCATGCTCACCATAACACCTGAAGGGTAAATTAAAAATCAGTGTGGTGTCCCTGACACTTAGTCCCCCGAGCCCGTTCTGTTGCCCACTGAGATCATGGCAGATGTGTGACCGGACTCCATATCCTCACAGTTACCACTGCAGGCAGCCTCTAACCCCACTGATTCACAAGTCGCTGTCAATCTCAGATCAGAACCAGCAACGAACCCAACCAATTCCTGTGTGTTGAACTTTTTTCATTTGGAATTGATTCATTATCTTCACTTCAAAAAGGCTCATTTTTAGATCATGTCAAGTCCAAAAGAGTCTTTGATAAGTTACACATGTCAGGTCTGGTACACATGTCAGGTCCTGACATGTCATGGTCAGTATTTACTGCCATTAGCCTGATTTCAGTGACTGTACATTGATTCCACATATGGACAGTTTGTTCAAGTTTATCATTGTCGTGGGCATACACACACGGGGTGTAAATGCCATGAAAATTTAGCTTGAAGCAGCACAGTACATTACAAGATGAGGACAAACATAAGTTGACATAAACTTAAATTAACATAAATTATATACAACTTACACATGCACAGAAATAAATGACGACACTAGTGTAAGATTGAGAGAGAGGAAAAGGAATACGTTCTGAGCTAGTGTTCAGGTTTTTCAGGTGGGTTCAAGTACTGACGGCACTGGGGGAGAAGCTGTTGTTGATCTTTGACATGTGGGTCTTCAGGCTCCTGTACCTCCTGCCTGATGGCAGCATTGAGAAGAGGGCACGGCCTGGATGGTGGGGGTCCCTGATGATGGATGTCGCCTTCCTGAGACATCGCCTCCTGTCGATGTCCTCTGGTGGGGAGATCTGTGCCCGTGATGGAACTGGCTGAGTCCACCACTCTCTGCAGCCTCTTGTGTTCCTATGCATGGGAGATCCCACACCAGGCCATGATGCAACCTGTCCGAGTGCTTCCCACTGTACATCTGTGGAAGTTTATCAGAGTCTTTGATGATGTGCTGAATCTCCTTAAATTCCTAAGAAAGTAGAGACACTGGCAAGCCGCCTTTGTGGTTGTATCCATGTGTTGGGCTCAGGATAGGTCCTCGGAGATGTTGACACCCAGCTTGAAGCTGCTCACCCTTCCCACCGCAGCCCCTTCAACGAGGACTGGTGCGTGTACACTTGACTTCCCCTTCCTAAACTTCACATTCATTTCCTTGGTCTTGCTGAGGTTGTTGTTACGACACCACTGAAGCAGCTGACCTATCTCGCTCCTGTACACCGCCTCGTCACCAAGTGTGATTCTGCCAACAGCAGTGGTGTTATCAGTGAATTTGTTGGAGCTGTGCTTAGCCCCACAGCTGTAGGCATGGAGAGAGTAGAGCAGGGGGCTGAGCACGCAGCCCTGAGGTGCACCTGTGTTGATGAAGGAGGTGAGGTTTCTGATCCGCGCTGATTGGGGTCTCCCAATGAGGAAGTCAAGGATCCAGTTGCAGAGGGAGGTACAGAGGCTCGGGTCTTGGAATTTTGAGAAGATGATGGTGTTGAACACCAAGCTGTTTTCACTGATCCCATTGTTAAATTAGTAGATGAATCATTGGTGACAGATAGGCCAGAAGATATTGTGACTCAGCAGCTTATTGATATGGTGTGGAGACTTGTTTTCCCTAGAAGACTCTTTATTCTGCCTGTTCCTGAAGGGATTAAGCATCCCGGCCCAAAGGTGATGTATGAAGTGGTTACCAATCCCAATCCTGTTCATGTACGATTGAGGAAAAATCACTCAGTCATCAGAAAACAACTAAATTGGAAAATGAGCTCATTGGGATCAAACTCTTTGGGATGTTCATGGATCATCCTTGCAAGTGTATGTTTTGACAAAGAACTGATGAATTTAATAAAGGGTTCAATAAAAAAACACACCTAGTATATTTTAAAGAGTTAAACTATTTAAATCAGAGATTGATTTTGTATCAGATCAATGTGAAATGAGGTCAATGGCAACAATTTCTGATAACAGACTGATACGTGTAGAGATTCATCAAATACTGCTTTTAATACTTTGTTAGTTGATGAAATTGATTCAATGAAATGGAAACGGCAGAAACACTCAGCAGGTCAAGCAGCATCTGTGTAGAAAAATAAAGTAAAGTTTGGGGTTGACTTTGTTGGGTCTGAGACGCCAGCTGTATTTGTCCCTCCACAGAAGCTGCCTGCCCTGCTGAGCGCTGGTTTCTCACACACTGGTCTCTAGGTCACAGTGACAGCTGGTTGCTAACGTTGCCCCTCATTAACCAGTAGTTTCTCCTTTAGATAAGCTGTCCAAGCCTTCGATATGGAGTAACGCCAGCTCTCCGGGTTCCACCATCCAGCTCATGTGTAATGTGGGAGATGCTTCGAGCTATCAGTGGTGGAAAGATGGAAGGGAGGTCTCCCATCATCACCTCCAAGATGGGAACAGAAGCCTTGTTATCCCGAGTGCTTCCAGAAGTGACTGTGGAAATTACACCTGTGTTGCCACCAATCCTGTCAGATCTGTACAGGCAAGCTACCTGCTAACCATTCACGGTAAGCTCAGTTTATGGGTGACGTCATGAGGGTACATTTTGTCATCACCTGTTGATGGTGGTTGTTTGAATGCAGTCTGTGTAAATCAGTACTGGGGTAGAGACAGCAAAAGTGAATCAAAAGATTTATTACTATAAATCATAAGCAGTTTGATCGAATGAAGAAGGAAAGAGTATTTCCCCTGAAAACGGGAGTATGGGTCTCCTATATTTATAGACGCTGTCCCTCGGAGAATGGGAGGGGAGGGGACATTCTGCACTAGTTTGCTGGAGCCTGGACTGTTCTCTCACAGTGAGGTGGTGAGGCAGAGACTGTTGCAGCTCACAGCACAGTAACAGGTCCTTTGGCCCACCATGCCCATGCCAACCCTCAAGTACCTATCTGTAAATCCCATTTACCGGCACTGGCATGGTAACCATTAGTGTCGTGATGATTCAAATGCTGTTCAGTGAGATCAGGTTTACGATGTCTCAGTGTCTGAATCAACTCCAGGTCCAGTCCGTGGTATCCAAGCTGTGCTCTGTACACCCCACACCTACCGGTTCTTGTATATTTCCTACTGGTTCCTCTGACCCCCACCACCTCCTCTCCCAAGGATAGTGATGGGCTGATGGATAATTCCCCGGGTCTTCAGTGACTGGGGCCCATTAGGTTCCAAAGGTGGGAGCTACAACAGTGGGTGCGGCAGGATAGTTGGAGACGGACAATTCTGGTTGGCACCGACACACAGGCTGTGGACCAGTGGAGCTCACTGGTCAATGATCGGCAGCAGGAAGTCGGACTGGTTTCTCTCCCACACCCAAGGGTCAACTGAGGTCAGTTACCACACCCTGTTGTGGCAGTGATTAACTGAATGAGTGCATTTTCTGGTCAATTAGCCTGTCAGCCCTGACTTCCAAGCATCACATAGGATGCACCACAGACTGCTTGGTGTCCTGTTGTCCATTGACTTCACTCCCAGTATCCTGTGACATCTCCCAGTGTGTAGGGGCTCCCCTTCCTCTGGTCCTGCGTCATCCTACCAGCAGTGCACTTTGATCAGACAGAAGGAATGACTCAAAGTTTGCTGCTTAGACTGATCCTTCCCTTGGATGTCTCCCATTCCTCAGTGAACAGCACTGAATCAGATGGGTGTGGGTTCAAGTCTCCAGGATCTAAGGATCCATCACTGCCCCTTCAATGAGGACTGGTGTGTGTACACCTGACTTCCCCTTCCTAAAGTTCACATTCAGTTCCTTGGTCTTGCTGAGGTTGTTGTTACGACACCACTCAACCAGCTGACCTATCTCACTCCTGTACACCAGATCCAGTGCCATTTTCAGAAAAGAAATCTAACCAGGGTCCCATGCATCACCTCAACTCGATGCACACGTGTCAGAAGACAAGCCCGGGATGAGTAGATAAGTTCTCCTGGGTGACCTGGCTGATATTTATCAGCCAACATCACTAAGAACAGACCACCTGGATGTGACGGTCTGTGGGAGCCCACAGTGTGAGGACTGTGGCTGTGATTCTTCCAACACAACTGCACTACGTTCACTGAGGAACATCTTCTGAGTTTATGGAAGGCTTGGTGACGATGTGAGGTCTTTCCTTTCATCTTTGGATAAACTCACTGAAGAGACTGAGCTCCATAACTTGTGCCGGCAACAGTTCATTGTCATGAGAACTGAATGCCTTGTTTGTTCCCTTCAGAGAGCAGAAAGATGTCAATCTTGGCCTCCAGCCAAGCTTTCCCAGCAGGGATACAGCACTGGCATCTACCCGCCAATGTGGAAAGTTACCCAAGTATGTTGTGTTCACAAAATTCTGAAAAAATCCAATCTGGCTAATTACCGCTCTCAATCAACAGCAGGAAAGTGAAAGGTGTCATTGACAGTGCCACTAAGCAGCACTTACGCACCGATGCCTGGTTTGGATGTTGCCAGGACCACACCGCTCCAAACCTCAAGGCAGCATTTGATCAAGTGAGGCATGGAGGTGCCCTGGTAACACTGAAGCCAATGAAAGTCAGAAGGAAGATCCTCCAGTGGTTGTAGTCATGTTGTGCGCATAGGAAGATGGTTGGGGTCTGCAATGGAGGTCAACCATCCTGGCCCCAGGACGTCAGTGCCGGACTGCCCCAGGACAGTGTCCTACGCCCAACCACATTCTGCTGCTTCATCGATGACCTTCCATCCTATCGCAAGGCCAGGAGTGGGGATGGTGATTGATGACTTTGCAATGTTCAGTTCAGCTGGTAACTAGTCAACAAGTGAAGCAGCCCACGACTGCACACAACAAGACCTCCACAACATTCGGGTGCCCACCAGTGAAGATCCATACCACAAAGTGCTGGACAATGGCCATCACCAACCTGAGAGAATCTGTCCACCTACCCTTGACAGTCAATGGCATTACCACTGTGGGTCACCCACCATCGGTCTGCTGGGGGTCACCACCGACATGAAACTCACCTGGACCAGCAGGTAAGTACTGTGGCTCCAAGAGGAATGGTGCCCTGCTGTGACATCCCAGTGCCTGTCTACCATCTGTGGGAAGTGATGGAACATTCTCACGGACCTGGATGAGTGCATCATCAACTCCCCTCAGCACCATCCGGGACGCAGCAGCTCATTTGATTGGCACCCCACCCACTACCCCAGGGATTCCAGTGCTTCAAGGTGGCAGCTCACCACCATCTTCTGTCGGACAATTAGGGATGGGCAATAAATGCTGTCCTTGCCAGGAGAGCCCAGATCTCAAGTGAATTTATTAGGAAAAGTCAGGTTGTGTAACCTTGACGTCCCATGTTGGCTTCAGCTAATAGGTGGCATGGTGAAGGATTTCAAACAGTTAGCTTGTTGCAACAATCAACGGTTGGTCATCTGCTTTGAGAATCCCTTCGTTATCCTAATTTGGAACCCTCTTAATTGCAGGTCTTCGTCCGGTGGAGACCGTCATTGTGGTGGCATCGATTGTTGGGATAGTATCTCCTGCAGTGTCATTTGGTGGATTGCTGCTACTGTGCTGCTTGAGGAGAGAGTTGATGCAAGGTAGGTGTTAAAAAGTCTAAGTTACTCTTATAAACCCATGGATACTCAGTTAAGTTAATCTGACTAATTTTAAAATTTTGAGCAAAAGTGTGATTGTGTGAATTTCATTGCATTCCCAGTACCACATTCCCAATACTATTTCTTCCGCTCGTTGCTAAGTGTGCTCCATCTCACAGCTGAGTAATTTTTCTATTCACCCTGACTTCTCTCCTGATGAGAGTGTCGTGGGTGAAATATCCCCACGAGGGGTGGTCTGAATTCACTGGTCAAAAAGTAAGAAAACTGCGGATGCAGGAAATCTGAAATAACATAAAAAGTGCAAAGAAGGTTTACGAGGATGTTTCCAGGATTTGAGAGTCTGAGTTATAGGGAGAGGTTGGGCAGGCTCGAACTTAAACCCTTGGAATATAGGAGACTGAGGGGTGACCTTAGAAGTGTGTAAAATCGTGAGGGGCATAGATAGGGTGAATGCACACAGTCTTTTTCCCCGGGAGAGGGAACCAAATACTAAAGGGCATAGGTTTAAGGTGAGAGGGGCAAGATTTAAAAGGATCTGAGGGGCAACTTCTTCACCCTGAGCGTGGTGGGTATATGGAACGAGCTTCTGGAAAAAGTGGCAGAGGCGAGTACAGTTGCAACATCTAAAAGACACTTGGACGGGTACATGGATAGGAAAGGTTTAGAGGGACATGGGCCAAATGCAGGTAAGTGGGGCCAGCTGAGGTTTCCATGCAATATTACCCTGACTCTAAAGTTGCTCACTCAGCGGGTCAGACAGCATCCGTGTAGAGAGAAGCAGAGTTAACCTGAGGTCATGACCTCTGATCAGAGCAAGGAAATGTTGGAACACGGGCATGTTTTAAGGGGGAGGGCTGGAGGTGACAGGGAGGATGTCTGCAGAGAATGGACGTCACAGCCTGCCACTGGCTGGAGGAGGGTGCTGAAGCCTTGATAGTGGCAACCTCTTTCAGTCAATCTCCATCATCCATTTTGTCATGGTCTCTGCTCTTATCTAAAGTGTATGTTTTGTGTTCTGAGTATTTGTGGAATTCTGGATACACCTGGTATATTCACAAGTTCCTGTCTGGGAGCAGACTTAAGTACAGATCTGGAAACGGCACTGCGGCCTCTGATCAATGCTATCACAAGGAATGCACGCCAGCGTCTTTATTTTTTTAGAGGGTTAAGGAGGTTCAGGTTGTCATCGAACACTCTAACTAACCTGTACAGATGTGCTGTTGTAAGTACCCTGGCTGGTTGCAGCATGGTCTGGTACGGTAATTTGAATGGGCCAGGACATAAGAGGCTGCAGAGAGGAGTGGACTCTGCCCGAAACATCACGGGCATATCTCTGCCCACCGTTGGTAGTATCTACAGGAGGTGCTGCCTCAAGAAGACAATGTTATCATCAAAGATCCCCACCATTCGGGCCATGCCATCTTTTCGCAGCTACCGCTGGGCAGGAGGTACCAAAGCCTGAAGTCCCACACCGCCAGGTTCAGGAACAACTACTTCAACCATTCAGTTCTTGAACCAACCTGCACAACCCTAATCACTACCTCAGTGCACAACACTGTGACCACTCTGCACTAAAATGGTCTTTGTTTCTTTTTGTTCTAATAGTGATCTTTCTTGTGTAATTTTATATAATTTATGTTGTTAATTTATGTTTTTCTTGTGAATGCTGCTTATCTGACGCTCTGTGCCTGTGATGCTGCTGCAAGTAAGATTTTCATTGCACCTGTGCACACATGGACTTGTGCACATGACTATAAACCTGACTTTGACTTTGACCTCTGATAAACTGTCAACATATACAGCAGAATTCTCAAGAAAAAAAGAGTAAACTAACAGGTATGATGTGAGCCTGCACAATTGCAGACAGCCTGACACTGCCAGGGATGTGAACAAGGGATCTGTGTGCTTTGTTACCTGATGTGCACAAGCTGGGTATAGGAATCTTATCAGCAGTGTAATGCGTTTTATAAACGGTACCACACTTCCAGAGGCTCTGCGTTGCGCACTCCTCCTGCTCCCAACAGGAATGAGTGCCCAGACCTCCAGTCCCCTCAGCTTTAAGGTGCAGTCTTTAGCTGAGGCGGTGGTGCTGTTTCATAACTGATACGATCAGTATTGTCTGCAGCCTGACCTCCACAAAGACAAGCACTGTTACCCAGGATGTACTGTTCACCTTCTGACTGTAAAATAGCTTAGAGGGTTCCAAATGTTCTAATGTTTGTCTTCGTTTCTCCGCAGCGTCATTGAAACAGTCCAAACTTTTGTTTTTGCTCCTGTTTATCTGTAACAATGTGTCTCTTGTTGCCATCTCTATTGCCCTCATTTTCTGGATCGTGATTAAAGGTACGTGCATGAATAATATTCGTTATTTACATGAAACTGATCTGTTCAGGCAAGGAGGGAGGGAGGAGGCTGCTGACCTTTGCCATCACAGAGTATACTGGTTCTCTTTGAACCATCAGCATCTGTGGCCCTATGGCGGGGGTCGTCTTCCATCGCTGTACGTGGACCAATCAGCCCGTTGTGTTTTCAGCCGCACTTCCTTGATGCTGGTCATGTTTGTAACCTCTGCACCATTCAGTAAGGTCTTGGCTCCTTCCACATCAGCTCCACTCTCTCTGTAGGAGCTATGTTGCAGCTATATCCGGTGCTGGCTACTCACACTTGGAGGACTGTAAGTGTTTCTGGGGATCGTACATTAGGAAGGAGCACAAAATAACTTACCAAAATGACAGCCAAGTTCAAAGGCTCAAATTATGAGCAGCTATGACAGATAAGTATTTATTAAGTTTGAGGGTATTTGATCAAAGTTTTTAATACATTATGGGAAGTGGTCAGGTCGATTGGCAGCAAGTATTTCTAGTAGTTTGGGACCAAAGGAACAGAGTCTAACAAACAAAAAACAGAGCCAACATTTCAGAGCAAGGGTGGGAAAGGAAAAGGTGGCAGAAATCTCACTGGGTGGAAGATCAGCTGTTCCCTTGCGATGGAGACTGGTCGATCTTTGAGCAAAGGTGCGAGGGGATGGGGGGAGATGTGCACGAGTGGAGTCGGGTCTGGACCAGACATGCTCTGGTTCAGGAGCAGAGCAGCTTCGGGGGGTTAAATGACCTGCTTGTGTTTCAATCCTTCTGTGTTCCTGGAAGGTCCCTCAGCACTTTCTCAAGGAACTGGGAAGGAGTGTAGTCGTTCCAGTGCCAGCCACAACCTGAGGCAATTTGTATAAAGTGTGAGTGAGTGTTGGGGAATGGTAACCGTGCATTATATTCATTTAACTTCCCTTCCTTAACTGTGGGTCATAATTGCAGGAGCTGCCTCTGTACCTGTGGTTGCTTTGTGCATTGCACTTATCCTGCTGGCTTTTAACGTCTGCCTGACCATCAGCATTGGGAACTTGGGCTACCCGTGTATCAGTCGCTTCTTAGACAGCACAGGTAAAGAGAAAATCATTTATCAGATAAAATCCATTGATAAACAGTGAAGCTGTCCTTCTAATTCATCCCATCATCCGCACTTAACAGGTTTGCGAGCTTCGATTGACTTCTGCGGAATCATAAGCTCCTTCGTTGTGATCGTCTTTTCGATCGTCATCCTTGTTGAAGAGATTCAGCAAAGCAGTGAGTTTACCAACAGCCCTTCATTGTTCCAAATCAGGGTGCTGCAGGGGTTGGTGCTGGGCCCACAACTGTTCACGATATACATTAACGATTTGGAAGAGGGGACGGGGTGTAGCGTGTCTAAGTTTGCTGCTGAAACTAAATTGAATGGAAAAGCAAATTGTGCAGAGGATGTGGAGAGTCTGCAGAGAGACATAGATAGGTTAAGTGAGTGGGCAAGGGTCTGGCAGATGGAGTACAATGTTGGTAAATGTGAGGTCATCCACTTTGGAAGGAAAAATAGAAGATCAGATTATTATTTAAATGGTGAAAGATTACTATTTAAATGTTTCAATTCTACCAACTGTATTCAGCTTCATGACATCTCTGCTGTGAACAGGTGAATGGCAGAATAGGAAAAGCTGCAGGCCTGGTCCATGCTGAGTGAGCCTTGGGGAGAATATAACTGATCTCATTGCCAGATTACCCTCCCAGATTCAGGAGGGTGAAGCCACTGATTGGGGCACAGTGGGGTAGTGAAAGAGGAAGGATACTGAAGGAACCTTGTCTGTCTCTAATCAAAGAGATAAAGGCGGATGTTCCTCGTCGGACCTGGGAAGGAGGGCTTGGTCAGAGTTGATTATCATGGCTAATGTCAGTAGGAAGTGGATTATGAGTAGCTGGTGTCTAACATGCAGTGAACACAGCTCATCAGACACTTACCCTTGGCTTAAGAGGAGGATCTCCCCTCAGATTATAGAGTTGTACAACATGAAACTGGCCCTTTGGCCCACCACGCCCATGCCGACCTTGCTGCCGATCTGCATTAATCTCATTTGCCTGCTGATGTACAGAGGGATCTTGGGGTCCAAGTCTATAGCTCCCTGAAAGTGGCTGCACATGTTGATAGTGTGGTAAAGAAGGCGTATGGAATGCTTGCCTTTATTAAGTTTAGGTATTGAGTTCAAGAGTCAGGAAGTTATGTTGCAGATTTATAAAATACTGGTTAGGCCACATCTAGAGTATTGTATTCAGCTCTGGTCACACCATTACAGGGAGGATGTGGAGACTTTGGAGAGGGTGCAGAAGAGGTTCACCAGGGTGCTGCCTGGATTAGAGGGCATGAGCTTTAAGGTGAACTTGGACAAACTTGGGTTGTTTTCTCTAGAGTGGCGGAGGCTGAGGGGAGACCTGATGGAAGTTTATAAGGTTATGAGAGGCATAGATACGGTAGACAGCCGGTATCATTTTCCCAGGGTCAAAATGTCTTATACTGGAAGGTGTGCGTTTAAGGTGAAAGTGGCTAAGTTAAAAGGAGATGTGCAGGGCAAGTTTTTAACACAGCGAATGGTGGGTGCCTGGAATGTGGTGCCAGGGGTGCTGGTGGAGGCAAAAACGATAGACGTTCTTAGATAGACACACAAATATGCAGTGAATGGAGGGATGTGGACATTGTAGACAGAAGGGGTCAGTTTAGTTGGTATTGGTATTGGTTTATTATTGTCGCTGGGACCAAGGTAAGTGAAAAACTTGTCTTACAAACTGATTGTACAGGTCAATTCATTACATAGTAGGCTTTTAATTACTAGTTCAATTAGTTCAGTACACCATGGTGGGCTGAAGGGCCTGTTCCTGTGCTATACTGTTCATTAGGGCAGTATCCTGCTGTGCCTTGCCTACTTAAGTGTCTGTGTAAATGCCTCTTAAATGTAGTTGATAAACGTGTCATGTTATTTTCTCCTCTGGCCTGTTGAGCTTCCCTGAGTTTAATTGTCCCAACTACAGACAATTGTGCCTTGAAGTCTGTAAATTCAGGAGTCCCCTCCCTGAATATCTATACCCTCCCCCCATCTCTTTTAAGATCCTGAACAAACATCTGGCCAATAACCCTAGTTTTTCCTTTAGGTGGTTCAGTTCCAAATCAGGGTGCTGCAGGGGTCGGTGCTGGGCCCACAACTGTTCACGATATACATTAACGATTTGGAAGAGGGAACTGAGTGTAGTGTATTTAAGTTTGCTGCTGACACCAAATTGAATGGAAAAGCAAATTGTGCAGAGGATGCAGAGAGTCAGCAGAGAGATATAGATAGGTTAAGTGAGTGGGCAAGGGTCTGGCAGATGGAGTACAACATTGGTAAATGCGAGGTCATCCACTTTGGAAAGAAAAATAGATCAGATTATTATTTAAATGGTGAAAGATTGCAGCATGCTGTTGTGCACAGGGACTTGGGACTGCTTGTACATGAATCGCAAAAGGTTGGTTTACAGGTGCAACAGTTATCAAGAAGGCAAATGGAACGTTGGCCTTCATTGCTGGAGGGACTGAATTTAAGAGCAGGGAGGTTATGTTGCAACTGTACAGGGTACTGATGAGGCTGCACCTGGAGTACTGAGTGCATTTCTGGTCTCGTTATTGAGGAAAAATATACTGGCTTTGGAGGCGGTGCAGAGGAGGTTCACCAGGTTGATTCCAGAGATGAGGGGTTAGCCTGTGAGGAGAGATTGAGTCGTCTGGGACTATACTCGCTGGAATTCAGAAGAATGAGAGTGGATCTTATAGAAACATATAAAATTATGAAGGGGATAGGTAAGATAGAGGCAGGAAGGGTGTTTCCACTGGTAGGTGAGACTAGAACCAGGGGACATAGCCTCAAGATTCGGGGGAGTAGATTTAGGACAGAGATAAGGAGAAACTGCTTTCCCCAGAGAGTAGTGAATCTATGGAATTCTCTGCCCAGGGAAGCAGTAGAGGCTGCCTCATTAAATATATTTAAGACACAGTTAGATAGATTTTTGCATAGTAGGGGAATTAAGGGTTATGGGGAAAAGGCAGGTAGGTGGATCTGAGTCCACGGCCAGATCAGCCATGATCTTATTGACTGGCGGAGCAGGCTCGACGGGCCAGATGGTCTACTCCTGCTCCTATTTCTTATGTTCTTATTGTTTCATTATTAAAGATACAGTGTAATGTGAGTTGTTGGTGGTGATGAGTGATGATGAGTGAGAGTACAGGAAGGAGATAGAGAGCCGAGTGACACGGTGTCATGACCACAACCTTTCCCTCAGTGTCGGCAACATAGAAGAGCTGGTCATTGACTTCAGGAAGGGGGGTGCACACACTCCCATTTACATCGATGATGCTGAGTGGAGGGGGTTGACAGCTTCAAGTTCCCAGCTGTAAGCATCACCATTAGCCTGTCCTGGTCCCACCACATGGACAACACAGCCAAGAAAGCTCACCAGTGCCTCCACTTCCTCAGGAGGCTAAAGAAATTCAGCATATCCCCTTTGACCCTCACCGATTTTTATAGGTGCACCATAGAAAGCATCCTATCTGGATGCATCACGGCTTGGTATGGCAACTGCTCTGCCCAGGACCGCAAGAAACTGCAGAGAGTTGTGGACACAGCCCAGTGCATCACGGAAACCAGCCTCCCAACAACCAGCATAATCAAACACCCCTCCCACCCCAGACATTCTCTCTTCTCCCCTCTCCCATCAGGCAGAAGATAGAAAAGCCTGAAAGCACATACCACCAGGCTCAAGGACAGCTTCTATCTAATATAAAACTATTGAACAGACCTCTTGTATGAGAAGACGGACTCTTGACCTCACAATCTAACTTGTTATGACCTTGCACCTTATTGTCCACCTGCACTGCACTCTCTCTGTAACTGTAACAGTTTATTCTGCATTCTGTTATTGCTTTTCCCTTGTACTACCTCAATGCACTGTAGTAATGAAATGATCTGTATGGATGGCATGCAAAACAGAGTTTTCTCTGTATCTTCATACATGTGACAATAATAAACCAATAAGAGTAATAATACTGTTATAATTCAAATGTTGAGCTGCTCACTGTGATTTTGCACAATTCACTTTTCACCTTTTCAGATGAAGGTTGTTACGTGACAGTTCTAACCTGGAGCATACTGGCCCCATTGTTCACCGTTCTTGCTGTAATCTTCACTGCATCTGTAGCAGTGTGGTGGAGTAAGTATTGAAGAGTTCAGCATTTTTTATATAAGATGCACAGTTAGAGTGAAAGAGTTTACCACTGGGTCCAGCTCTTAAAATATTTCAGTAGAACTGACTCGATGAAATCTAGGGATCGTGTTCTGCCCCTTCATATCACACATCACCGTTGTGTAAACTAAGGACCAAATGCCTGGTGGTTTGTGTGGGACTTGGTTGTTACTCAGTGCGACAACAGAAATGAGCAGTACCTCAGGCAGACACATCCCAGTTGGGATATGTCTGAGATACTTACTGGTCCATAATAGTGGGATCTTCCTCACTCTGTGCCGGGGTTTGTTGGAGAGTAAGTGGCAGGGATTTGATGGCTTTCATTGGGCAGCAACTCCCAGGACACTTGTGGATGAATTACCATCCTGCGATCAATTCTGATCAAGACATTCCAGTGCCCCAACCTGCTGTGGTTCTGGGACTACTTACCTTTCACACACTTTCTCTTTCACTGCTTTCACATTCTGGGTTGTGAGGGGAAGACTGGGGAGCGATGTGGGGAAGCACCTCTCCTAAACAACCCTCAGGTTCTCGAGCTGACCTGCACAACCCAAACCCCACCTCAACAACAGAATGCCACGGATCACCTCCTGCACCACCGAGGACTTGTCTCTGAGTGTGTCTTTGTTTTTTGCACTGTCTTGTTTTTACACAGTCTTTTCTCTCTCTCTCTCTCTCTCTCCACTTGTATAATTTATCTATAATTTATGTTCTGTGTGTTGTCTGTACCTATGTGCCTGTGAAGCTGCAGTAAGTTTTTCATTGTACCTGGACCTCATCGTCCTTGTGCACGTGACAATAAACTCGACTTAGCTCAACTTGACTCCATTACAATCACTGTCAGGAGGGATGAGTGGTGGAAACCCAGGTCACTGGTTCATGTACAGAATCCTGGAAGCTCCAAAGGGAAGACGAGAGGGATGTAGAGTTCTGGGAATGGGACATTAGGTGAACTGCAGCCCCTCCTGGGGAAATAGAGTGTCAACTTTGTGTGGTGGGGACCGGTGGTGTGGTCGAGGGTGTCTCACCCACGGGGAGCAGGTATCAGACAGCCCGGGTGATCAAACACCCATCAATTTTAACTATTTGAAAAAAACTCAAACAGTGAATGCTGAAATATTCAATTATGGGGATCTGTTGAGAGCAGGAATGCATAAAATAACCCCCAGAAATCAGAAGGGCATGACAGGTTTTCCCTCGAGGGAGTTTTATGCACTGAGGGCAGAAATGTAATGCAATGAGACATCGTCAGGCTTCCACCACTGGTTGGGTGGGAGATTGTATCCTGACGACTGCTCTCCCATCCCAGGAGGTTCCATCCACCTACTGTCACAGTTTCCACGTGAAGTGGAGGTTCTCCCCAGGATCCTGTGCAGGACCTGCTGGGTGAAGTGATTTAACCTCTGAATCTTTAGCCCTTTCCACTGTCAGGACCTGCACCTTCCCCAAGCCCGTTAGCCAGAGATACCACTGGCATTTACCGTTCAATAAACTGTGAAAGACGCACACCAAGTGGACCAAATCACAACAGTAAATCAGAGATGGTTGTAAAATTTTTAAAGGCATAAATAAGACAAACCATATAACAAGTGCAAGAACCAAGAAACATTTTATTTCATTCCAGAAGGAAATGGAGATAACGAGCTGTGAATCAAATGATCAAGAGGCACAGCAGGTAATTAACTGCTTTTAATTCAATGTTGTAGGTTTTATTAATTGGTGATCTAATACTGGTTTAATATGAGCTCAGAATGTCATTGGTGTACAGAGCAAATCCAGAGTGCACTTTCAGGCTGTGCTAATCATCTCTTACATGGGTTCAGACACGTACCAGAGGGAAAATTGTATTGAGTCTAATGTCCCCACCACCCACTGTACTTACATCACACGTACACATGTACACCCTGCCATGTTGATAACATTGCAAAGATGTGTGCAAAATAGAGGATACATTAACCCTTGGGTAAATTTATCAAGGTATGTTAGTTGGATCTAATTTATGGTGTCATATCCGATGTTGCTGCTGTATCTGGACATCCTGACTGTTTTACCTTAAGGACATTTACCAACGTCAGGACATTCTCTGTTAAATGGGTGGCCCGGCGGTGCTGCGGGTAGAGCCACTGCCTCACAGCTCCAGTGACCCAGGTTCAATCCCGATCTTTGGTGCTGGGTGCTTTGGTTGGTAGGTTAATTGGCCACTAGTTAACACTAATGAATGATCTGTACAAGAATGTACAGGCTTGCACTGTTTTATAATTGTATATAGTTTGTCTTTTATTATGAATAATGTTTATTTTGGAATATTAAAAAAAAGTGGCCACAACTGTGCAGGTGAGTAATAGAATCTGTGGTGAGTTGGTGAGAAAATGGAGAGAATAAAAGTTGGGATTAATGGGTGATTGATTGTCTGCGTGCATTCGATGGGCCGAAAGGCCTGTTTCCATGCTGTTATCTCTGAATGACTATTTTGTTGTTAGAATCAAGAATCATAGAACAGTACAGCACAATACAGGCCTTTCGGCCCACAATGTTGTGCTGACCTTTAAACCTTGCCTAAGACTATCAAACCCCTTCCTCCCACATATCCCTCTATTTTAAATTCCTCCATATGCTTATCTAACAATCTCTTGAATTTGACCAACATACCTGCCTCCATCACCACCCCAGGCAGTGCATTCCATGCCCCAACCTCCCTCTGATATCTCCCTTGAACTTCCCACCCATTACTTTAAAGCCATGCCCTTTTGTAATGAGCATTGGTACCCTGGGAGAGAAGTGCTGGCTGTCTACTCTATCTATTCCTCTTAATACTTTGTACACCTCTATCATGTCTCCTCTCATCCTCCTTCTCTCCAAAGAGTAAAGCCCGAGCTCCCTTAGTCTCTCTTCATAATGCATAATCTCTATACCAGGCAGCATCCTGGTAAATCTCCTCTGCACCCTTTCCAATGCTTCCACATCCTTCCTATAATGAGGCGACCAGAACTGGACACAGTGCTCCAAGTGTGGTCTAACCAGCGTTTTGTAAAGCTGCATCATTACCTCGTGGCTCTTAAACTTGATCCCACGACTTATGAATGCTAACATCCCATAAGCTTTCTTAACTACCCTATCCACCTGTGAGGCAACTTTTAGGAATCTGTGGGTATGAACACCAGATCCATCTGCTCCTCCACACTACCCAGAATCCTGCCATTAACTTTGTCCTCTGCCTTGGAGTTTGTTCTTCCAAATGTAACACCTCACACTTCTCCGGATTGAACTCCATCTGCCACTTCTCAGCCCAGCTCTGCATCCTATCAATGTCCCTCTGCAATCTTTGACAATCCTCCACACTATCCACAACACCACCAAGCTTTGTGTCATTGCAAACTTGCCAACCCACCCTTCTATCCCCTCGTCCAAGTCATTAATAAAAATCACGAAAAGCAGAGGTCCCAGAACTGATCCCTGTGGGACACCGCTAGTCACAGCCCTCCAATCTGAATGCACTCCCTCCACCACAACCCTCTGCTTTCTACAGGCAAGCCAATTCTGAATCCACACAGCCAAGCTTCCCTGGATCTTTACCATGTGGAACCTTGTCAAGTGCCTTACTACAATCCATATAGACCACATCTAGTGCACTACCCTCATCAACCTGCCTGGTCACCTCCTCAAAGAACCCTATCAGGCTTATGAGACATGATCTGCCCTTCACAAAGCCATGCTGACTGTCCCTGATCAGACCATGATTCTCTAAATGCCCATAGATCCGATCTCTAAGAATCCTTTCCAACAGCTTGCCCACCTGAGATGTAAGGCTCATTGGTCTATAATTCCCTGGACTATCCCTACTACCTTTTTGAATAAGAGGACAACATTTGCCACCCTCCAATCCTCCGGTACCATTCCCGTGGACAACGAGGACTCAGAGATCCTAGCCAACAGTTCAGCAATCTCCTTCCTCGCCTCGCGGAGCAGCCTGGGGAATATTTCTTCAGGCCCCGGGGACTTATCTGTCCTAGTATTTTCTAACAGCTCCAACACATCCTCTTTCTTGAGATCAACGTGCTCTAGAACATTAAACTTACCAACACTGTCCTCAGCCTCATCAAGGCCCCTCTCCTTGATGAATACTGAAGAGAAGTATTCATTGAGAACCTCACCCACTTCCACAGCTTCCAGGCACATCTTCCCACCTTTGTCTCTAATCGGTCCTACCTTTACTCTCGTCATCCTTCTGCTCTTCACATAAGTGAAAAATGCCTTGGGGTGTTCCTTAACCCTACTCGCCAAGGCCTTTTCATGTCCCCTTCTTGCTCTCCTCAGCCCCTTCTTAAGTTCCTTCCTTGCTACCCTGTATTGCTCATGAGCCCTATCTGATCCTTGCTGCCTACACCTTATGTATGCTGCCTTCTTCCTCCCAACTAGATGTTCCACCTCTCTTGTCACCCATGGTTCCTTCACCCTGCCATTCTTTCTCTGCCTCACCGGGACAAATTTATCCCTAACATCCTGCAAGTGATCCCTGAACAACGACCGCATCTCCATAGTACATTTCCCTTCAAAAATGTCATCCCAATTTACACTTGCAATTTCTAGCCTTATAGCCTCATAATTTGCCCGTCCCCAATTAAATATCTTCTTGTCCTCTTTGCTCCTATCCTTGTCCATGACAATGCTAAAGGTTTGGGAGCGGTGGTCAATGCTGTAAATCATTTACCGTAAACACCGTAGATGCCACAGGAATGAGATTCAGTCTCGGTGTATTGCAGGGGGAGTGACAGGGTACGAGGATGCCTTGACGTACCAACGAGTTCACCAGCTCCCTTATGCCCTCACGTGCTTCCGGCTCTCCACTCCTGCCTTTTGCTATGAGTGGCGGAGTCCTTCCTTCAACCTCAAGTCATTTCTGAAAGGGTTGTTAGTGGTGAAGGGTGCCCTCCTTCTCTCATACCTGCTGTCCATATCCTCCTGGTAATTAAAGGGACAGTCCCATTGCCAGTGTCCTTCCCTACCACAATTAAAGCAGACATCCCTGCGCGGTGGTGGTGGTCCATAAAAACATTAGGGCAACTCTGAGGTCCCTGACCCCGCCCCTGCCCCCATGGCCTTCTCCTTCCTTGCTGATAGGACCTTTGGAGGAGAGTCTGTGCTGGTCCTTCCGGAGGACCACCAATACTGGGGTATGAACAATCATCCTAGTTATCTGCCATTGGTGCACGTAGGGGGGGCTCATACTTCACACTGGGTTTAGTTGAGGATCCAGTTTCCTCTTTATTGTTGGGCCAAAAAACCAATACAGCCCTGCGGGATTGTTCCCTTGTATTATTGGACCAGTCCAAGTTGGTCTTTACTAATGATGCTGTTTTCTCTGGGAGGCACTGCGTCAGAATGGTATTAAACTGGGCGGATGGCTGTCCATTATTGTATGACTCTCTGATGCTCCATTTCACTGCCTCAGTCTTTCTCCTGTCTATCTGACTCAATACTTACTGTTTTTGTGGGGATATTGTTATTGCATATTATCAGTGAATTTTATTCATTTCAGGAGTGATGATCAGACTTGAATCTCAGAACTACTCTGAGAATGAAGGCAACCATCGATATTCGATGTTTTTGAAAATTGACTGCAAAAGGACTCGATAATCTTCATTATTCCGCTGCTGGAAGTAGAATAGAGCCACTGTATCAAGGCTTATTGCAAACAGTTTAGACTAGAACAAAGGTGCTTCTGATGCTGCATTACTCTTCTGTATTACTCCAGGAACTTGCAGCTTTCCTATTCGTTCAAAATGGAGCCAACTGAAGTGATGATATTTCTTCATTGTTGCACAGCCTGTGAAGCAAGGGGACACCTCAGGAAACAGGGGTTCCTCTGACTGCGTGCTGTCCATTAGAAGTTGTTGTCAGTTTAACACAAGAACGTGAACGTCAGACCTCACCATCAATTTCACAGCCACGCCAGTCTGTTTACATTTACAACAATGAACAACCTGTTGGATGGACTCAGCATGTCGAGCTCCCTCTGGAATTGTCGGTGATTTGGGCCTTTGTGAAATTTCCCACGTTATTTCACAGCACTGCCATTGACTAGAAGCAAAATACTTGAAATCTGAAATAAAAGCAGAAAATAAAGTGAGCAGCTAACAGGTCAGGCAGCATCTGTGGACGGAGAAACAGTGACCATGTCACTGGCATGATCTTATGCTGACTGTTTTATGCTGAGAGGTTGGAGAGACTGGGATTGTACACGCTGGAATTGAGAAGATTGAGAGGGGATCTGGTTGAAACATACAAGATTATTAAGGGATTGGACAAGATAGAGACAGGAAATATGTCCCAGATGTTGGGGAAGTCCAGGACCAGGGGGCATGATTTAAGAATAAGGGCTAGGCCATTTAGGACAGAGGTGAGGAAAAACTTCTCCCAGAGGGTTGTGGAATGCACTGCCTCAGAGGGCAGTGGAGGCCAATCCTCTGGGCACTTTCAAGAAGGAGCTAGATAGGTTTCTTATAGATAGGGGAATCAAGGGATATGGGGACAAGGTAGGAACAAGATATTGATTGTTGAAGATCAGCCATGATCTCAAAATGGCGGTGCAAACTCGAAGGGCCGAATAGTCTACTTCTGCTCCTATTGTCTATTGTCTGTGCAGAGAATCAGCTGGATCTTGTGCATTTTCTGATATTTTTTTTCTGCAAATTATTTATTGCTCCAGATTCCAGCATCTGCATTCTCTTGTGTCTCCCAGATATTTACAGCTGGGTACGCCAACTTCAGCTTCCAAATTCCACATTGATGTGCCTGACCACTAACTGTGTTATTTGTAGAATGTCAGCTGTCTTGGCTCAAGGCATCATTGTTTTGCCAGCTAGGAACAGCCAACTGAGATCAACTGAAATTCCACTAATGTTATACTTCTCACTATTTTTATCAACAAGTTTCTGCTTCACATGTTTATCCTGGGCAGTAACAGAATGGTCTTGTGCTAGAAGTTGCCAGTAACCGTCCAGTCATGACATTAAGGCATCTGTATTTTATATATACCGTTTTTTGCACTTTTTTTTGATTTTTGTTTGTGTTTATTGTATGTCTTCTGTTCTATGTATGTCCTCTGTTGTGTGAGTCTGGGGGAAACAACATTTCGTTCCGCCATGTGTTTTTATAGCATGGATGAATGACAAAGTAACTTGAACTTGATCTGGTAACCTGGTGGGTGTCAGAGCCTCTTCCATCAATGGGAGTTTGCATTTGGAAAAGGAAGGGAGGGAAAAAGCAGCATGGAGTGAAATTGGGTACGGAAAATGGAATTAAGGGAAGGAAATGAGGGTTGGATCTCAATGGAGAGAGAAAACAGTACACAAAAGCAAACTAAAAGTTATATTTTAACACCTTTAAAACCACTTCACCATCCGTAGGAATGAGACCTGGCATTCAACTTGTTCCCTTTCTGGGCTAGAGATGTTGACTGAGATCACACGAATCTATATGTAATTATTACTTGTGTTGTTGAGGTCTGTTCAAGAGTCTGATAACAGCGGGATAGAAGCTGTCCTTGAGCCTGGTGGTACGTGTTCTCAAGCTTGTGTATCTTCTGCCGGAAGGAAGGTGGATAAAGAGAGAATGGACAGATTGGAAGGGATCTTTGATTATGTTGGCTGCTTCCCTGAGGCAATGGAGAGGAAGCTGGTTTTCATGATGGACTGGGCTGTGTCCACAACTCTGCAGTTTTTTGTGGTTTTGGGCAGAGCGGTTACCATACCAACTATGATGCATCCAGATAGGATGTTTCATATGGTGCATCTGTGTATATATATTAGTGAAGGTCAAAGGGGACATGCCAAATTTCCTTCACCTTCTGAGGAAGTAGAAGTGCTGGTGTACTTTGCTGGCTATAGGGTCAACGTGGCTTGACCAGGACACAAGTTATTGGTGATATTTACACTTAGAAGCTTGAAGGTCACAACTATCTCCACCTCTCCACCATTGACACATACAGGGCGTATACTCTGCCCTGCATCCTGAAGTCAATAACCAGCTGTTTTGTTTTGCTGGCATTGAGAGAATTGTTGTTGTCATGACACCATGTCACTTAGCTCTCTATCTCCTTCCTGTAGTCCGTTTTGTCATTGTTGGAGATTGTGCCCACAACGATGGTGTCATCTGCAAACTTGTGTGAGAAGGTTCTTTTGGAATCTTAAAGATGGAGGACTCTGGACACAGGCTTTGGATTTTAAAAATAGTTTAATCACAAAGGCAAACGTGAGGACAGAATGAATGGGAACAGATGCGCGCACGCGCGCGCTCACACACACACACACACACGCAGAAGACCGCGAATGTGAGGGAGAATCGCAACGAGGATGTGAGACACACACACACACACACAATAAACAAGGTACAGCTTATCAGGGGATAAACACTTAAATGCCTGAACTCTTTGACCCAGACAAGCATTGGCCCTAACACTCCCTGGAATCTGACTAAAACACTCCCAAACCATATGGTGTTGCACATTCTTACCAGTGGTCTCTGCAGCATCATCTCACTACTCCTGGGGCAGTCAAAAGAGGGAGGGCCAAGGGATTGCAACACTCTTTAAAGTACTGGGAGACTGGGTGGAGCCTGGCCAGGTGATTAAGACAGGCCAATGGTTTGGAGGTCAAGCACAAAGGTGCCTGCCAAGGCCACTGGTCAGGCAGGTTCAGGAACAAAGGTGCTCTCGTAGGCCAATCCCTTTGCCCACACCTTGATTGACAGTGGTATCACTTCCGATCCGAGGAGCAATGCTGTCCCCTGACGGGAGGGGTCTCAAATTTTGCTGCTTAGACTGATCCTTCACTTGGAAGTCTCCCATTCCTCAGTGAACAGCACTGAATCAGATTGGTGTGGGTTCAAGTCTGTCTCTAGGATCCGAGGACACAATCCAGGCTGACCTCCCTGCCATTTTCAGAAAAGAAATTTAACCGGGGTCCCGTGCATCACCTCAACTCGATGCACACATGTCAGAAGCCAAAACCGGAATGAGTCGGTAAATTCTCCTGGGTGTCCCAGCCAATATTTATCAGCCAACGTCACTAAGAACAGACCACCTGGGTGTGACGGTGTGTGGGAGCCCACAGTGTGAGGACTGTGGCTGAGATTCTTCCAACACAACTGCACTATGTTCACTGAGGAACGTCTTCTGAGTTTATGGAAGGCTTGGTGATAATGTGAGGTCTTTCCTTTCATCTTTGGATAAACTCACTGAAGAGACTGAGCTCCATAACTTGTGCCAGCAACACTTCATTGTCATGAGAACTGAATGCCTTGTTTGTTGCCTTCAGAGAGCAGAATGATGTTGATCTTGGCCTCCAGCCAAGCTTTCCCAGCAGGGATACAGCACTGACATCTACCCGCCAATGTGGAAAATTGTCCAAGCATGTCCTCCTGTTCACAAAATTGTGAAGAAATCCAGTCTGTCTAATTACCGCTCTCAATCAACAGCGGAAAAGCGAAAGATGTCTTTGACAGTGCCACCAAGCAGCACTTACTCACCAGTGCCCAGTTTGGCTGTTGCCAGGGCCACACTGCTCCAAACCTCATCACAGCCTCGAACCCAGCATGGACTGAAGTGCTGAATTCCAGAGGGGAGAGAGATGGACCTTGGCATCAAGGCAGCAGTTGATCGAGTAAGGCATTGAGGTGCCCTGGTAACACTGAAGTCAACGAAGGTCAAAAGGAAGATCCTCCAGTGGTTGGAGCTGTGCCGCGCGCATAGGAGGATGTTTGGGGTATGTAATGGAGGTCACCATCTCGGCCCCAGGACGTCAGTGCCAGACTGCCCCAGGACAGTGTCCTACGTCCAACCACATTCTGCTGCTTCATCGATGACCTTCCATCCTATCGCAAGGCCAGGAGTGGGGCTGGTGACTGATGACTTTATTAAGAAAAGTCAGATTGTGTAACCTTGACGTCCCATGTTGGCTTCAGCTAATAGGTGGCATGGTGAAGGACTTCAACAGGTAGCTTGTTGCAACAATCAACAGTTGGTCATCTGCTCTGGGAATCCCTTCGTTATCCTAATTTGGAACCCTTTTGAATGCAGGTTTTCGTCCAGTGGAGACCATCATTGTGGTGGCATCAGTTGTTGGGATAGTATCTTCTGTAGTGTCATTTATTGGATTGCTGCTACTGTGCTGCTTGAGGAGAGAATTGATACAAGGTAGGTGTCAAAAAGTCTAAGTTACTCTTATAAACCCATGGATACCCAGTTAAGTTAATCCGACTAATTTAAAATTTTGAGCAAATGTGTGAAAGTGTGAATTTCATTGCATTCCCAGTACCACATTCCCAATACTGTTTTTTCCGATCATTGCTAAGTGTGCTCCACCTCACAGCTGAGTAATTTTTCTATTCAGCCTGACTTCTGATGAGAGTGTCGTGGGTGAAATATCCCCACGAGGGGTGGTCTGAATTCACTTGTCAAAAAGTAAGAAAACTGCAGTGCTCGAAATCTGAAATAAAACAAAGAAGGTTTACGAGGATTTTGCCAAGACTTGAGGGCCTGAGTAATAGGGAGAGGTTGGGCAGGCTCGGACTTATATCCTTGGAATATAGGAGACTGAGGAGTGACCTTATAGAGGTGTGTAAAATCATGAGGGGCATAGATAAGGGTGAATGCACACAGTCTTTGTCCCAGGGAAAGGGAACCAAATACTAAAGGGCATAGGTTTAAGGAGAGAGGGGCAAGATTTAAAGGGTTCTGAGGGGCAACATCTTCACCCTGAGGGTGGTGGGTATATGGAACGAGCTGCCGAAGGAAGTGGCAGAGGCGGGTACAATTACAACCTTTAAAAGACACTTGGACGGGTACATGGAAAGGAAGGGTTTAGAGGGACATGGGCCAAATGCAGGTAAGTGGGGCCAGCTGAGGTGGGCACCTTGCTTGACATGGACGAGCTGGGCAGAAGAACCCATTTCCATGTAATATTACCCTGACTCTTAAAGTCGCTGGAAACACTCAGCAGGTCAGACAGCATCCCTGTAGAGAGAAGCAGAGTTAATGTTTCACGTTATGACCTCTCATCAGAACAAGGAAATGTTGGAACACGGGCATGTTTTAAGGGGGAGGGCTGGAGGTGACAGGGAGGATGTCCGCAGAGAACGGATGTCACAGCCTGCCACTGGCTGAAGGAGGGCGCTGAAGCCTTATTAGTGGCAACCTCTCTCAGTCGATCTCTGTCATCCATTTTGTCACGGTCTCTGCTCTTATCTAAAGTGCATGTTTTGTGTTCTGAGCATTTGTGGAATTCTGGATGCAACTTCTGGTGTATTCACAAGTTCCTGTCTGGGAGCAGACTCAAGTCCAGTGCCTGGAAACAGCACTGTGGCCTCTGATCAATGCAATCACAAGGAATGCACACCAGCGTCTTTACTTTTTTAGAAGGTTAAGGAGGTTCAGCTTGTCATTCAAACACTCTAACAAACCTGTAAAGATGTGCTGTTGTAAGTACCCTGATGGGTTGCATCACGGTCTGGTACAGCAATTCGAATGTGCAGGAATGTAAGAGGCTGCAGAGAGTAGTGGACCCTGCCCAATACATCACGGGCACATCCCTGCCCACCATCGGTAGTATCTACAGGGGTTGCTACCTCAAGAAGACAATGTTATCATCAAAGATCCCCACCATCCGGGCCGTGCCATCTTCTCACAGTTCCCATCGGCCAGGAGGTACAGAAGCCTGAAGTCCCACACCACCAGGTTCAAGAACAGCTACTTCCCTTCAACCACTCGGTTCTTGAACCAACCTGCGCAACCCTAAACACTACCTCAGTACACAACACTGTGACCACTTTGCACTGAAATGGTCTTTGTTTTTGTTCTAATTGTGATCTTTCTTGTGTAATTTCGTATAATTTATGTTGTTAATTTGTTTTTCTTGTGAATGCTGCTCATATGACGCTCTGTGCCTGTGATGCTGCTGCAAGTTTTTCATTGCACCTGTGCACACATGGATTTGTGCACATGACTATAAACCTGACTTTGACTTTGACCTCTGATAAACTGTAAACATCTACAGCAGAATTCTCAAGAAAAAAGTGTAAAATAACAGGTATGATGTGAGCCTGGACAATTGCAGACAGCCTGACACTGCCAGGGATGTGAACAAGGAACCTGTGTGCTTTGTTACCTGATGTGCACAAGCTGGGTGTGGGGATCTTAGCGACAGTGCAATGCGTTTTATAAACGGTACCACACTTCCAGAGGCTCTGCTTTGTGCTCTACTCCTGCTCCTGACAGGAATGAGTGCCCAGACCTCCAGTCCCCTCAGCTTTAAGGTGCAGTCTTTAGCTGAGGCAGTGGTGCTGTTTCATAACTGATACAATCAGTGTTGTCTGCAGCCTGACCTCCACAAAGACAAGTACTGTTACCCAGGATGTACTGTTCACCTCCTCACTGTAAAATAGCTTACAGAGGGTTCCAAATCACAAGATCACAAGACAAGGGAGCAGAAGCAGGCCATTTGGCCCATCGAGTCTGCTCCAAGAAAAAGGGGAAAAAAGAAATGAAAATGGGAGCGGGGGGGAAGAAGAAAAAAACCTATTCTAATCCCAATTTCTGGCCTTATCCCCGTATCCCTTGATACCCCTACTATTTAGATATCTATCTATCTCTTCCTTGAATGCCCCCACTGATCTGGCTTCCACTGCAAGGAGTTCCACAAATTCACCACCCTCTGGCTAAAGAAATTTCTCCTCATCTCTGTTTTGAAACTGTACCCTCTAATTCTAAGATTGTGCCCTTTGGTCCTGGACTCACCCACCAAGGGAAACAGCCTAGCCACATCTACTCTATCCTTTCCTGTCAACATTTTAAAGGTCGCTATTAGGTCCCCTCTCATTCTTCTGTACTCCAGTGAGTACAGTCCAAGAGCCAACAAACGCTCATCATACTTAAGCCCTTTCATTCCTGGAATCATCCTCGTAAATCTCCTCTGAACCCTCTCCAACGTCAACACATCCTTCCTAAGATGTGGGACCCAAAACTGCGCACAGTATTCCAAGTGAGGCCTCACTAGTGCCCCGTAGAGCCTCATCAATACTTCCTCGCTTTTATACACTATACCTCTCGAAATCAATGCCAACATAGCATTCGCTTTCTTTACCACTGATCCGACCTGGTGGTTAACCCTTAAGGTATCCTGCACGAGTACCCCCAAGTCCCTTTGTACTTCTGTACTTTGAATTTTCTCTCCTTCTAGATAATAATCTGCCCGCTTATTTCTGTTTCCAAAGTGTAGAACTGCACATTGAACATTGAATCTCATCTGCCATTTCCTTGCCCATTCTCCTAAACTGTCTAGGTCTCTCTGCAACCTTCCTATCTCCTCAATACTCCCTACTCCTCCACCTATCTTGGTGTCATCCGCAAACTTAGCCATGAAACCATTTATTCCATCATCCAAATCGTTAATGTACAAGGTAAAAAGGAGCGGCCCCAACTACCGGCACACCACTAGTAACCGGTAGCCAACCAGAACAAGATCCTTTTATTTCCACCCTTTGCTTCCTGTCAACCAGCCAATGCTCCACCCATTCTGTTATCCTACCTGTAATTCCATGACCTCTCATCTTATGAATCAGTCTCTTATGAGGCACCTTATCGAAGGCCTTTTGAAAGTCTAAATACACAACATCTACCACCTCTCCCTTATCTACCCTACCTGTGATTTCTTCAAAAAACTCCAATAGGTTGGTCAGGCAGGATCTTCCCTTCACAAAACCATGTTGGCTAGGACCTATCTTGCTGCGCACCTCTAGGTATTCCGTAACCCCATCCTTGAGAATAGATTCCAATAACTTTCCCACCACTGACGTGAGACTAATAGGTCTGTAATTTCCTTTATGCTGCCTCCCTCCTTTCTTATACAGCGGAACTACATTTGTGACCCTCCAGTCCTCTGGAACCATGCCGGAATCTATCGATTCCTGGAAAATTATCACCAATGCCTCCGCTATCTCTAAAGCCACCCCCTTCAGAACCCGGGGATGCACCTCATCCGGTCCGCGAGACTTATCAGTCTTTATCCCATTTAGTTTTCCTAGCACCTTCTCCCTAGTAATCTTAACTGAACTCAGTTCCATTTCATGAGACTCCTGACTAACCGGCACATTGCTGATGTCCTCCATGGTGAAGACCGATGCAAAATATTCATTCAATTCCTCTGCCATCTCTCTATCGTCCATTATAATAGCTCCTGCACCGTTATCAATTGGTCCTATATCAACCCGTGTCTCTCTTTTACTCTTTATATATTTTAAAAAACTCTTAGTATCCTTTTGAATGTTATCCACCAATTTCCTTTCATAATTCATCTTTTCTTTGCTAATGACCTTCTTAGTTTCTCTCTGCAGGTTTTTAAAAGCTTCCCAGTCTTCTGTTTTCCCACTAATTTTTGCTTCTTTGTACGCCGCCCCTTTTGCTTTTATTTTAGCCTTCACCTCTCTCGTTATCCACACTTGTGCCTTTTTTCCATTCCAAACCTTTTTTCTTGGAATATATCTATCCTGCATTTTCCTTATTTCCTGTAGAAATTCCTTCCATTTCTCCTCCACCGTCCCTCCAGCTAGCTTACTCTTCCAATCAATTAGGGCCAACTCTTCTCTCATACCACTGTAATTTCCTTTGTTCCACTGAAATATCGACACAGCAGTTATCAGCTTCTCCTTCTCAAACTTGAAACTGAACTCAATCATATTGTGATCACTGGTTCCCAGTGGTTCCTTTACCTTTAGTTCCCTAATCACTTCAGGTTCATTACACAGCACCCAATCCAAAACAGCCGATCCCCTGGTGGGCTCATCAAAAAGTTGCTCCAGAAAAACGTCCCTTAGACATTCCACAAACTCACTCTCCTGAGTTCTACTGCCTTGCTGGATTTCTCAGTCCACTTTCATGTTAAAATCCCCCATAATTATCTTCACTTTGTCACTCTGGCATGCTTTTTCTATCTCAAATCGCAACTTATCGTCCACTTCCTGACTGCTATTGGGGGGCCTATATATGACTGGTACTATTGTCCTTTTACCCTTGCTATTTCTTAGCTCCACCCATAAGGATTCCACCTTCCCTGACCCAATGTCCTTCCTTTCTATTGATTTTATATCGCTACTAACCATCGTGGCCACACCTCCCCCTCTGCCTACCCTCCTATCCTTCCTATACGCTGTGTACCCCTGGACATTCAGCTCCTGATCACATCCATCATGAAGCCACGACTCGGTGATTGCCACAATGTCATATTTATTAACCTGTAGTTGTGCCACTAGGTCATCTACTTTATTCCTAATGCTACATGCATTTAAATATAGTACGTTTAGTCTGGTATCGGCTATTGATTTTGTTGTACTTCTATTGTTCAGCAGATTATCCTGACTTTTCACCTGTCTATCCTTCTTACCATCCTCACTACATACTATCTTAGACATGTTCCTATATACCTCATCCTCTATCCTAACATTCTGTATCCTAACATCCTGATTTGTTGTGCTTCTATTATTCAGCAAATTATCCTGACTTCTCACCTGCCTGTCCTTCTTGCCATCCTCATTGGACTTGTTTCTATAAACTTCCTCCCTTACCTTAGCATCTTGTAACCTAATATCCTGGTTTCCATCCCCTTGCCAGATCAGTTTAAACCCTCCCCAACAGCTAAATTAAACATTCCTGCCAGGATATTGGACCCTTTGGAGTTTAGGTGCAACCCATCCTTAGCAAATAGGTCATGCCTCCCCCAAAAATGTCCCAATTATCCAAAAATCTGAAGGCCTGCCCCCTGCACCAGTCTCTCAGCCACGCATTCATCTGCCAAAGCTTTCTATTCTTTCTATCATTGACACGTGGCACAGGTAGTAATCCTGAGATTACTACCCTTGAGGTCTACTTCTCAACCTTCTCCCTAACTCCTTGTATTCCTCCTTCAGGACCTCTTCTCTTTTTCTACCTATGCTCATTGGTACCTACATGTACCAAGGACTTTTGGCGCTCACCTCTCCCCTCAGAATTTTCTGGACCCGGTCCATGAAATCCCGTACCCTGGCACTAGGGAGGCAACACACCATCCGAGATTCATTGTCGGTATCGCAGAATCTGCTATCCATACCCCTTACTATAAAATCCCCAATAACCACTGCATTTCTCTTTCCCCGCTGGACCACAGTACCAGGCACGGTGCCAAGGTCCCGGTTGCCGAGGTCTTCCTCTGTCAGGTCATCCTCTCCAACTGAATCTAAAATGAGATACGGTTTTTTGAGGGGGACCACCACAGAGGTGCTGTCTACGAACTCTTTATAACTCCTGTCTATTTCCTGCTCGCTCTCCCTAACCAACCGAAGGTCATCGAGCTGCAGCTCCAGACTCTCAATCCGTTCCTTGAGGAGCCGCATCTCAGTGCACTTTGCGCAGATGTAGTTATCGGGGAGTCTGGTAGTCTCCCAGGGTCCCCACATCTGACACTCCAAACATAAGACCAACCCCAGATGCATACTGCTGAATACCACTGAGTTCAACAACTAAACTAATAACTTACCCTCCTCTCTATAAGTCTCGCCTCTTACCCGGTCTCGCCGAAGCCCCTTGAGCCAAAGCCCAAACCACTCTGCTCCCTCTCACTCAGCTTCCCGCTCTGATGCTGCCTGCTGGATATGGTGGTCTGCTTTTTAAATCGCCTGCGCGCTTCTGAGTGACGTCACGTGCCTGCACAGTCACTCGCCGCTATCCTGAACGCTGGAAAGAAAAAAAAAACTCGCTCCTCATTAATTTCCAGCACTCTCCGCTCTCTCGTCGCTGGAGGACGTTTGAATGTTCTAATGTTTGTCTTCATTTCTTCACAGCGTCAGTGAAACAGTCCAAACTCCTGTTTATCTTTACCACGGTGTCTCTTGTTGCCATCTCTATTGCCCTCATTTCCTGGATTGTGATTAAAGGTACGTGCATGAATAGTATTCGTTATTTACATGAAACTGATCTGTTCAGGCAAGGAGGGAAGGAGGAGGCTGCGGACCTTTGCCATCACAGAGTCTACTGGTTCTCTTTGAACCATTAGCATCTGTGGCCCCATGACGGTGGTGGTCTTCCATCGCCATACGTGGACCAATCCCCCCTGTTGTGTTTTCAGCGGCACTTCCTTGATGTTGGTCATGTTTGTTCAGACAGGGACTGCACCATTGGCTACTGATTGGAAAATCATACCCAGCTATTCTTCTACTGGCAGAGGTAAGAGGCTCTTATGTAAGAAGTAGGGGTATCAGGACCATTGAGACCCCTGTAACCACTGCACCATTCAGTAAGGTCTTGGCTCCTTCCACATCAACTCCACGCTCTCTCTAGGAGCTATGTTGCAGCTACATCCGGTGCTGGCTACTCACACTTGGAGGACTGTAAGTGTTTCTGGGGATCGTACATTAGGAAGGAGCACAAAATAAATTACCAAAATGACAGCCGAGTTCAAAGGTTCAAATTATGAGCAGCTATGACACTGATAGTATTTATTAAGTTTCAGGGTATTTGATCAAAGTTTTTAATACATTATGGGAAGTGGTCAGGTCGATTGGCAGCAAGTATTTCTAGTAGTCTGGGAGTCTAAGACCAGAGGAGCAGAGTCTAACAGACAAAAAACAGAGCCAACATTTCAGAGCAAGGGTGGGAAAGGAAAAGGTGGCAGAAATCTCACTGGATGGAAGATCAGCTGTTCCCTTGCGATGGAGACTGGTCGATCTTTGAGCAAAGATGCGAGGGGATGGGGGGAGATGTGCGCGAGTGGATTCGGGTCTGGACCAGACATGCTCTGGTTCAGGAGCAGAGCATCTTCGGGGGGTAAATGACTGGCTTGTGCTTCAATCTTTCTGTGTTCCTGGAAGGTCCCTCACCACTTTCTCAAGGAACTGGGAAGGAATGTAGTCGTTCCAGTGCCAGCCACAACCTGAGGCAATTTGTATAAAGTGTGAGTGAGTGTTGGGGAATGGTAACCGTGCATTATATTCATTTAACTTCCCTTCCTTAACTGTGGGTCATAATTCCAGGAGCTGCCTCTGTACCTGTGGTTGCTTTGTGCATTGCACTTGTCCTGCTGGCTTTTAACGTCTGCCCGACCATCAACATTGGGAACTTGGGCTGCAAGTGTATCAGTCGCTTCTTAGACAGCACAGGTAAAGGGAAAATCATTTATCAGATAAAATCCATTGATAAACAGTGAAGCTGTCCTTCTACTTCATCCCACCATCCGCACTTAACAGGTTTGCGAGCTTCGATTGACTTCTGCGGAATCATAAGCTCCTTTGTTGTGATCGTCTTTTCGATCGTCATCCTTGTTGAAGAGATTCAGCAAAGCAGTGAGTTTACCAACAGCCCTTCATTGTTCCAAATCAGGGTGCTCCAGGGGTTGGTGCTGGGCCCACAACTGTTCACGATATACATTAACGATTTGGAAGAGGGGACGGGGTGTAGCGTGTCTAAGTTTCCTGCTGACATTAAATTGAATAGAAAAGCAAATTGTGCAGAGGATGTGGAGAGTCTGCAGAGAGACATAGATAGGTTAAGTGAGTGGGCAAGGGTCTGGCAGATGGAGTACAACGTTGGTAAATGTGAGGTCATCCACTTTGGAAGGAAAAATAGAAGATCAGATTATTATTTAAATGGTGAAAGATTATTATTTAAATGTTTCAATTCTACCAACTGTATTCAGCTTCGTGACGTCTCTGCTGTGAACAGGTGAATGGCAGAATAGGAAAAGCTGCAGGCCTGGTCCATGCTGAGTGAGCCTTGGGGAGAATATAATTGATCTCACTGAGTCCCCTCCCAGATTCAGGAGGGTGAGGCCACTGATTGGGGCACAGTGGGGTAGTGAAAGAGGAAAGATACTGAAGGAACCTTGTCTGTCTCTAATCAAAGAGATAAAGGCGGATGTTCCTCATCGGGCCTGGGAAGGAGGGCTTGGTCAGAGTTGATTATCATGGCTAATGTCAGTAGGAAGTGAATTATGAGCAGCTGGTGTTTAACGTGCAGTGAACGTCTCATCAGACACTTGCCCTTGGCTTAAGAGGAGGATCTCCCCGCAGATTACAGAGTTGTACAACATGAAACAGGCCCTTCGGTCTTGCTGCCGATCTGCAGTAATCCCATTTGCCTGCTGATGTACAGATGGATCTTGGGGTCCAAGTCCGCAGCTCCCTGAAAGTGGCTGCACGTGTTGATAGTGTGGTAAAGAAGGCGTACGGAATGCTTGCCTTTATTAAGTTTAGGTATTGAGTTCAAGAGTCAGGAAGTTATGTTGCAAATTTATAAAATACTGGTTAGGCCACATCTGGAGTATTGCATTCAGTTCTGGTCACCCCGTTACAGGGAGGATGTGGAGACTTTGGAGAGGGTGCAGAAGAGGTTCACCAGGATGCTGCCTGGATTGGAGGGCATGAGCTATAAGGAGAAGTTGGACAAACTTGGGTTGTTTTCTCTGGAGTGGTGGAGGCTGAGGGGAGACCTGATGGAAGTTTATAAGATTACGAGAGCCATAGGTAGTGTAGACAGCGGGTATCATTTTCCCAGGGTCGAAATGTCTAATACTAGAAGGCGTGCATTTAAGGTGAAAGTGGGTAAGTTAAAAGGAGGTGTGCAGGGCAAGTTTTCAACACAGCAAATGGTGGGTGCCTGGAATGTGGTGCCGGGGTGGTGGTGGAGGCAAAAACGATAGACGTTCTTAGATAGAAACACAAATATGCAGGGAATGGAGGGATGCAGATGTGTAGACAGAAGGGGTCAGTTTAGTTAGTATTGGTATTGGTTTATTATTGTCACTTGTACGGAAGTACAGTGAAAAACTTGTCTTACAAACTGATCGTACAGGTCAATTCATTACATTGTAGGCTTTTAATTACTAGTTCAATTAGTTTAGTACAACATGGTGGGCTGAGGGGCCTGTTCCTGTGCTATACTGTTCATTAGGGCAGTATCCTGCTGTGCCTTGCCTACTTAAGTGTCTGTTTAAATGCCTCTTAATATAGTTGATAAACATTTCATATTATGTACTCCTCCGGCCTATTGAGCTTCCCTGAGTTAATCGTCCCAACTATAGACAATTGTGCCTTGAAATCTGTAACTACAGGAGTCCCCTCCCTGGAATATCTTCACCCTCCCCCCATCTCATTTAAGATCCTGACCAAACATCTGGCCAATAACCCCAGTATTTCCTTTAGGTAGTTCAGTTCCAAATTTAGGGTGCTGCAGGGGTCGGTGCTGGGCCCACAACTGTTCACGATATACATTAACGATTTGGAAGAGGGATTCCGAGTTGTAGCGTGTCTAAGTTTGCTGCTGACACCAAATTGAATGGAAAAGTAAATTGTGCAGAGGATACGGAGAGTCTGCAGAGAGATATAGATAGGTTAAGTGAGTGGGCAAGGGTCTGGCAGATGGAGTACAACATTGGTAAATGCGAGGTCATCCACTTTGGAAAGAAAAATAGATCAGATATTATTTAAAGGTGAAAGATTTGCAGGGCATGCTGTTGTGCAGAGGGACTTGGGACTGCTTGTACATGAATCACAAAAGGTTGGTTTGCAGGTGCAACTGGTTATCAAGAAGGCAAATGGAACGTTGGCCTTCATTGCTGGAGGGACTGAATTTAAGAGCAGGGAGGTTATGCTGCAACTGTACAGGGTACTGGTGAGGCTGCACCTGGAGTGCTGCGTGCAGTTCTGGTCTCCTTACCTGAGGAAAGATATACTGGCTTTGGAGGCGGTGCAGAGGAGGTTCACCAGGTTGATTCCAGAGATGAGGGGGTTAGCCTATGAGGAGAGATTGAGTCACCTGGGACTATACTCACTGGAATTGAGAAGAATGAGAGGGGATCTTATAGAAATATATAAAATTATGAAGGGGATAGATAAGACAGAGGCAGGAAGGTTGTTTCCACTGGGAGGTGAGACTAGACTAGGGGACATAGCCTCAAGATTCGGGGGAGTAGATTTAGGACGGAGATGAGGAGAAACTGCTTTTCCCGGAGAGTAGTGAATCTATGGAATTCTCTGCCCAGGGAAGCAGTAGAGACTACCTCATTAAATATATTTAAAACACAGTTAGATAGATTTTTGCATAGTAGGGGAATTAAGGGTTCTGGGGAAAAGGCAGGTAGGTGGAACTGAGTCCACGGCCAGATCAGCCATGATCTTATTGACTGGCGGAGCAGGCTCGACGGGCCAGATGGTCTACTCCTGCTCCTACTTCTTATGTTCTTATTGTTTCATTATTAAAGCTGCAGTGTAATGTGATTTGTTGGTGATGATGAGTGATGATGAGTGAGAATACAGGAAGGAGATAGAGAGCCTAGTGACATGGTGTCATGACCACAACCTTTCCCTCAGTGTCGGCAAAATGGAAGAGCTGGTCATTGACTTCAGGAAGGGGGGTGCACACACTTCCGTTTACATCGATGATGCTGAGTGGAGGGGGTTGAGAGCTTCAAGTTCCCAGGTGTAAACATCACCATTAGCCTGTCCTGGTCCCACCACATGGACATCACAGCCAAGAAAGCTCACCAGTGCCTCCACTTCCTCAGGAGGCTAAAGAAATTCAGCATATCCCCTTTGACCCTCACCAATTTTTATAGATGCACCATAGAAAGCATCCTATCTGGATGCATCACGGCTTGGTATGGCAACTGCTCTGCCCAGGACCGCAAGAACTGCAGAGAGTTGTGGACACAGCCCAGCGCGTCACGGAAACCAGCCTCCCCTCCATGGACTCTCTCTACACTGCTCGCTGCCTCAGGAAAGCAACCAGCATAATCAAACACCCCTCCCACCCCAGACATTCTCTGCTCTCCCCTCTCCCATCAGGCAGAAGATAGAAAAGCCTGAAAGCACATAGCACCAGCTCAAGGACAGCTTCTATCTGGTATAAAAACTATTGAACAGACCTCTTGTATGAGAAGACGGACTCTTGACCTTCACAATCTACCTTGTTATGACCTTGCCACCTTATTGTCCACCTGCACTGCACTCTCTCTGTAACTGTAACAGTTTATTCTGCATTCTGTTATGCTTTTCCCTTGTACTACCTCAATGCATTGTTGTAATGAAATGATCTGTATGGATGGCATGCAAAATAGAGTTTTCTCTATACCTCCATACATATGACAATAATAAACCAATAAGAGTAATAATACTGTTATAATTCAAATGTTGAGCTGCTCACTGTGATTTTGCACAATTCACTTTTCACCTTTTCAGATGAAGGTTGTTACGTGACAATTCTAATCTGGAGCATACTGCCCCCATTGTTCACTGTTCTTGCAGTAATCTTCATTGCATCTGCAGCAGTGTGGTGGAGTAAGTATTGAAGAGTTCAGCATTTTTTATATAAGATGCACAGTTAGAGTGAAAGAGTTTACAACTGGGTCCAGCTCTTAAAATATTTCAGTAGAACTGACTCGATGAAATCTAGGGATCGTGTTCTGGCCCTTCATATCACACATCACCGTTGTGTAAACTAAGGACCAAATGCCTGGTGGTTTGTGTGGGACTTGGTTGTTACTCAGTGCAACAACAGAAATGAGCAGTACCTCAGGCAGACACATCCCAGTTGGGATATGTCTGAGATACTTACTGGACCATAATAGTGGGATCTTCCTCACTCTGTGCTGGGGTTTGTTGGAGAGTTGGTGGCAGAGATTTGATGGCTTTCATTGGGCAGCAACTCCCAGGACACTTGTGGATGAATTACCATCCTGCGATCAATTCTGATCAAGACATTCCAGTGCCCCAACCTGCCGTGGTTCTGGGACTACTTACCTTTCACACACTTTCTCTTTCACTGCTTTCACATTCTGGGTTGTGAGGGGAAGACTGGGGAGCGATGTGGGGAAGCATCTCTCCTAAAACAACCCTCAGGTTCTCGAGCCGACCTGCACAACCCTGAACCCCCACCTCAGCAACGGAACGCCACTGACCACCTCCTGCACTACTGTGGACTTGTCTCTGAGTGTGACTTTGCTTTTTGCACTAAGGTCTTGTTTTTTGCACACTTTTTCTCTCTCTCTTGTATAATTTATCTATAATTTATGTTCTGTGTGTTGTCTGTACCTATGTGCCTGTGAAGCTGCAGCAAGTTTTTCATTGTACCTGGACCTCACCATCCTTGTGCACGTGACAATAAACTCGACTTGGCTCAACTTGACTCCATTACAATCACTGTCAGGAGGGATGAGTGGTGGAAACCCAGGTCACTGGTTCATATACGGAATCCTGGAAGCTCCAATGGGAAGATGAGAGGGATGTAGAGTTCTGGGAATGAGACATTAGGGGAAACTGCAGCCCCTCCTGGGGAAGTAGAATGTGCGACTGTGGTGGTGGGGACCGGACTGTGTGGTCGAGGGTGTCTCACCCACGGGGAGCAGGTATCAGACAGCCCGGGTGATCAAACACCCATCGATTTTAACTATTTGGAAAAAACTCAAACAGTGAGTGCTGAAGTATTCAATTATGGGGATCTGTTGAGAGCAAGAATGCATAAAATAACTCCCAGGAATCAGAAGGACATGACAGGTTTTCTCCCGAGGGAGTTTCATGCACTGAGGGCAGAAATGTAATGTCAGGCTTCCACCACTGGTTGGGTGGGAGATTGTATCCTGACAACTGCTCTCCTATCCCAGGAGGTTCCATCCAGTTACCGTCACAGTTTCCGAATGAAGTGGAGGTTCATGTGTAGGACCTGCTGGGTGAAGTGATTTAACCTCTAAATCTTTAGCCCTTTCCACTGTCAGGACCTGCACCTTCCCCAAGCCCGTTAGCCAGAGCTACCACTGGCATTTACTGTTCAATAAACTGTGGAAGACGCACACCAAGTGGACCAAATCACAACAGTAAATCAGAGATGGTTGTAAAATTTTTAAAGGAATAAATAAGACAAACCATATAACAAGTGCAAGGACCAAGAAACATTTTATTTCATTCCAGAAGGAAATGGAGATACGAGCAGTAAATCAAATGATCAAGGAATTAACAGCAGGTAATTAACCATTTTTATTTCAATGTTGTAAGTTTTTAATTGGTGATCTAGTGCTGGTTTAATATGAGCTCAGAATGTCATTGGTGTACAGAGCAAATCCAGAGTGCACTTTCAGGCTGTGCTAATCATCTCATACACGGGTTCAGACACGTACCAGAGGGAAAATTGGATTGTTTCTCATGTCACACACCACCCACTGTACTTACATCACACGTACACATGTACACTTTGCCATCTTGATAACGTTGCAAAGATGTGTGCAAAATAAAGGATATGTTACCCCTCGGGTAAATTTATCAAGGTATGTTAGTTGGATCTAATTTATGGTGTCATATCCGATGTTGCTGCTGTATCTGGACATGCTGACTGTTTTAGCTTAAAGACATTTACCAACGTCAGGACATTCCCTGTTAAATGGGTGGCCCGGCGGTGCTGCAGGTAGAGCCACTGCCTCACAGCTCCAGTGACCCAGGTTCGATGCTGATCTTCGGTATCCTCTACGCCGAGTTTGCATGTTCTCCCTGTGACCGAGTGGGTTTCCCTGGGTGCTCCGGTTTCCTCCCACATCCCAAAGGCAGATTGGTAGGTTAATTGGTCACTGCAAGATGCACCTGGTGTGTAGGTGAGTGTCAGTAGAATCTTGGGGGAGTTGATGGGTACGTCGGGGGAATAAAACAGATAGGATTAACGTAGGATTAATGTTAAATACATGGTGGATGGTCAACACGGACCTGGTGGGTCAAAGGGTGTGTTTCCATGCTGTATCTCTCTCTGACTCGAAATTGTTGTTAGCTTTGGTCTTCCCTGTTTTGATGATTAGCTCTCTCCATTTCACTGCCTCAATCTTTATCTGGTCTAACTGTCTAAATATGTATTGTTTCGGTGGGGTATCCAGTTATTGTATGTTACAAGTGAATTATATTTATTTCAGAGAGAAATGTTATTTGGCAAAATCAGTTCAAGCCTCGAAGGAGAGTCACAGCTTCCATCTTCTGACATTGTGACAGACCAAGGTATACATTCTCAAAGGATGTCCTGTAATTAAGGTGATGAATGAGTTTGGTAAAAACATTCCTGTTCATGTCCTGTAAATTAAGGCACTGGATGAGTTTTGTAAAAAATGCCCCTGCACTGTAAATTCAGGTGATAGACGAGTTTTGTAAAAATGCCCCTGCACTGTAAATTAGGGTGATGGATGAGTTTTGTAAAAATGCCCCGCACTGTAAATTAAGGCGCTGGGTGAGTTTTGTAAAAATGCCCCTGCACTGTAAATTAAGGAGATGGATCAGTTTTGTAAAAACGCCCCTGGAATGTAAATGAAGGCGATGGATGAGTTTTGTAAAGTCGCCCCTGCACTGTAAATTAAGGTGATGGGTGAGTTTTGTAAAAATGCCCCTGCACTGTAAATTAAGGTGATGGATCAGTTTTGTATAAAACACCCCTACACTGTAAATTAAGGCGATGGATGAGTTTTGTCTCAACGCCCTTGGACTGTAAATTAAGGCAATGGATGAGTTTTGTCGGATTGTCTCGGTGGCGCTCTATGGAGCAGTTTGTATTTTGGCACTGCTACACTCCCTTTTTTAATTTTTTTCCACCAGCCTTTTACTACCTATGTTAAAGTATTAATAATACTTTTATATGTTTGGACTTTGATTTTTAATTTCTGGAAATGACGAAGAGTGAGCTTTTCCATTAAATATGCAAGTTCCAGTCTATAGGCAATCACCATTCAGATTAGTGACGGATTATTTTACTTATTTGGGTGTTAAAATTACCAAGAAGTATAAGGACTTATTTAAAGTTAACTTTTTACCCTTAATTGATCATGTTAAACAATTGTTTATTAAATTGTCCCCATTGTCCCTATCACTGATTGGTTGAATCAATGCTGTTAAGATGGACTATTTTACCTAATTTCTGTATCTATTTCAGGCAGTTCCATCCTTTATCTCCAAATCTTTTTGATATCATTGATTTGAAAATTCTTTTCATATATATATGGCAGAATAAAAACCCAAGGTTAAGTAAGAAAATTATTTACAAAAATTAAAAAAGATTGGCAGTATGGCTTTGCCTAACTTTAGATTTTACTATTGGGCAATTAATATTCGATATTTAATTTTTTGGACACAAGATTTAGATGTAAAGCAATGTCCACGATGGGTGTATATCGAGTGTGAGTCAGTGCAAGGGTTTTCATTGGCTTCTATTTTAGGGGCCTTGGCTCCCCTTTTGCACTTACTAAATTGAATAAACAAATGATTCATCCAATAAACTAAACACACGATACGAATATGGTTTCAATTTCGTAAATTTTTTGGAATGAACAAATTTATCTTATCAAGTCCTATTCTATCCAATTTTTTCTTTCAAACCATCTAGAATTGATCTAGCTTTTCTTTTATGGAAAACGAAGTGAATAACATGTTTTTGTGATCTATTCATTGATAACTGTTTCTTGTCTTTTGAACAGTTGTCTAATAAATACAATTTGCCTAGATCACATTTTTTTTAGATATTTACAGATTAGAAACTGATTAAATGTTACTCTACCTACTTTTCCGATACCACATCCAATTGAAATTACCAGAAAAATTTTAGGTTTTAACCCTTATCAGAAGGGCTTGATAGCAATAATTTATGATCGATTATGAAATACATTTAGGGATATCATATAAAATTAAGAATGAATGGGAAAGAGAACTTCAGATACTTCTACCTATAGAGACATGGAAGAAAATTCTCCAATTAGTTAATAACTCTTCAATGTGTGCTAGACACTCTTTGATACAGTTTAAGGTGGTTCATAGGACCCATATGTCTAAGGATAAGCTAGCTCTTTTTTTTATAACCATATAAATCCTATCTGTGATAGATAAAATTCGGAGGTGGCATCCCTGACACACATGTTTTGGTCCTGCCCTCTTTTGGAAAAACATTGGAAAGACATTTTTGATATTACTTCAGTGGTACTGGGTATTGATTTACAACCACATCCCTATTCCTACAATTTTGCGTTACCAATGATGGATTCTGGCCATTTATGTGCCTCAGCTTGTCGTATGATTGTATTTGTTACATTAATAACCAGGAGATCCATTCTATTTAAATGGAAAGATCCTAAACCTCCTACTACATTCCAATGGTTTCCCAAACTATAACATGTTTAAACTTAGAAAAATTAAGAGTGGTACTATTGACCCTTCGGTTAAATTTGAAGAAACTTGGAGCCCATTTATCCAGCATTTTCATATGATGTAAGTTGGCCTTTTCCAAATCCTTCTCAATAACTTTCTATTCGAATATAGAGGAGCAGAGTTAATGACATCGTAATGTTTTTAATTGATGAAATACGACAGCCCAGCTTTTGTTTAGTTCTTGGTTAGTTTTTGTTTATTATTACTATTCATTTAGTTGTTTTTTTTTAGTTTGGGTTTTTTCTTATATAATTAAATCTCTTTTTAAATCTTTTTCATCTTCAATTATCAAGAGATTGGCGGGTTCAGATTACATATTTTACTCTGTATGTGTTAACTGTTATTATTGTAATCCTGATTTCTTTATATTATGTGTATCATTACTATTGTTATGTTTATTAATTTGAAATTTAATAAAAAGATTGAAAAAGAAAGAAAGGATGAGTTTGGTAAAAACTCCCCTGGACTGTAAAATTAAGCAGATGGATGAGTTTTGTAAAATGAATGTAATAGTCTGTAATTGAAAGCCTCATGAATTTTGCTTGAAACTATGTAATCAATCTTTTGAGTTTTTACTAATTAATAAAGAAATATAGTAGGAAAAGTCACTTTTCTGGTGTGGTTTGTGATGTGCTGCATCAGATTGGATAATGTCCCAGCTTCTGTTGGCAGAAAAGTTGAGGAATCAAACAGGATTCCATTTGGAGGAAGAATCCCAGGAAAAATAACTGTCGGGTGACAAAACAAATTAGAGAAGGAAAATAATAATAGAGGTTAAACGCAATGATTTGTGAGCAGCAGTAAAAGTCCTTCAGTAAAATATTCATGCTGAGAGGGAGAAGGGTAGGGTGGGGACAATCATTCTGATATCGATGGGAGACTGATGCACTGAAACAGTAACTCGGCGCGCAGAGGGGATTGTGTGTTGTGCTGTCACGACAAGCACAGCAAATGGGGATGACGTAGATTGGGCTTCAAGTGAGGAGGATTATACCTCATCCAGATGAGGATTATGGACCCCCGCCAACGAGGGTCTCATTCCCACACCAGCCATATTGTCGGGAGGTGAGGAGAAATTTGCTCAACCCCAGCCGGTGCCAATGAATCCTCTCATTGACTGTTCAGTCATCTTCAAACAATAATCAACAGGAGGCAGTGTGTTAGGAGTCTCTATTTTCAGTCACATACCTAGTGGAGGTAGACCAGAAGAGAGGTCAAAAGGCAGCTGCAGTTGTGGTACTTAGCATCACGTCAGATAGAAGCCATGGCAGCATGTAAACCTCAGGATGCACATCCCATACATGAGATCTGAAATAAAGGATCGGCCTGGAAGGAGATATGTTGCAAAGTGGGACACGTTGCCTGGAACTGAACAACAAACAGGTCCTGTCAGAGTCTGGAGTGTGAGAAATCTTGGAAGTTGTTGGAGCATTGGTTGATGTTGGGATGTTTGAATGTTTGCTTGTTCATGATCACTAACTTTCAGGGGTCTTTTGTAACTGTTTAACCCTTGAAGAGCAAGTCACTTACTGGCAGTCCGCCAGGTTACGACAGGGTTCTGTTCCTGAGAACTCTTCATAAACCGAACTGTTCTTAAGTCAGAAACATAGTGTGTGGGAGAGGATCACGGAAACAGCTGCAATAGGAGAGGGAGCAGGCACAAGAAGAGCGGCCATCAGCCGGCCTCACTGACACACCGAGTGAGTCTGCTCAATGCTCCCAGCTCTGCTCAGCTCCACCCAGCTCTGGTTGTTGTGGCACCTCAGTAAAATGTTGCATGAGGTGTGGCAACTTGTGAGGTAATTCCTCCATCACGGAGGTCTTAGATGACAGCAAACGGGAGAGTCTGGACCAGCCACGGACCCTGGAGGAGCTGACAGACTCCGTCCGTTCCCTTGAATAAAACTCCCAGAAGCGACGGCTTACTGGTGGAGTTGTACTCGGCTCTGTGGGACTGGATGGGCCCACAACCGCTGGAAGTGTGCAGCGCTATGCTTCTGTCTGGCAGCATGTCAGAATCCATGAGGAAGGGCACCATTACCCTCATCTACAAGCAGAAGGGGGAGAGGGAGGACATCAGAAATTGGAGACCCATCTCACTGTTGAATGTGGATTATAAGATCCTGTCCAAGGATATCGCCAACAGGGTCAAGTCTGCTCTGGGACAGGTGATCCACCCAGACCAAACCTGTGTTGTACCTGGCAGGAAGATCTTTGACAGCCTCGTGCTGCTTAGGGATACCATTGCCTACGTGCAGGACCGAGGGGTGGACACCTGCCTGGTCAGCTTGGACCAGGAGAAGGCCTTCGACAGGATATCACACACGTACATGTTGGATGTGCTCTCCAAAATGGGCTTTGGGGAGGGAATCAGGAATTGGATCCAACTGCTCTACACAGACATCAGTAGTGCCATCCAAATCAATGGGTGGGAAACAGACAGCTTCCCCATCAAGTCTGGAGTCAGGCAGGGCTGCCCTCTCTCTCCTGTCTTGTTCATGTGCTGCATAGAACCCTTTTGCCGGATCCATCAGAGGGGTGATGTTGCCAGGCAGTGAGGTCACCCAGGTGAAAACCTCCCTGCACATGGACAATGTCGCCATCTTCTGCTTGGACCCGAGGTCAGTTCGTAGATTGATCAGCATCTGCAACCAGTTTGAGTCGGCATCAGGGGCCAGAGTTAACCGCATGAAGAGCGAGGCCATGATCTTCGGCAACTGACCCGACCGATCCAACATCCCCTTCGCCGTCAGGCCTGACTACCTGAACGTGCTGGGGATCTGGTTCGGAGGGGCTGGGGCGTGCAACAAAAATTGGCGGGAGTGGATTGGGAAGGTGAAGCAGAGACTGGGACAGTGGGAACAGTGTTCAATAACTGGAAGAACTTGGTCATCAGGTGTGAGGCGCTCTCAGGGCTGCTATACAGTGCAGGTGTGGCCTGTTCCTCGCTCCCCTGGTTCTTCTGCGCTGGAGGGGGGGGGGGGTGGTCAGGCGAGAAGGGCCCCTTAAATATTGTAAATACGGGACTGGGTAGCCCCCAGGGAGCCACACGTGTGGTAACGGTGCTGTGTTTTTTATAAAAAAAGATAACACTAATGATGGATCCGTGCACAAATGTAAAAGTTTGCAGTGTTTGATTGTTGTATATGGTTTGTTTTTTACGATGAATAAAGTTTACTTTGGAATAAAAAAAATGATGTATGAGGTGTGGCAACTTGTGAGGTAATTTGATATGCATGAGAAAGAGAAGTGGGTGAGTGAATGCAAAGGCTTTTACATGTTTGTTAGATCTGTATTGGGAGGGTATTTGAATTAATCTCATGCTGCAGAAGAATAGGATGTGACCAAGTGTAAGATTCTGTTACTTATTGTGAAATAAATTTGCAAGACCTCTTGTGTTTTCAAAGGCAGTGTCTCTTTAAGAAGTTGTGTGAGTGTTTGGGGGGCCTCACCAATCCATCTTTTCCTCTATTCTTTGGAATATGTGTTAAAGTTTTTCACTGTGGAAATTAACTGTTCATTCGAAGCGTTTCAGTTATTTGTGGAGGTTCTGAAGAAAGAAAAATGTATGTGGAGTCCAAGTTAAGGTGTTAGAAATGTGAGAGTCAAAGTTCTGGATATGAGTTTTAGAGAGAAATTGACATTTAGGGAAATTGTTGATTAATGTATACTTTGAAATTTGAAATTGATATTTTTGAAGATAGATTGGGGAGTAATCTTAAATGTTGCTTTTCCTAACAAGAATGTTTTTCTAGAAGGTTAAACGATGTTGCTGAAGACCGTTTGAGTCCTGATTTTGAGTTTGAGTTCTTTTGGAAAGCCTGTTTTGATGTAATCACAGTGAATGTAAATGTATAATGTGCCTGAAGTCTACGTGGTAAAATGTAAATGAGGGTCTGTGGACCACATGACAAATCGATGATGTTGGACCTACAAGTTGGGGGTATAAATACATCCTGATCATTATTAAAGGTATCAAACAGCTTGAGGCTTTTCCCACAAGAACCAGCACAGCTAAAATTACTGCACAAATCTTGATTAATCAGATTTTTACTCATTAGGGTTTATCCCTTACTAGAGATTCCCACTATTTTACAGGCAAGGTCATGCAACACATTTTGTTCAATATTAACTAGAAATTTCACGTTGCCTATCATTCCCTGTCTACTGGTATTATAGGAAGTATGAATCTTACTTTTTAAAAAATTACCAGGTAAGGTGGTTCAACACAACTCTCGCTGGTTGACCATTATGCCTTTTGTAGTGCTGACTATTCGCAATACCGTCTCCACCTCCACAGGTGATACCCCGCACCAACTCTTGACTGATCACACCATGAAGGGTCCTGAGACTCTCCAAGGCCTTGACGTTTCACGGCCAACAAAGGATACCGTCACACGTGAAACAGCAGTTCAAAGTTTGTTGGAGAATGTATCAGCTGCCACTAAATTAGGGAAAAACAGGAAGCATCGTTCCATTGCCACTGACCGCAAGTTCCGGGTCAGTGACTCCATGCGTGGCTCGGTGTCAAGTGTCGGGACTTGATGCCTCGATCCAGAATGTTGACTTTACTTCTTTTACCTCCATAGATGCTGCTTGACTCTCTGAGTTCTTCCAGATTCCAGCGTCTGCAATCTCTTCTGACCCCGTGTCAGCGTTGTGTGTGACCCCCACTCTCATGACATGCCTTAGGCTTTGTAGAACGTTATAGGTGCTGTATAAATGTAAGTTGTTGTTGTTAATGCTCATCACCCCGGGGTTCACGCTCACTTTGTGCTCAGCTGTTTGAAACTCTCGGGACCCGAATATCCAACTGGGTGCCCCCGCCCCCAGTAAATCAGTGACGGTCTGTGGCTGCGACGTGCGCCGGTCGGTTCACCTGGCCCCCAGAAGTCCCGGTGGAGCTCGGCAGGCTGACCCTGTCACTGTGCAGAGAGCAGGAAAACAGACCGAGCAGGATGCACAGTGAGGAGGGAGCTGCAATGGATGTAAAGGGAGATCCTGGGATCGTTTTGCAAAAATGCTCAGAGAGCAGTCAGAGGATGTGAGGGACCATAGAGAAATCAGTGTCCCACCCGGTAGGCTGGTCCAGAAGGTTAGGGGCACCTGGGATCCAAGGTGTTCTGGCCAACTGGACCCAAAATGGGCTTGGTGGTAGGAGGCAGGGAGTAGGGGTGCTGGGATGTGCTTCCCACTGGAAGTCGGTAACCAGTGGTGTTCCACAGGGATCAGTGCTGGGACCTTCATTTGTCATATATGTAAAGGACCTGGATGAAAATATCGGTGGTCTGATACGTAAGTGTGGTGATGACACAAAGATTGGTGGGGTTGTAGATAGCGAGTATGGTTGCCCACGGATACAGAGGGACATCGATCAGCCGGAAAATTGAGTGCAGTGGTGGCAGGTGGAATTTAGTCCAGACAAGGGTGAGGTAACACATTTTGGGTCGTCTAATACTGGCTGGACATGTAGAAGCACTGATGTACAGAGGGACATTGGGTGCAAGTCCATAGCTCCCTGAAGATGGCCACACAGATGGATCGGGTCATGAAGAAGGCGCTTAGCTTGCTTGCCTTCATAGTCCTGGGTGTTTGAGGATAAAAGTTGAGACATCACGTTGCAGCTGTAAAAGACATTGGTCAGACCACACTTGGACCACACGACAGAAAGGATATGGCGGCTCTAGAAAGAGTGCAGAAGAGATTCACCGGGATGTTGCCTGGAATGGAGGGTTTACTTACAAGGAGAGATCGGATAGGCTTGAGAATGTTCGTGAAGCTGGGGGGTGATCTTACAGAGGTTTATAAAATTATGAGAGGCAAAGATTGGGTCGAAGGTCACAGTCTTTTCTCCCAGGGGAGTGAAATCAAAAACCAGAGGGCATAGGTTTAGGGTAAGGCAATGATTTAAAAGGGAGGAGCAAGTTTTCCACACAGAGGGTGGTGGGTATATGGTATGAGCTTCCAGAGGAAGTGGTAGAAGCAGGTATGTCACCGCACTACATTTCTTACTTCAGGCTAAAAGTAACTCAGAACTGCTCTCTGAAGATGAGTCTGCGGAAAAGTCGTGTCTCTTGCCGCTGTATTGCAAGAGTAACTTTAGACAGGTAAAACACAAGTTAGTGGAAGAGATTGTTTGAGAGACAAAAGTGCAATAGAGAAAGAAAATGTAATTGTGCATGCAAAAGGAGTATTAAATTTATGGTCATAACTAATATCTTATTGCACTCATTATAAAATACGACGAACACAACCTGAACATGGTCAACAACACATTAAGTGAATGAATTCTGTCTTTGCATCAAATACCAGGGGAGAGCGTGAATGCAGTCCCCCACTACCACAAATTATGCAGTTGAGTATCCCACATTTGGGGACATCGCAGGCGTCAGCACACCCGCAGTGCAATGGGATAGCCTCGTCCTGGGAAATCAGCCTTCTTTATTTATTTCTAAAGTAAACTTTATTCCGAATAAAAAAACGTATACAAAAGAATAAACACGATGCAAAACTTTTTTACATTCATGGCCAATATATTCAGCAGTGTTAACACTTTTTTTTAAACCCCAGCACCATTGCCACTCATGTGGTCCCCTGGGGTGATCCACCATTTCATTGTTTGAGGGGCTTCCCCACCCGACTCAGCCCCTCCGTGTGCGGTAGCGGAAGGAGCCCAGACTGTGATCCTTTGCCACAGAGACTTTGCATTGGCTGCACTCAGCTTCAGTGCGTCCCTCAGCACGTACTCCTGCAGCCCGGAATGTGCCAGTCAGCAGCATTCCCTTACAGACGTCTCGCTGTGCTGGAAGACCAACAAGTTTCAAGGAGACCAAAGGGCGTCCTTCACCGAGTTGATGACCTTCCAGCAGCATTTGATGTCTGTCTCTGTGTGTGTCCCTGGGAACAGCCCGTAGATCAGAGGGTCCTCTATTGCACAGCTGCTGGGGATTAACCAGGACATGGACCCTTGCATCCTTCTCCACACCCTCTTAGCAAATCCACAGTCTGCAAAGAGGTGGTTGACCGTCTCTTCCCCACTGCAGCCGTCCCGAGGGCAGCATGTATTGGGGGTGATATTTTGTCTGTTCAGGAAGGATCTGACTGGGAGGGCAGCTCTCACTACCAGCCAAGTGAGGTTTTGGTGCTTGTTGGTGAGTTCTGGCAATGAGGCATTCTGCCCGATGCTTTGGACAGTTTGCTCAGGGAACCACCCCACAGTATCCAGAGTGTCCCTATCCCTCAGTGTCTGCAGGATGTTCCGTGCTGACCACTGTCTAATCTGAAAGGTGTTTACTTGGAAGAATTTTTCCAAGAAGGACAGGACATGATGTCCAGCTGACAGGGACGTTGCACGGTCGTGGGGCCAGGCCCATCCTCCACAACACCCGGGACAGGTAGAACCTCAGCACGTTGTGACATTTCTGCCCATGTACTTTGGATCCACGTATAGCCTGATGCAGCCACACATGAAGGTGGTCATCAGGATGAGGGCAACGTTGGGTACTCCTTTGCCCCCATTCTCTGGGGACTTGTCCGATCGATCACGATGCACTCGCTCCACCTTGGACCCTCAGATGAACTGAAAGACGTGCCACGTGATGACTGAGGCAGAGGAGCAGGGAACGGGCCACACCTGCGCCAAGTACAGCAGCCCCGAGAGCACATCGCACCTGGTGACCACACAAGGTATCAAAGATGAGCTGTTTCCCTGTGGTGCCTTTTCTCTCTCCCTGAGCTCTCTGAATCTCTTCCAATCCAGTGCTCTGGTGTCCACTCCACTTCTGGGCTGATTGTGTTGCCTCGTGTTTGGGCACTCGGTACCACCAGCAGCCTGACCAACCCCGGGTCCCACCTCCATTACCGGGATCACGTTCTCTGTTGATTCCTCTGTCGAACCATTTGTGTGGATCTCACATTCTGAATGTTCTTGATCGTTTCTCCATTGTCGTGAAGAGGCTCAAATGTTGGAGATGGCTCCTGAATGTCTGTGACGCTGTGTCTCGTGTTGTCACCCTCGTCACTCCCATTCACTGGAGCTGGATTGAAGGTACGTGCGTGACATGCTGTACTTGCATTGAAATGACCACTATGGTACTCTGGGGGGGAACATCAGTCAGTACATTGTGAGCCGCTTTATCTGGACCACCAGCACCTGCCAGACCTCAGCCCCACAGCCGGGGCAGGGAAACCTGCTGGAGGTTCAGACTCTAATGGCTGAACGTCAGTGGTTCAGTTCAGAACCGCCGGCCATGCCCGGCACAGTTCGGCCCAGTACAGGTTGGCTCTGGAAGGGCAGGTCGTGTGTCTGGTCTCCAGAAGGCATTTAAAGTCATCCCTGAGTTGAAGCTCACGGAAGTGAAGGTGTATAATACACGGAGGTAGACAAGTGGTTCAGTGGTGGGAGGTCGTGTGTCGGCACAACCTGCAGGGGCTGAAGTGAACAGGATGGAGTTAATGTGGTGGCCACAATACCACAGTCCCATTTGTCAATTAAAGCTTTCAGTACTCTTAAGACTCATGAACGGACTTCTTGTCCGATAATGATGAACTCTTGACCTCACAATCTACCTCGGTCGTGGCCCTTGCACCTTATTGTCTGCCTGCACTGCACTTTCTCTGTAACCGTAACACTGCATTCTGCGTTCTGTTATTGTTTTCCCTTTGTCCCACATCGGTGTATTTATGCTTTGAAATGATCTGTCTGGACGGCTTGCAAAACAGAGTTTTTCACTGTATCTCAGTACCATGCGACAATAATAAACCAATTACATCTCCCTTACAAGTTAGACTCCTTGCACTGAAACAGATCCATTCGGTTCTTGAACCAACCGGCAAGACACTAATCACTACAGTTGAGCCACACTGTGACCACTTTGATTACTTTGCACTAAAATGAACTCTCTTTTGTTCTAATTGTGTTCTTTCTTGTAACAATTGCATAGATTTTATGTTTAATTTATGCTTTTCTTGTGAATGCTGTTTGTCTGATGCTATGTGTCTGTGATGCCGCTGCAAGTAAGTTTTTCATTGCACCTGTGCGGGCATGTACTTGTGCAGACGGTAATATGTTGGACTTTAAATCACAAGTTCTCTCGCTCCCCTGTAATTGGAAGAGGATCGTCATCTGACCAACAGACGGAAGTCACTCCACACTCTGCCTCCAATCACATGTCACTTAAAGGGGCTTTTATCAGCTATATGTTCTTTGGAACCTCTATTCATTCTGGTCATGTTTTGAAATGTGTGGTTATTTTACGAAGAGGATGTCTATTTGGAAATAAAGGAGCCGGTCTACTCCATTGCAGCGGTGTCCCGGCGTCAGGGAGCTTCAGACTCTGCAGACTTTACTCTCAAGTGGAACGTGATGCCTCGTCCCTTCGGTGCAGCGATGTTGGGGCTCGCTCTTTCCCCGCTTCTCTGCCTGTTTGGTGCCTTCGCTGCAGAAGGTAGGAAGCCGGAGGACGGCGCTCGGATCTTTCAATGTTTCCATTCTACAATTTTCGAAGTTTTTACTTTCAGTATCTGGGGATTGGGGTGGGAGTTCGCAGGGTCAGTGCGGCTGTGGGGGGAGGTGAAATGGGTTCCCTGACCCACTGCGACCGGTTGCATTAGCTCCTTTGGCGCCGAAAAAGCAATGATGATGAAACTGTGGATGATGCAATGAAGCACGTTTCGAAGCTTAACGCTCATGAGTAACACACACACACACTGCTGGAGGAACTCAGCGGGTCAGGAGTCCTGATGAAGGGTCTCGATCCGAAATCTCGACTGTTTATTTCCCTCCACAGATGCTGCCTGACCCGCTGACTTCCTCCAGCATTTAGTGTGTGTTGCTCCAGATTCCGGCGTCTGCAGAATCTCTTGTGTCTCCGTTTATGAATGAGGTATATTTTTGGGGATGAAGGAAAAAAGACTGAACTGCTTCCCACAATTAGACCAAGTCCACCCACCGGGTCCGGTTAACTTGCCGGTTGCGTCGGTGGTCAGGAAGGCGAATGCAATGTTAGCATTTATTTCAGGAGGACTAGAGCATAAAAGGAAGGATGTACTGATGAGGCTTTTTAAGGCATTGGTCAGACCTCATTTGGAGTATTGTAAGCAGTTTTGGGCACCGTATATGTTGCCCTAGAGAGGGTCCAGAGGAGGTTCACAAGAATGATCCCAGGAATGAAAGGGTTAACGTGTGAGGAGCATTTAATGTCTCTGGGTCTGTACTCCATGGAGTTCAGAAGGATGAAGGGGGGTCTTATTGAAAGCTACTGGATACTGAAAGGCCTGGATAGAGTGGACATGGAGAGGATGTTTCCATCAGTGGGAGAGTCGAGGATCCGAGGGCACAGCCTCAGAATAAAGGGTCGTCCCTTTAGAACTGAGATGAGCAGGAATTTCTTCAGCCAGAGGCCAGTGGAGGTGAAGTCATTGGGTGTATTTAAGGCAGAGATTGATAGGGTCTTGATTGGTCAGGGGTTAAGGGTTACAGGGAGAAGGCGGGAGAATGGGATTGAGAAGAAAAAATCAGTCATGATTGAACGGAGTAGACTCGATGGGCCAAATGGCCTAATTCTGCCTTTGTACCTTATGGTCTGTGTGTGGGAGTAAGTCTGGGAGCCTCTGACCCTGGAAACCTCTCTCTGGTTGTTGTGGAATTTAGGATCGGCTCACTCACACCTTCCTGAAGTTCACACTTGATGTGTTTGATGCAGAAAATGGTTTAAATGTTAAACTGAGTGCGGCCGCTGTTCCGGTGGGGGTTGGGGTGAATGTAAACAGAACCCCTCACCAGCAGCGCTGTGACGTTCCTTGGGACAGGAGCCTTCAGGCCCTTTTCCCCAGCAGGTTTAACCCTCTTAACTGAAAAGTTCCAGCTGGATCTTCTGATGTCTGTCACAATTTTCCTTCAACTCCGGGAGAAACAGCAGAAATACCTTCTGCGGCAGCTCAGCCAAGCTGCGGTGAATTGAACCAGTGCAAAATTGCACCCAAATTCTCTCTGGACTGTGCTAAACATATTATTTTCAGGGAACAGTTGGTACTTAAAAGCCAACTGATGGATCCCCCTTGTAAGGAAAAGGCACAAAAACACGTTCACACATTCCAGCAGAGGTTCATTGATCTGTGTATGATTCTTGCCTTCCTGATGCTGCTGCAAGTAAGTTTTTCATTACCCCTGTGCATGCATGTACTTGTGTGTATGATAATAAACTTGACATCCCCAGTTCGTGTTAAACTCCCGACAGTTACAGTCGGCGGCCCCACTGGGAAACAGGTTCAATGCGTGAGATTCTTGCAGAGTGCGGGCAATGTTATTTCGGGAATTGTCAGATAGTCTAGGAAGGTGTGACTAATGGTTGCGTTTGTTACCAGCGAGAAGGATGTACGGCACAGAAGCTCCACCTGTGTAGCAGAGTGCATGTGCCTGTAATATGTACACATTTGCCGTAGTTTACTCAGCCATGAAAGTTTCACCAGTTTAAGTGATGACGACTTTTTCTTTTGCCCTCACCAGTTGTATGGGAAAAAATGAATGGAGTCCTTGGTTCATCAGTTTTACTGGATCCTGGAGCCAAAGTTGACCCCAGCAAGCAAGAAATTATTTGGACGTTCATTGCCAGCCACAAAAGCCCTGTCACCATCCTACATCACATCCCAGGTTACATGAAGCGGGCAGAACCGAGTAAACATTTCTGGTCCCGGTTACAGTTTAATCTTTCTAATGGCTCTCTAATCGTAAATGGATTGAAACCCGGTGACCGAGGAGATTACAGCCTCATGGTAGACGACCATGAACTGAAAATAACACGTTTGTCCCTTTTCAGTGAGTGGTTTTACTTGTTTTCGATGCCGTCCGTGAATAACTCATTGCAGATAATGTGGCAGGTTGTGTAAATGAAAAGCAAAACTGCAGATGCTGCAAACCTGAAATAAAATCAGAAGGTACTGGAGAAAAACACTCAGTAGTTCAGGCCGCATCTGTGGAGAGAGAAAAAATAAAATTCAGACGATGGACTCTTGATCGAACCTGAAAAGTAGAGAGATGTATTAGTCTGGGTGGCAGTGAAGGTGGGGGAGGGTGATGGGTGCAACAAAGCGAATCTTTCTGATCAGGTAAAGGGCCGGTCAGATCAGATTAAGCTATCATGCCAGTGCAGTTTGTTGCTGACGTGGTTCTGCTGCACTGGAAAATGCCCAGCAGGCCAGACTATACACAAGGTGAAAGAGAGAAGCATGGTGGAGGAAATGGCTCTTACATTGGAACGAAGGGCACGTTATCTAAAGTTGGACAATTCAGTATAGAGTCCGGAAGGCTGCAACGTGCCCAGGCAGAAGATGAGGTGTTGTTCCTGGAGCTTGTGTTGTGCCCAGGAAACAGGCAGGAGGCCACAGATGGGGGGAGCAGAGGGGGACGGTGAACTTAAGTGGCAGAGTGTAGAAGCTGCAGGAAGCCATCACCCAGTCCGTGTTTGGTTTCTCTGGTGTAGAGGCAACCACGGTGTGAACTCCGAACACAGTCCAGTAAATTGGAGGGAATGCAAGTCAATGGCTGCTTCGCCTGGAAGCCTTTGAGTGCCTGGACGGTGGGAAGGGAAGGGATGAAAGGGCAGGGGTTGCACTTCCTGTGATTGCGTGGGGAAAGCGCCATATATCAGGAAGTGTTGGACGGGAACCAACGTGTGGACAAGGGAGTTGTGGAGGGAGTGATCCCTACAAAGTGCTGGGAGAGCAGGGGAAAGCAGGATGTGTCTGGTGGTGGAATCTTATTGGTGGAGATAGTGAAGGGTGATGCGTTGACTGCAGAGGCTGGTGGGGTAAAAGGTGAGGACCAGGGGGACCCTGTTCTTGTGCATCCTCCTTGACCGATGTTTTAAAAAAAAGTTTACTCTTCCCTTTTGACCAGCTAGAAATGAGACCCCTCTGCCCCTGGTCAGTATCCAGGACATAACAAAACATGCCTCTCGTACAACCAATCACACAGTGTCACATCTCTTCGAAGATTATACGTACCCACAGCTTGTTATCAGTAAGGATTCTATTGACCAAGTGTTTCTCAAGCCATCGGTGTTACACTCAATGTCACTTCTATAATAGTTCACACTTTTCTATAGCAGATGTAATGCAGTAGGATTCCCTGAGTATCTTTCCTAAAACCTTAACAGACAGTTTGACATGGAACGTTGTAAAGATGTTAGGAAATGGACTGCAATTTGGGAAGATATCCGGATGGGTGGTGCAGTTTTGGGAGGGAATTCCAGAGCCCAAGGGATCTGCCGGCACTGGTAGAAGGTGGAATATTGGGGACGTGCGAGAGGCCAGAGTGGAGGAAGCTGGAGATCCGAGGGTTCTGGGTCTGGAGGACGTCCCAGAGAAAACTGGGAACAAAGTCCCGGAGAACGAGCTGGAGAATTGAGGATCTTGAAGCCAGTGAATTGCCAGATCTGGCGCCTGTGTGGGTCAAGAGGACTAGGACCCGGCCTGTTCGGATGTGGCATTGGAGTCTTGCCTCAGCTCAAGTCTGAGGCAAGATTCCAAACATTATTTGCCTCTGGATGGAGATTAAAGATCCCGTCACATTTTGTGGAGAAGAGCTGGACATCCTCCTGTTTCCCAGTCACTGTTCTTCTCTCTGCCCTAACTCCACATTAACCCGTCACCCATCCCTTTCCTGTGTATGGCACGGCTGAGGGAAGATCTCTGCACAGTGGTCATGGAACCACCCAGCTTTAAACATCAGCTCATTGTGTGTGAACTTGTTGCAGGAAGTTAAATCCTTTCGGAAGCATTTGGTGCAATGTCAGATGGTGAGATTTCATTAGAATTGATTACAGTTCATTAATCAACATTTTCCCCTTCAGGTAATCTGTCAGAAGCTTTGATATTGACCACCTCCATCTCCCTCGGTTCCACCATCGGGCTCACCTGTAACGTCAGTGGAGATCCTCATCAGTTTCGGTGGTGGAAAGATGGAGGGGAAGTCTCCCGGCGTCACCAGCTGATAGACGGTAACAGGACTCTCGTTATCCCGAACGCTTCACGACGTGACAATGGAGCGTACGTGTGTGTGGCAACCAATCCCGTCAGCTGCATCCAGACGCATTACCCTCTGATTATTCCTGGTGAGTTAAATGTATGGGTGATGTTCTGAGAGTAAATTTAGACACCACCTGCTATGGGTGGGCTTTAGAAAAACAACCTGTCAGCATTGCAGCAGGGACGGTCAAAAGGAGAATTGGAGTTTACAGAAATGATGCAACACAGAGAGAGGCCATTGGGTCCATTGGTCAGTACTAGCTCTTTGAGCTTACTCCCACTTCCCTCACAACATGCTGGAGGAACTCAGCAGGACAGGCAGCATCTACAGAGGGAAATGAACAGTTGACATTTCGGGCCAAAATGACTGGAAAAGAAAGGGGCAGAGTGTTCGACTGTTTATTTCCCTCCACAGATGCTGCCTGACCTGCTGAGTTCCTCCAGCACTTTGTGTGTGTTGCTCCAGATTCCAGCATCTGCAGAATCTCTTGTCTCCCACTTCCCTGTCCTTTCCCAAATGCCCGATTTAAATTCTTTTCTTTCCGATCCTTCTCCAGCTCCGACACTACAATTAGATCCGTCTCCACTACAACCCTGGCAAAGCAGCCCAGGCCCTAACCAGCTTTGATTCCTTTTCCAATCATCTTCCTTCTCGGTCCTCTGGTCCTTGACCCTGTCTCCTCTGTCCATACCTCTCTGGTTTAACCCCTCTGGCAGATCCCCTCACAACCTCCTCTGTTCCAAGGAGAACGACCCCAGCTTCTCCTGTCTGCCCTCATTCCAGGAACCCTTTTGGTAAGTCACTCCTTCACTCCCTCCAAGTCTTCACATGTGTCCTGAACCCCAGCACTGGTAAAGATTCATCGTGACTTTCTTCACCTTGTATTCTGTACCTCCATTGATAAAGCCCTGGAACCTGTGTGGTTTTAGCCACGTTCTCAACCTGCCCTGCACCTTCAATGCACTTTGCTCATCTACCCCCAGTTCCCTCTTCTTCTGCCCCTCTTAGAGTGGTGCCCTCTAATTTACATCTCTCCTTATTCTTCCTTATGCTATGGAATGTGAAGTCTTACATTAAAGTTCATCCTCCACTGATCTGCCCGTCCCAGCAGCCTGTCTATATCTTGAAATCTATTACCATTCTCCTCACTATGTACCACACCTCCCAAGGTTGTATCGTCTACAGGTTTGGAATTTGTATCCTGTACACCAGTCAACATTAGGGTCACAATTATCCAAAATGGGAACTGAATCCATCAAACACCCATTAACACTAATCCTGCACTGATCCCCATTCATTCTCCCCACATTCCCATGGACTCTCCTGGATTCTGCTGCTTGTGCACACACCAGGGGCAACTTAGAGCAGCCAGTTACCCTACCAACCCGCATGTCTTTGGGATGTGGGAGGAAACCAGAGCACCTGGGAGAGATCCATGTGGTCATGGAGAAGGTACAAAGTCCGTACAGTCACTGCCGGAGATCAGGATTGAACCTAGGTCACTGTGGCTGTGAGGCAGTGGTTCTCTGAGCTGTACCTCTATGCTGCCCCTGTTATTGATGTGTTAAGAAATGCAGTGGTCCCAGAGCCAACCCCAGGAAGCTCTGAAGTCCCCCAAGGTCCAATGACTGGGTGGGGGGTGTTCTGAAGTTGAAGCCAATGCACCAGCTGGAACTATTGAAACTACATCTTTTGAGAACTTGAGTTATTGGGTTTAAGAAGTTCTTAGGTCAATTGCACTGGTGGTGACAGTTCTACATAAGATAAGGGAAGGTTTCTTTATTAGTCACATGTACATCGAAACACACAGTGAAATGCATCTTTTGCGTGGAGTGTTCTGGGGGCAGCCCGCAAGTGTCACCACGCTTCCGGCGCCAACATAACATGCCCACAACTTCCTAACCTACATCTTTGGAATGTGGAAGGAAACCAGAGCACCCGGAGGAAACCCACGCAGACACGGGGAGAACGTACAAACTCCTTACAGACAGTGGCCGGATTTGAACCCGGGTCCTGGCACTGTAAAGCGTTACGCTAACCACTACACTACCGTGCCTGCCCTTTCACTTCCCTTTCTCATTGCAAATTGTTTGAGATTGTTCTGGAAAGTGCCTTTGGACGTGTTGGAGATGTGAGTGGACATGGGGACTCAGTTTTGGTTTACTCAGTGGCTTCACTTTGTGCACTTTCAGATGCAGGTTATGGCAGCAGCAATGTAACCAGGTGGACTGTAACCTTGTTGATAATACCCACGGTGATCGTGTGTGCTGTGATCATTGCCGTGTGCATTATGGTCTGTTGCTGTAAGTATCAGCAGCTTCATCACTTTCTAAGGGATTCAGTCGCTGTGAAAACTTTCCCCCGGGTCTCACCGACACTTCAACTGCTGGAAGGGAGAAGGTTGTGGGGAGAATCTCCAGCACGTTACCCAGTCTGTCCCTGATTGGCTGCTGACATTCAGGAACAGCTCCAGCCCGGATTTTATCAGCTTCTGCTGCAAGTTCTCAAACGTGGAACTCTGGAATTTCCTGGCTGGGCTCTGGTGACTTCCCACTGTGCTGGGTGCCGGACTCCATGTGGACTGATGAAGGGTCATCAGCCGGAAATGTTATCTCTGTGTCTGTCTCCACGGATGCTGCCCAACCTGCTGAGTGTTTCCAACATTTTCTGCTTTTGTCGAACCTTTTTGAATCATTTAGAGCAATACTGCATGGATACAGTCCCTTCAGCCCAACCTGTCCATGCCGACTACGGTGCCCACCCAGCTAGTCCCAATGTCCTGAGTTCAACCATTTAATTTGGTTTTAATTGCACTTATATTTTTAAAAGTACTGATTTTGTTTTAACAGTTTTGTTTAGGGGAGGGAAGAGGCTGTGGTGTCTGAGGTTTCTGGAGGGAATTTGTAGACGGGACGTACTGGGGGTCCCCATCACCCAGTCACACCACTTGATCCTCGTTCTTGGGGAGTGGGCAGGGTCTTCGTGATCCAGAGGGGGTATGTCTGGGGGGGTGGTGAGTGTGGGGGGGGGGGGTTCCCCACTGGGGAATATCCGGCCTCTGTCATCACCGGGCGGTCAGACTTCCGGGGTAACTGAAGATGAGGTTGATGGGACCTTTGGCATTTGTCACCTGGAACTTCCAGTGATCCCACTGAAAGTCCAGGCAAGGTTTGGGTCAGGAAGGGGACATTCAGGAGCGAAGTCCAGAGGCTTCCCGTCCCACAGAGGCTGATCGGTCACTGGAACCTTTCCCAGGATGGGAGGGATGGGTGAGGCCCCTCCCGGCTTCATGGAGGGAACAGCTGGATGCTCCAGTGGGAGGAGGGCAGGGATGGAGGGTTCTGGGAGGAGGAGATAAATGAGCTGGAGGACATCTTCCATCTGTCACCGCTCCTGTGAGAAGACTCAGTGTGAGTTTCCACCCACACATTCCCGGGGTGAGGGGCTGAAGGGAACCTCGCCCATTGGGAGCTGACGTGGGAAATTGGGGAATGAGCTGCTGCTCAATTCTCTGCCCGTTCATTTTAACTGTTTGGAAAATTGTGGACTGTGCGGAATGTCTGATTGACGAGGCTCTGTCGGGGTCACGGATACAGGGAATGAAGTGAATGGGAACGAGGCGGCAGACCTTGTCCTGGGGAAAACCTGTCTCTGAAGACAGATTCCCTGATCCGGCTCCCAGGTCCAGGTTGGGAGGCTGTATCCAGACTCCGTGCTCTCCGAGCCCAGGAGTTTCCAGCCAGTGACGGTCACAGGCCGGGGCAGCAGAATTTCCTGATTTGCTCCGTGTGAAACACCTCGGGTCACTGGGACACTGTGGGTAAAGTGACTCTTCCATTGATGGTTTAACCCTTTCGCAGTGTCTGATCCCGGACCTTCCGCCAACCAGTTAACCAGAGATACCGTCAGCACTTGGATCAGTACAGCACCGGACAGGCCATTCGACCCACACTGTTGTACTGACCTTGATGCCAACTTATACTAAGTGTCCTCCACCTGTGTATCATCCACATCCCTCCACTCCCTTCATATTCATGTGTCGATCTAAAAGCCTCTTAAACTCCACCAAACTACCTGCTTCCCCCAGTACACCTGGTAACCCATTCCTGGCACCCACCACTCCCTGTGTAAACCTTGGTGTTCAACCTGAGATGGTGAGGAAATGATGCACTGAAACAGGTTAAAATAAAAGAGCAAAGAGTTGATTGTAACTATTTAGAGGCTGGTGCTAAGGAAGAAATAACATCTGACAATATTGTGCATCATATAAATGTATAATTGATTCTTTTATTCATTATAGGCAGAAACAATGGAACTACCAACGACAACTGTGTTGGAACAGAACAGGTAAAAATGTTGGTACAAATTCCTGTAGGTTTTCAGTGTTCTAACAATTGTAAAATATAGTGACAACTCTCTCCCTGACACATTCACACCCTCACTGGAATCTTCCTGTCGTCTTTTTACTGCCACTTTGTCCTGTTCATAGAATCACACAACAGTACAGCACAATAGAGGCCCTTCAGCCCACAACGTTGTGCCAACCTTTAAACCTCACCTAAGACTATCTAATCCCTTTTAAATTCCTCCATATGCCTATCTAGTAATCTCTTGAATTTGACCAATGTACCTGCCTCCATCACCACCCCAGGCAGTGCATTCCATGCCACAACCACTCTCTGGGTAAAAGCCTTCCTCTGATATCTCCCTTGAATTTCCCCTCAATTACTTTAAAGCCATGCCCTCTTGTATTGAGCATTGGTGCCCTGGGAGAGAAGCGCTGGCTGTCCACTCTATCCATTCCTCTTAATATTTTGTACACCTCTATCACGTCTCCTCTCATCCTCCTTCCCTCCAAAGAGTAAAACCCTAGCTCCCTTAGTCTCTCCTCATAATGCATACTCTCTAAACCAGGCAGCATCCTGGTAAATCTCCTCCGCACCCTTTCCAACGCTTCCACATCCTTCCTATAATGAGGCGACCAGAACTGGACACAGTACTCTAAATGTGGTCTAACCAGAGTTTTGTAGAGCTGCATCATTACCTCGCAGCTCTTAAACATGATCCCACGACTGATGAAAGCTAACATCCCATAAGCTTTCTTAACTACCCTATCCACCTGTGAGGCAACTCCCAGGGACCTGAGGAGAGGAACCCTCAGATCCCTCTGCTCCTCCATACTACACAGAATCCTGCCATTAACTTTGTCCTCTGCCTTGGAGTTTGTCCTTCCAAAGTGTATGACCTCACACTTCTCCGGATTGAACTCCATCTGCCACTTCTCAGCCCAGCTCTGTATCCTTTAGCCCAGCTCTGCATCCTATCAATAACCCTTTGCAATCTTCAACAATCCTCCACACTGTCCACAACACCACTGACCTTTGTGTCATCTGCAAACTTGCCAACCCACCCTTCTACCCCCTCATCCAAGTCATAAATAAAAATCACGAAAAGCAGAGGTCCCAGAAGCGATCCTTGTGGGACACCGCTAGTCACAGCCCTCCAACCTGAATGCACTCCCTCCACCACAACCCTCTGCTTTCTACAGGCAAGCCAATTCTGAATCCAGACGGCCAAGCTTCCCTGGATCCCATGCCCTCTGACCTTCTGAAGAAGCCTACCATGTGGAACCTTGTCAAATGCCTTACTAAAATCCATGTAGACCACATCCACTGCACTACCCTCATCAATCTTCCTGGTCACCTCCTCAAAGAACCCTATCAGGCTTATGAGACATGATCTGCCCTTCACAAAGCCATGCTGGCTGTCCCTGATCAGACCATGATTCTCTAAATGCCCATAGATCCTATCTCTAAGAATCCTTTCCAATAGCTTGCCCACCACAGACATAAGGCTCACTGGTCTATAATTCCCTTGACTATCCCCACTACCTTTTTTGAATAAGGGGACAACATTTGCCACCCTCCAATCCTCCAGCACCATTCCCATGGACAAAGAGGACTCAAAGCTCCTAGCCAATGGTTCAGCAATCTCCTCCCTCGCCTCGTGGAGCAGCCTGGGGAATATTCCGTCAGGCCCTGGGGACTTATCAGTCCTAATATTTTCTAACAGCTCCAACACATCCTCTATCAACATGCTCTGGAACATTCACCTTACCAACACTGTCCTCAGCGTTATCAAGGCCCCTCTCCTCGGTGAATACTGAAGAGAAGTATTCATTGAGGACCTCACCCACTTCCACAGCTTCCCACCTTTGTCTCTAATCGGTCCTACCTTTACTCTCGTCATCCTTCTGCTCTTCACATAAGTGAAAAATGCCTTGGGGTTTTCCTTAACCCTACTCACCAAGGCCTTTTCATGTCCCCTTCTTGCTCTCCTCAGCCCCTTCTTAAGTTCCTTCCTTGCTACCCTATATTCCTCAAGAGCCCTATCTGATCCTTGCTGCCTGATCCTGTTGAAGCCCACAGCCTAGAGGGAATTGTGTCCTCTGGTAATTCTGTAATATGTGGATGGATTTAATGCAGTGTATGATTTCTCTTCCTGTTTCACTGCCTCCAGATCTGGATCCACATGTAAGTTCTGGACACTTACTGTACCACCCAGTGCGTGCCTGGTTCTGCAGATTGTGGCTGTTTTGGTCCTGTCCCTGTGTCATTTCTTCTGTCCAACCTGCTGCCTCTGCCCAACTCTCTGGCCGCTCTCTCGCCTGCCCCTCTCCATAGTTTGAATGTGAAGATTTGTCATCGTGTAAATCAAATTTGTCATCGTGTACCAGGATGCTGCCTGGATTGGAGAGCATGTCTTGTGAGGAAATGTTGAGTGAGCTAGGGCTTTTCTCTTTGGAGAGAAGGAGGATGAGAGGTGACATAGTAGAGGTGTACAAGATGATAAGAGGCATAGATCGAGTGGACAGTCAGAGACTTTTTCCCAGGGCGACAATGTCTATCACAAGGGGGCATCATTTTAAGGTGATTGGAGGAAGGTATAAGGGGGATGTCAGAGGTTTTTACACAGAGAGTGGTGGGTGCATGGAATGCAGCAGAGTTTATGGGGGCAGATACATTATTGACATTTAAGAGACTCTTAGATAGAGACATGAATGATAGAGAAATGGAGGGCTGTGTGGGAGGGAAGGGTTAGATAGATCTTGGAGCAGGATAAAATGTCGGCACAATATTGTGGGCTGAAGGGCCTGTACTGTGCTGTAATGTTCTAAATGCATTTTGTTTGTTTTAGGATGGTGCAGAGTTGCAACGATTGAGAACTATCGAACCAGGTGACGAAGCCGAAGCTGAGTCCGCCCAGCGCTCTGACAACGGATGTGCCAGGCTCCATTCCTCAATGTTACCGTAGCTGGGTGTGCAAAATACCTCTCTGGAATGGCAGGGGCAACAAGGTGTGGAAGTGGTAGGAGAGTTCAGTGGGTTAACCTTGATGAGAACTATGTTACACTCGTGTCTCCTTCCCCAGCCTCTGGCTCCCACACATGTCTGAATTACTTTGCCTTGTGCAGGACAGGATCGGATTCCTGTCCTCCGGATCACTCCAGGCTGCCGCTGCCGATCTCCATCTCATCCCTCCACTTGCTGCTGCGCTCAGTGTCCGGCTGTGGCCCCGAGCAGTAACTGCTTCCCTTGCACATGAAGAACGCTGCTTCTCGGTGATGTTCCCCACTGAAAAAACACGTGGCTTTGTTGTTCTCAAAGTCACAGTCCCAAGTGGCCAGCCAACTGAATGCAGAAACCAATCATACTCTAGCTGTCCCACTATTCCAAGTGCCATAAAAATTGTTCTCAAGACGGCATTAATTCTCCTTCACGCGCTTTTCCTGGAGATACTTTGGAAGAGATCCTCCTCAACAGGTGTGAGTCTGACCCAGTGGGGGTTGCTGTGGAAACCCAACCACATTGCATTGTATTCCTTCTTTTCCAGATGGCGCTTCACAGTGCATGGAGTCACCGTTAAATGTGGTCAGTGACCGAGACAGATGGGAGGGGAGGGAGGGCGGGAGGGCAGTGGGGGGTTGCCAGAACAACACTAAGTGAGGTGGAGTCTGCACACTGAATGTCAAAGGCTGGGTTTAATCTGGATCACACAATGATCGCAATCTTCCAAAGTACCTCCTTATGTTTGCACACTAAACGCTGGAATCCTCTGCCCGTTTGCTTGAAAGTTTTATTATTGATTTTGTTTTGCTTCTGACAATTGTGAGGAAACATTCAGTGTTTTAAACATTTTTGACATTATGTATATAGGGGGGTAATATCCAGAAATGTACCTTTATTTGTTTATGTTTGTTTGCTTTGTACACAGTTTGTTTAAGCTAATGAAATTTGCTCTACTGTGGGTAATAATATAAGGGGGTAATATCCAGAAATGTACCTTTTATTTATTTACGTTTGTTTGCTTTGTACACGGTTTAAGCTAATGAAATTTACTCTGCTGTGGGTAATAATATAGGGGGGTAATATCCAGAAATGTACCTTTATTTCTTTACGTTTGTTTGCTTTGTACACGGTTTAAGCTAATGAAATTTGCTCTGCTGTGGGTAATAATATGGGGGGGGGGGGGGTAATATCAAGAAATGTAGCTTATTTAAATGTAGCTCCCTTGCCAAGAAAGCATGACAGGTCTCCACTTTTTACAGCGGCTGAAGAGAACAAACCTGCCCTCCCCCACCCTCACCACCTTCTAGGGAGGTACCATTGAGAGTGTCCTGGTATGGCAACTGTAACATCTCTGCCTGGAAGACTCTGCAGAGAATTGCAAGTACAGCTGGGAAGATCATTGGAGCACCTCTTCCTTCCATGCTGGATATCTACAACACACGATGAACCCACAAGGTCTGCAGAATCATAGATGACCCTTCTCATCCCTCCCATGACCTATTTGTCCCACTGCCGTCTGGTAAGTGGTACCGGAGCATCCAGGCCAGGACTACTAGACTGTACAACAGTTTGTTGCCCCCAGGCAGTCAGGCTCCTGAATACCCTGGAGACGGTTTCAGACAAATGCCGCGTCAAAAGCCCTGGTTTGCACATCGGCGTATAAGAATTTTGGCTGCTACTGAACATGTTTACACAATTAGTGCAACACACTGAGTTCTGTATTTCCTCTGTCCAACTCGGTTTGGCACTAACTCTGCACTAAGTTTGTATTCTGTACATACCGTTTTTTGCACTATTTGTACTTGCACAATTTTTTTTGTCTGTTTATTGTATGTCCTCTGTTGTGAGTCTGGGGGAAACTAGTTGGGTGCGTGACAGTAAAGTAACTTGAACTTGAACTTATTTGCTTAAGTCTGTTTGTTTTGGACAAGGTTTGTTTAAGCTAATGAAACTTGCCGTTCTGGGGGTAATAATTCCTTGGAGAACTAACAACAGCGGGTTCTGGAGACCGTAGGAAACCAGAAGATGCGGGAAGAACTCGGTCTGTCAGGCAACAGCTGTGCAAAGAGAAACCGGTCAGTGATTAGGGTGGAGGTTCTGGATACATCCACGCGTAAGTTCTGGATACTTACAGTACCGCCCAGTGGGTGCCTGGTTCTGCAGACTGTGGCTGCTTTGATCCTCTCCGTGTCATTTCTTCTACCCAACCTGCCGCCTCGGTGGATGAAGTCCCTGAGTTGATGAAGGGGCTGAGAACGGGAGGAAACAGGTTGGTCTCGGTAACAGAGGACGTGGTGGAGGCCGATGGGAGGAACAGACGGAATGTTTGTAACAGGGTGAAATGATGGTGCGGGCAGTTTCGCTCCTTTGTCTGCAATTTTACGCCCAGTTGCTGTAAGTGAGGAACATTTATGGCATTTAAAAAGGAATTGCGGTCAGTTCCAGTGCCTGCCACAATGTTTCAGTGCCCGCACGTTGGGTGGCTGCAACCGGTATCAAAACTACGTATGTGCGCTTTTTAGAAGTGGGGGGTTATTTATTTATTTATAGAATTATGAAGAGAATTGAAATAAAATCTTTAATATAAAGAGTATTTTTAAAAATGTTGAGTTGTACAAATTAAACAGTTATCGATTAAACTTTCAGTAATGGGATTGGCTGATCACTTGGTGGCGTCGCAGCTGGATCCGGGATCTTGCTGGGCATTTGGGCGGCAGGGGTGGGGAAGGGGGTAATTCCTCACCCCATCCTTGGAGGGAACAATTCCCCCTCTCGGCAGCGAGCACCGTCGCGTCCCCTCTGACCACATGTCCTGGGTCAGTGACTTTGTCTGTGGCTGGGTGTCAGGGTGTGTGTGACCTTACGCCTGTGCCACGCTTGGGGACTTCGTACAACATTACAGGTGCTATATAAATGCAGCTCGTTAATGCCCAGTGTGGGGCAGTCAGTGGGGTTCATGCTCAGCCACTGTTGGGGGCTCCCGGGGCCCGGCCGTCCGACTGGGTGCCCTCCCGTGAACCACCGACGGTCTGTGGCCATTGCATACACGGGTCGGTTCACCGGGACCCAGAACTCCCGGCAGAGCTCAGCAGGCTGACTGTGTCCCGGTGCAGAGAGCTGAGCTGAACACAGAAGGTGCTGGTGGGATCAGTGAAAGGGACCGAGCAGGACAGAGTGAGGATGGAACTGCAGTGAATAGAAAAGGAGATCCTGGAGTTGTTTACAAGTCTGAGCAGTCAAAGGGCGGTGAGAAGCAGGAAGGAAGCACAAAGGCGAGGCTGAGCCACAAATGAGAACCCGCCCTCGGTCGCCACAAGGCGGGAGACAAGTGCAGCAGTGGTAGAGGAAGGGGTATCAGTGTTGGATAAAATAAACCGACACAGAGGAAGATCCGTCTCAGCCTCCTCCTCAGATCCCAGAATCAGAACCAAGTCTTCAGCCAGTTCCACCCCCTCCCTGTGGTGCCAGGAGTGCACTGGATCCAGTGAAAGTCCTGAGCTCTGAGGACATTGGGTGGCAGTCACGAAGACTGGAACCACACAACTGTCAGTGTGTGTAGCCAAGCTGTTCCAGTACAGTTACAGCACTGAGATCCACCCGGCAGTGTGACCGGGGTTCCCCAGTCCACTGAAAGTAGGACCAATCCACTCTGACTAATTACCACCCATCGGTCCACTCACAGCCCCTGAGTATGGTCGCAGAGTCGGACAACATGGAGCACCCATCCATGTTAATCCCAGCTTCCAGCACTTGGCCCATAGCCTTCGATGCCTCGGCAATTCAAGAGCTCACCTGGACACTTCTTGTGTGCTGTCAGTGACTCTGCTTCCACTGCTCTCCCAGGCAGTGTACTCCAGGGACTCTCCACTCTCTCAGGAATCTCCCACCCCCTTATTTATACCCCTCATAATTCTATATACCTCAATGATATCCCCTCTTAAGCACCTCTGCCCCAGGGTGAACAGACCTGGCCGATCCAGTCTCTCCAATCCAGGCAACATCTTGCTGAATCTCCTCTTCACTCTCTCCAGTGCTAACACAGCCTTCCTACGATGTGTGACCAGAACCACACACTGATCTCTGGCTGACGCCTGACCAATGTTTTATGAAGTTGGAGCGTAACCTCTCTGCTGTTGTGCAGTGAAGGCCAGTATCCATGTGCCTTCTCAACCATGTTATCTACCTGCTCTGCCACCTTCAAGGGCCTTTGGACTTGTGTACCAAGGTTCCTCAGTGTCCCCAAGGACCCTCCCATTCATCAGCCCATTTCACCAACGCATCGTTACCGACCTGTATCCCTCGACACTGTCAACAACCCCACCAATCTTAGTGTCACTGGCAAACTTAGTAACCACCTTACCTACATCCACATCCAAATCATTCACATGCAGCACAAACAGCAAGGGTCCCAGCGCCAATCTTTGTGGAATACCAACCCATCAGAAGCATCCAACCACAACAACAATCCTCTACCATCACCCTCTGTCCCCTATTGCCAAGCCAATTTTCAGATCCAATTTGCCAACTGCTGTTGTCACTGCTAACCATGGTCCCTACTCCCTGTTCTGGGTTTGGGCTTCCTCAGATCCACTTGACTCTGGACCTCATCACAGCCTTGGTCCAAAGAGCTGAATTAGATAAGATTTCTTTATTAGTCACGTGTACATCAAAACACACAGTGAAATGCATCTTTTGCATAGAGTGTTCTGGGGCAGCCCACAAGTGTCGCCACGCTTCCGGCGCCAACATAGCATGCCCACAACCGCCTAACCCGCACACCTTTGGAATGTGGGAGGAAACCGGAGCACCCGGAGGAAACCCACGCAGACACGGGGAGAATGTACAAACTCCTTACAGACAGCAGTGTGAATTGAACCCAGGTCGCTGGCACCGTAAAGCGTTACGCTAACCGCTACACTACCGTGCCTGCAGATACACTACCGTGCCTGCAGATTCAGAGGGGAAATGAGGGTGACTAGTCCCTGTCATCAAAGTGGCATTTCACTGAGTGTGGTTTCAAGGAGCTTCCCGAAACTGAAGTCTAATGACACTGGCTGGAATTTTACTTTGCACGAAGGAAGGTGGTTGTGGTTGTTGGAGGTTCGTCACCCTAGTCCCAGGACATTGCTACAGGAGTCCCTTGGGGCAGTGTCCTGGACCCAGCCATCTTCTGCAGCTCCATCGATGACCTGCCCTGGATCATGAGGTCAGTAATGGGAAACGTTGATAATAACTGCACTCTTACATCAGACAAGCAAGCAGCCTGTCCCTTACTGAGCAAAACATGGACAATGTTCAGGTATGTGCCCCATTGGCACAGCAGGTAGAGCCGCTGTCTTCCAGTGCCAGAGACTCAGGTTCGATCCTGCCCACCGTCGCTGTCTGTGCGGAATTTGCACGCTCTCCCTGTGACCGTATTGATCTCTACTTCAGTTTCCATGTAACTTGACTCAAATTCATCCAGTTTCTGCCTGCTGTTTGTTGTACTTTCTCTGTCTTTTCCATTCATTGGTCGTCGTGCTGAGCACAGTGTTGCTGAGGTCCCAGCAATCACACTGACCTTGTTCCACTGTCATCGTATCCATCCACAGGAATCTAAGGTACAAATATAGAGCCATAGAGTTTATACAGCATGGAAAAAGGCCCTCCAGCCCTACTCGTCCATGCTGACCAAGGTCCCTACCTGAGCTCGTCCAATTTGCTTGCACTTGGCCCATATCCCTCTAAACCTATCCTATCCATGTACCTGTCCAAATGTCTTTTAAACATTGTAACTGTACCCACCTCTACAGCTTCCTCTGACAGCTCGTTCCACATACCCACCACCCTCTGTGTGGAAAAAGTTGCCCCTCAGATCCCCTTTAATGTTTTCCTTTCTCACCTTAAACCTATACCCTGTAGTTTTGGACTCTCTCTGCCCTGGGAAAAAGACGGTGACCATTCACCCTATCGATGACTCTCATGATGTTATAAACCTCTTTCAGGTCACCCCTCAGCCTCCTTCACTCCAGGGAAAACAGTCCCAGCCTATCCAGTCTCTTCTTATAACTCAAGCCCTCCAGTCCCAGGAATGTCCTCGTGAATCATCTCTACACCCTCTCCAGCTTAATGACATCCTATAGCTGGGTGACCAGAACTGCACGCAATACTCTGTGTGGTCTCACCAACGACTTGTACAGCTGTAATATGACATCGCAACTCTTGTACTCAGTGCCCAGTCCGATAAAGCAAGTGTGCCAAACACCTTCTTCACTGCCCTGTGTGCTGTGTCACCACTTTCAAGAAACTATTTACTTGTACTCATTGGTCTCTCAGTTCTACAACACTTTCCAAGTTCCTGACATTTACTGTGTCGGTCCTGCCCTGGTTTAACTTCCCAAAATGGAACACTTTTCCAAGTTAAATCCCGTCTGACATTCCTTGGCTCACTACAGTGCTATTTCAGTGATGAGCCAAACGTCCAGTGAACATCGCCCACTAAAAGCTCTGCTACTTAGAGTCAAAGGTATTTCCTTAAATCTTGGTTTGCTACTTTATATATGCAGGGAGAAGCTCAGACACAACATAACATTGGAAACATTTATCTTCCTGCCAACTCTGACAAGATAAAGTTAAACTCCCTCCAGTGGCAGAGGGCCCAGTTCCAAGGAGTTGTGCTTCAGCTGAGCAGGAAATTCAGGACTTTGGTGAATGAGGGAATTGGTGACATGGAGGAAAGAGATTCTGTCCTGGTTCTTTATTTCTGCTCTGTGAGTTAATCTAGTAATAAGAACGACTTGACAGGCCACCTCATTCCCGTTAAGTGTACATTCTTGGGACCGCGATTTGGTACCTGCTCCATCACCCACTCACCTTTGGCTGCCGCTGTTCATGCTTTGTGTGTTTGATGCAGAGGGCAAGGAGCCAGAGGAAGGGAATGTGTTAAATGTGAATCCGGGTGCCTTGCATTTTCCTCAGGAAGAGGTCCTGGTTGAAGAGATCCTTCACCGTCACCCTGACAGTGTTGCAAACGCCTTGTCCTCCTCCGGAGGGTATCGTTTCTGCCCACGATGGAGCAGGTTATATTTAAAGAGGGTGTGGAGAAGGACGTCAGGATCCTTGTCGAGGTTCATCCCCAGCAGCTGCATTATTCTGATCTGCGGGCTGTTCCTGGGGGACACACACACTGAAACAGACATCAAGTGCTGCTGGAAGGTCATCAACTCGGTGAAGGATGCCCTTTGGTCTGCCTGAAAGTTGTTGGTCTTCCAGCACTGCAAGATGTCCGTAAGGGAATGCTGCTAAATGGCTCATTCCAAGCTGCAGGAGTACATGCTGAGGGATGCACTGAAGCTCGGTAGATCCAACGGAGAGGTTTAGTGGGGAAGGAGCAGAGTCTAAGGTCCTTCTGCCTCCAGACATTGAGGGGCTGAGCCATGTGTGGAAGCCTCTCAAATACTGGAAGTTTGTATAGTCCCAGAGGATCACCTGAGTGGCAATGGTGCCCGTACACAGAATCAGAATCAGGTTTATTATCACTGACATATGTGGTGAAATCTGTTATTTTACAGCAGCAGTACAGTGCAAGGCATAAAAATTACCAAAAGTTACAAAAATGAATAAATAGTGCAGAAGAGGAATAACGAGGTAGTGTTCATGGGTTCATGGACCATTCAGAAATCTGATGGCAGAGGGGAAGAAGCTGTTCCTGAATTGTTGAGTGTGGGTCTTCAGGCTCCTGTACCTCCTCCCCGATGGTAGTAACGAGAAGAGGGCATGTCCCGGGTGGTGAGGGTCCTTAATGATGGATGGCAGCTTCTTGAGGCACCGCCTCTTGAAGATGTCCTCGATAGTGGGGAGGGTCGTGCCCGTGATGGAGCCGGCTGAGTCTACAACCCTCTGCAGCCTCTTGCGATCCTGTGCATTGGAGGTGCTCACTACAAATGTATATACCCACTAACACTGAGAATGTACAGACTGAACGTCACGACGAATAGAAAGGAAGACGTGCACTGTTGCTTTGTGGTGATAGGTGGATGCAGGTAAGAGATAGTGATGGGCAGGTGTGGAGGAGGAGGGGAGAGCAGATCCACCGGGGGATGGGTCAAATGTTCCATGAACATTGAATTCTCCCACTTTAAGTAATCCCCACCCCCTTCCCCACACCCCCCCCCCACCCACCACCACGCTTCCTCCCTTCCCTTTCCTTGCCTCTCTCTCCTTACCTTTGACCCATCCCCCGGTGGATCTGCTCTCCCCTTCTCCCCCGCACCTGCCCGTCACCATCTCTTACCTGCATCTACCTATCACCACCCTGTGCCCACCCCGCCTCCCCTCTTCTGTCCACCTATCACTGCTCTGCTTTTCCCTCCTACATATCGGCCTTCCCCCTTTTCCTATCTTCAGTCCTGAAGAAGGGTCCTGACCCGAAACGTTGACCGCCTGCTTTTCTCCACGGACGCTGCCTGGCCTGCTGAGTTCCTCCAGCATCATCGTGTTTTTCATCTAGATTCCAGCATCTGCAGTCCTTTGTTTCTCCGGCAGCTTGTCTTTTGCTCCAGATCGCAGCATTTGCCCTATCTTGCTAGGTCCAATGCTTCCCCTCCCCTGTTCACTTCGCCCAATCAGTTTCTCATGAGTGTGAGCTTTCACTCTGACTAATCTCTCCCTCCGTTGCTATTTTTGCGCGGGTTGCTCTTCTGTCCACAGTTTCACTCTGTTCAGCAGTCGTCACATGGCCCCATTGGAAATATCAGTGTCGGGCTGAGAACCTTCGGCTCCCTCTGCTCCTCTCCCTCTCCCTCTCCCTCTGCCTCTGCTCCTCTCCCTCTGCCTCTGCCCCTCTCCCTCTGCTCCTCTCCCTCTGCTCCTCTCCCTCTCCCTCTCCCTCTCTCTCTGCCCCTCTCCCTCTGCGCCTCTCCAGGATGTGGTGGCTCGCCCGCCTTTTGTGGGTGTTCTTCGCGTTTCGTGTGTCTGCTGCTGAAGGTGAGGAGCCGAAGGGAAAGGAATTGGGTTAAGGCGTGGATCCGGGAGCCGCGTTCTCCCCCTTCAGCCCCAGGCACAGAGATGCCACCGGAGGACATACAATGTGCTCTGGGGCTTCATTTGGGGATTTCCAGAATTTTCCGTCGATTCTAGTTTCATTGTTCGGTGTTTGGGGTAAGTTCTGTCACTGGGGGTGGAGAGTGTTGGTGGGACGGCTGTCGCTCGCTGGGGAAGTTTCGGTGGGGGAAGCCCCCACAGCGCAGGGACTGTAGAGTCTGAGGTCAGGGTGAGTATGCTGTCATGTGCACAAGTTCGGTGAGGTACAGGTACAATGAAAAACTTGCAGCAGCAAACACAGGTTCAGACGAGCACAGAATATACATTAAACAAGACAGTGAACTGAGAGAGAGGAAGAGAGACTGGTCAAAAAACGAGACCTTAGTGCAAAACGTCACACTCAGAGACAAGTCCACGGTGGTGCAGGAGGTGGTCCGTGGTGTTCCGTTGCTGAGGTGGGGTTCGGGTCGTGCAGGTCAGTTCAAGTACCTGATGGTTGTGGGGAAGTAGCTGTTCCCGAACCTGAACACGGGGTGGGAGAGAGGGGAGGTGGTGTGGGACTTCAAACCTCCCCTCTCCCCCACCCCGTGTTCAGTTCCAAACAGAGACTAAACCCCAGGCCCCGAGTCCGGTATCTCGATACCACGTTGCGAAGCTCAGTGCCTCTGATACCCCAGGGAGGGTCGTCCAAGGAGTGGGGCGAGGTGTGACCCCCACTCTACTGGGGCTCGGCGGGGAGCGGGTCACAGAACAAACTGCTGAGGGTGGTGGGGGGGGGGGGGAGATCTCAGCGGTCAGGCAGCATCTGTGGAGGCGGAGGGGTGGGCGACATTTCGGGGTGGAGACCCTGTCTCTGGGTCTGTGACCAGGAAGCTTTGGTTCCGGCACGCCTCTTGCCGCCTTCTGTTCTCTGCCGGGGGTGAGAAGCCAGGGACACAAAGCAGTGAGACAGCAGTGTGTTTTTTTCCACTGTGTGTATCCATGTACATGTGACTAATGGAAAAAGTCTTATCGGTGGATTATGTCAGTCAGTTGACTTTTCTGCTTTGTGGTGCAGAAGATAAGGAGCTGACAGAAAGGGAAATAATTTAATGGCTCTGTGTGGATTTCAAAATAAGTGAATTGGAAAGGCTTAGAGGGATATGAGCCAAATGCGAGAAGTGGAACTAGCTTAGATGGACGAGTTGGGCCGAAGGGCCTGTTTCCGTGCTGTATAACTCTGTCACTCAAAAGAAATTTAGGGTAATGGTAGATCCAAGCGGGTCCCACATATCCACCAAACCCCAGAGAGTTGTTTCGCAACATCAGCTGGTGAAATATGTACTTGTTGACTGCAGTTGTCTCACATGCTCCTCCATTTCAATGTTTCACTGTCCCTACAGTTTAAATGATTCTTTTCTTACCCTCACCAGCTCCCAGGGAAGAAGTGGTCGGAGTCCTCGGCTCTTCAGTTTTACTGGATCCTAACGTCAAAGTCAATCCCAATGAGAATGAAATTCTTTGGATGTTCCTTGCTGGCCACCAAAACCCTCTCACCATTTTACATCACATCCCCCATTACGCCACGGCAGAACCAAGTGAGAACTTCAAGTCCCGGCTACAGTTTTTTCCTTCGAATGGCTCTCTGGCGGTAAACCGGTTAGGAGCCGATGACCAAGGAGCTTATAGTTTTACCGTAGATGGACAAGAGGTGAAAATAGTATATTTACAAGTCTATGGTGAGTGGTTTCACTAGTTTAAGTTATGATAGGATGAGATATCTTGATTTGTCACATATATATCGAAACACACAGTGAAATGCATCTTTTTGCGTAGAGTGTTCTGCGGGCAGCCCGCAAGTGCCGCCACGCTTCCGGTGCCAACATAGCATGCCCACAACTTCCTAACCCGTACATCTTTGGAATGTGGGAGGAAACCGGAGCACCCAGAGGAAACCCACGCAGACGTGGGGAGAACTTACAAACTCCTGACAGTGGCGGGAATTGAACCCGGGTCACTGGCGCTGTAATAGCGTTACGCTAACCGCTATGCTACCGTGCCTGCCCATTACTACCGTGCTTGTCTTACTAGTTTGTCATGTGTCACATGAATTATTCAAGAGAAAATCTGTTTGTGTTTCCATTAAAGGTTAAATGGGAACCTCACCCAACTGAATAAACACTGCAGTACTAGACATTCAATACAGCCGTTCAGTCATCTTCCACACTGAGATATATCTGCCATCCATGGAGGCGTCCACCCAGAATTATGATCCACCATCAAAATTGTGTACAGTTTTGGTCACCCTGTTATAGGAAGGATGTTAATAAACTAGAAAGAGTGCAGAAAAAATTTGCCAGGATGTTGCCTGGACTTGGGGGCCTGAGTTACAAGGAGAGGTTGCAGAGACTGGGACTTTATCCCCTAGAACGTAGGAGATTGAGGGATGACCTGACAGAGGTGTATAAGATCATGAGGGGCATAGACAAAGTGAAAGCACATAGTCTTTTTCCCAAGAAGGGGGGGCTAAAAACATGAGGGCATAGGTTTAAGATCAGGGCCGAGAGATTTATAAGGGACATCAGGGGCGGCTTCTTCACACAAAGGGTGGTGCGTATTTGGAATGAGCTGCCAGAAATAGTGGTCGAGGCGGCCACATTAGCAACATCTAAAAGCCATCTAGAAAAGTCCATGGATAGGAGAGGTTCGGAGGGCTATGGGCCAGACATGGGCAGCTGGGACCAGCTCACTGGGCAGCACAGTTAGTATGGACCAGTTGGGCTGAAGGGCCTGTTTCCATGCTGTATGACCCTATGACTCTACCCACTGCTGTACTGGTGAGATGCGGGAAGGAAAACTGCTTGTGTTTAAACCAGGGGTTGGGAGAACTTGGTACAGTGGGGGTCTTCAAGGAAGGGCTGAATCAGGACTGAGATAGGTAGGGGAGAAAGGATGGGAGGTGAGACATGGGAGAACGTGGAAGTCCTGGGATTAGTGTGGGAAATGGGAAAAGGGAGCACAGTGGGAAGGTTGAATATTTTCAATTCTCCCTCACGGTTGGAAGCCACCAACTGAACTCCTTGGCCCTCCCCCCAGAAATTGTGAGAGATGTAACTGTTCTTTGTGCTGTGAAGTCAGCAATGTGTTAAATTAAATTGATAGAGGCTGGAATTTTAGGAAGCTGCCCAGGGAGGAAGATGGAAGGGGTTAGGATCGGTGTTTCGGAATTTTGTTTCTGAAGTCCCCTAGACCCAATCCCAATTGGACCGAACCTGCTGCAATCCCGACTCCTGATCCCATTAACCTCCTCGTTTGACCCCCCACTTCTGACATGAGAATTTAACTCCCAGGGAGGTGATCAACGAGGAACAATCGCAGAGCCTGGCTGATGAAATGGCCAATGAGACTGAGGATGTTCTGTGAAATAAGAGGAGCAGGACTTGTCTAAAAGGCTGAGTGTTGCAGGAGCTGAATCCTGTCTGACACCCCACAATAATCAGTCACATATTACTTTGTTCACTGGTTTAGTCAAGTGTTGACCAACCAGAGATCAGGTGTATGCTCCTGGTCAGCATCCAGAACATAAAAAGACATCCTTTTAATCCAACTGGAGTCATCTCTCTTCAATAATTATTTGTACCAACCACTTGTCATAAGTAAGCATTCTAGGGGCCAGATGTTTCCAATGCCATCAAGCTCTTCCTGCATTCCTACAGAGATTAATTACTTTAGCTAAAAGCCTGTAGCTTCTTTGTTTGAGAAATATTTCATTTGGAACCTGCAGTCAATTAAGTCCTTCCCAGCTTGCCAACTCAGTCAAAGGAAGCAGTCTGATTTCTTTACTGATTTATTACTTTACGACGTCTTTCTCCAGCCGCACCTACATCCTGATTGGCATAAAAATGTTCCCCTACACCAAGCTTTCAGAGTCTCCATATTACATCACAGACGGGTGCCCGTTGGTAGGTCACAACGCACTGATAGAGAGTGCGGGAGGGGATAATCCAATGGCCTGTTTAATGTCCACCTGCCCCTTCTCCTGACATGCTGTGCCCGATGGCTTCCTCAGCAGCGCCCGATCCATGGATTTCTGAGATAGAAAGTTACTGAGGCATTTGCAAGTGTGAGGCTGCTCAGTCCTGCTGGGAGACCAGCAGAAGCTCTTGGAGCTGGTGGGAATAGGAAATTGGGGGGGGGGGGGGGGGGGGGGGGGGGTGAGTGCAAAAGGTCAACATGGAGGAAGCTGGAAATGTGAGGGTTCTGATACTAGAAGATGTTGCACAAAAGAGGTGAAACCTCCTGAGCTGGAGAAATGAGAATCCTGAAACCAGAATTTAACCTAATATTCAGGGCTTTAATTATAGAGTCTTAGAGCAATATGTCACGGCTACAAGCCCTTCAGCCCAACCAGTCCATGCCAACCACAGTGCCCATCCAGCTAGCCCCAATTTCCTGCATTCGGCCCATATCCCTCCAAGTCCTGCCCCTCCATGTACCTATCCAAGTGCTTCTTAAATGATACTATTGTACCTGCCTCAACCGCTTCCTCTGGCAGCTCGTTCCCTATACTCACCACCCTATTGCCAGGCAGATCGAGACCCTGAGACTTGTCTCCTTCACACACAAACCCAGTGGAGGTTTTCAGAATTAGGAATGATTTTGGCAGGACGTTTGGTAACCAGAGGGCACAGGTTGACGATAAGCAGCAAAAATTCCAAGTGAAAACTTTTTTTGGAGTAAAGCCTGTATTGTTGGAACTGAATGCGAACCATCATCAAGGAACTGGCTGGTAGAATTATCAGGGCAGTGCAGATGGAATTTAATCCCCGTAAGTGCAAGGGAGAACTGATAAGGGTAAAATGTACACTATGGATGGCTGGGGCACTCAGATTATTGAGGATTGGAAGATGGTTGGTCACTGCCTGAGTGAAGGGTGGAGACATATACACTGGCAACATTTAAGAATTATCTAGACAAGCCCTAGAAGATGAGGGACCAAGTGCTGGTAAACAGGATAGATGATACTTGATGGTTGGACATAATGGGCTGAAAGACAGGAATTAGTCCCAAGGATTCTTGGAGGTAACAACACAGGTGGATAAGGTGGTGAAGGAACATGAAATACTTGTGTTCATTAGTTTTATAATTGGAATACATGATCAGGGATGTTATGGGTTACGGTACAACTTTATAAAACATTGATCAGACCACAGCTGGAGAACTGTGTGCAGTTCTGGTTGCCACACTGGAGAGGGTGCAGAGGTGATTCTTTGGAGCGTTGGAGGCTGAGGGGGAAGCTGACAGAGACGTACAAAGTTATGAGGGGTGCAGTTAGGAGTAACGTCTCCATAGGAGAGATGTCTAAAACCAGAGAGCATTGGCTTTGGGTAATGGGTAAAAAGTTTAGAGGGGATCTGAGGAAGAATATTTTCACCCAGAGAGAAGCTGTAACCATGAGCACACTGGTTGGGTGGTGGAGGCAAGGACTCTCAAATCATTGAGAGATGTATCTCTGCATGAAGGAGACCAGCACTTGAATCACCAAGGCAGAGAAGGCTACAGGCCAAGTGCTTTAAAACTTTTTAAAACTTTATTTATACAGAACAGTAACAGGGCCTTCCGGCGCAACAAGTCCGCGCTGCCCATTTAAACCCTGTTAACTTGCCTGTACGTCTTTAGAATGGATCAAGGGTAGATACTTTATGGTTGGACATGGTGGCCTGTTTCTGTGCTTTATAATTCAATGACTGTTCTGGATTGAAATGTGAAGGGGGCTGGGGAACGCACAGCGTGAGTTGAGCCTGTACAGTAGGTTGGGTTGTGTAGCCTCTTCCTGTGTTGTGATTCTCTGGTGTTTCCTTGTCAATTTCCAGTGCACACATTTATCATCTCTGGTGAAGTCGGTGTTGAAACCAGTCCCTTGGTCCATCTCCCCCCCACCCCCACCCCCAGCACCACCAGGGACTGCACATCCCTTATCCTGCTTCGGTTACACCAGCCTCCTTCAGTCCCTTCGGGTGAATTGGAGCTCCTGGTGCCATCTCCTGGCACCACCGTGGCCCCTTAAACACCAGGATAGTTTCCCCAGCATTGAGAATGAATTCTGAGGCCAATGTCTTTCTTAGGTCCCATCATTCCTATGTGCTGCGGGATCCAGTTATTTTTGAATCTGCAGGTTCTTTCAGGAGTCCAGGAATGAGTTGAAAACAACTTGGTGCTTGACAAAGTTTCATTGGAAAAGTTAAAACAAAGAAACAGTCACAGAGCACATGGCACTAGCTTTACTTCTGGGAGATGAGCCAAGACAAAAGGAACTAAAGATGAGCTCGGACCGGGGTGGGGTGGGGAGGAGAGCAAGAGAGCGATTAACAAAAAACGACACCTTTTATAACTGAAATAAAATGTACTCCTTAGCTAACAATAGTCCAATCAGGAAACCTATTAGATACTTGTGGCCAAAACCAACTAATGAAACAACACGTATTCACCGGATGGACGAATGCGTTAGGAAGTGGCCATTCATTGTGCAGCCACTTGAGGTGTATTAAACACGATACATGTTAAAAAAACTAATTAAAACAGTCGAATCCAACAATCCCCCCCCTTTGATTCCAATTCACCCATTTAGAATGATTACATCTGAAAATTCAGAGGCAGAAGAGACTTAAAATATGTAAGAGAATAGACACGTGTCCTTCAAAGCATTTATAGCCTTATGTCACGGTTAGGCAGATCAGTGGACGCACTTGCACGAGTTTGAATAATTCTACTAGTGATCGCCTTTACACAAGTAATAAAGATGTAAATTATAAGCCCTATAGTATGAGCATTATGACTAAATACATAACAACTACAACTAATAGTAGAATAGACTTCATGATGTCTAGTAGTTGTTGACTTGCTTGAAGTCTTCTGGCTGGTTAGTGATCTGCTCGCTGTAGCCCAGTGACCAAGAGGTTACCAGCACACTAACCACTTGCTGTCTTCATCTGGCGCCACTTTAGTCCGCTTGCAGTGGCTGGCGTGTATCCACTTGCTTTTACCTTCTACCTTGAGTGCTGAATTGGTGATCAGTGGTACTCGGTAAGGGCCTTCCCACCGACCTCCCAGTGGTTCCTTGTGTGATTTCTTGACCAGGCCCCACTCGCCAGGAATCAGGGTGTGTCCTCCTTCCAATGGACCGCTCCAAGCAGCAGAAACCTGTTGGGAAGCAGACTGAACCGCTTGAGTTAATTTCACACAATAACCAACCAAACTATCATACAACGTGCACCACATGTCCACTGTGTCCGAAGTTGTACTTCAGACCTGCTCCATCCGATCAAAGTGCTCCGTTCTTTGCGAGGTAAGGGGTTGAACTTGCGGTTGAGGCTCTGGTTGGAATTGTTGTTGTTGAGGCTGTGGTCGGAATTGTTGTTGTTGAGGCTGTTTAAGCCAACACTTTTTTTGCACTATGTCCCTTCTTACCAGGAGTTGACATCTCATTTTATTACCTTGTGGTCATGGCCCAGACCGATATCGCTGTGCATTGCAGTTCCACTTGTCCTGTTGGTGAGCAGGTGTGGACAGTTGGTTCATCTGTACCAATCTTATTTGGAGTTCGATATCTAGCTCCACTTGTTTGGCAGTTTGCACCAGATCACCATAGGAAACAGCAGGTTCACTCCAATTTGCTTCCATTAGCTTCACCATTTTGGCAACATCTGGTTTCAAGCCATCCATGAACGCTGACTTGAGGGGACCATATCTGGATTCCTCTATATTATCTTCAGTTATTCCTTGAACTCCTGAATAACTGATCCAAACTGTCCTTTACTGGTCTTTGTATTCAGAAACATCCTCTGAAGCCTTTTGTTTGCAATTGACCACTTTCCTCCAATTGATCTGCGTTGGGGCCTGTTCTTTCAGCCATCCCTTAATTGCATTCCAACCACCTCCTAGGTCCTATCGGTCATCTCCCACGCCATCATCAATTCTGTCACTCAGTTGTCTGGTTTGCTGAGAAGACAACATAGTGGCCAAAATTTGGAGTCCATCATATGGATGCAGTTGGTATATGTTCTTGATTTGATGAAGTTCAGTCCAAGTCCTTATGTTTCCTTTTTTAGGATGTGGAATTTCTCTGGACCATTTGTCAATTTTTTCTGTGTCCACTGGTTGATGACAAACCTCTTGTCTCCTTTCATAACCTCCATTCTCATTCTTGTGTGCTTTGATTGCCTTCGTTTTTATTGGGGCAAGTCGTGACATTGTTGCCAGACCAATTCTCTCATTGTTGTCATCATCACTTGAATCACCAGGGGTTTCTGTTGAGTCAGTGTTACATCCGTCCCACAGTACCTTAGAGTCCCAAAGGTGGCGTCATTCCTGGAAGGACCGGCCACTGAAAGTCCTGACTGTGAATCAGAGCTGATTCAGTCTGCTCTGGAGTTCCCCGCACTTAGCAATAAATGTAAGCAACATAATGCATTGTTTTCTCACTCATTCAGTTAATGCAGAAAGTTGTCCTTTGGACTTTTTACTCTCGGACTTTTTACTGTCTCTATCATACTGTTGCTGCAGCATGTTACACATTTCTTCCCTCTTCCCCAATTGTTCAGTTAATTTACTTGCTTGCTCGGTCACTTCACCATGTGCTCGCTTTAGTTCACAGGTTTGGCTTTTTAGCTCAGCATGCTAACTTTCAAATTCAGTGATTTGGCTTCTTAGCTCATCACGCTCATGCTTTCTTAGCTGTGTTAACACTGCAATAGTCCAGCCAGGTTTTGCCTTTCCCGACCACACTTTCTGAATCCTATTCCATATCTTTCCAATATCACTCATAAGCCAATTTTCACTAGAGTCGGCATCAATAGCACATTTCTTCTGGATTGTTTCATTAATCACATCAAATTGATATACTTTATCCAAGAAAGCACTTAAACCCCCAGTTATCAGTTCTCTCTCAGCTGGAGATGCTGTGGTTTGTTTCTTAACTCCAGTCATTGTTTCAGTTCAATGTCAGTGAATAATCTTCACTTAGATGTCAATCACAGTTATCAATAGAGTTTCAACCCGAAATATTTCAAATAACAAGGTCAAATAGAGTTTTCTTCTCACTCTTAAACTTCCTTCAGATGGTGTACTGAAGCAGAATCCGATGATTTCCCCAACAATTCAGAAGTGGAAGATACTCTTACCTTCTGTCTGTCTGACGAATTTTCAAACTCTGTTTTTCATAACCATCCTGCCGACCACGCCAAAATTGTCGGATCCGGTTATTTTCGAATCTGCAGGTTCTTTCAGGAGTCCAGGAATGAGTTGAAAACAACTTGGTGCTTGACAAAGTTTTATTGGAAAAGTTTAAAACAAAGAAACAGTCACAAGAGCACACGGCACCAACTTTACTACTGAGAAATGAGCCGAGACAAAAGGAACTAAAGACGAGCTCGGGCCGGGGTGGGGGGGGGAAGAGAGCAAGAGAGAGATTAACAAAAAAAATGAGACCTTTTATACCTGAGATAGGAGGTACTCCTGAGCTAACAATAATCCAATCAGTAAACCTATTAGACACCTGTGGCAAAACTAACCAATGAAACAACACATGTTCACCTGATGGATGAACCAATAAGCTAGGAAGTGGCCATTCCTTGTGCAGCCACCTGAGGTGTATTAAACACTATCCATGTTTAAAAAAACTAATTAAACGGTCTAATCCAACAGTGCGTCTGATATTGCAGATGAGGAGTAATTTATTTTTGACTGTAACTCACCGCCACCTTCTCAAGGACAACCAGGAATGGGTAATGAAATGCTGGCTCAGCCTACAAGGCCTACATCCCTTGAATGAGTATGTATAAAAAACCTGTCCAACGATACTTTATCAAACAATGTAACACCCATTTCTAATTAATTAAAACAACAACCCTTTCTCTTCTGCCACCAATACAATGAGAATTCCCTTCCTTGTTGACCATGCACCCACACAGGCATTACTGTGGAGTGGAAGTCTTCTAGTTATGACATGGGGTTGAATGGGGAAACAAGGATTTGTGATATGGAGCATCGCATTACAGATGGTTTACTTGGAATGCAGCCCCTACATATTATGGGGTTGTACTGTGTTGGTGTGGTAGGAGTGATTCAGTACAAAATTAATCTTTCTCGGAAGTGGCTGTTTAATCCAAAGCCCCATTTCCCCTGCTGCACTTTGGATGGAGATTAACGATCCCGTCACATTTTGTGAAGAGCTGGACATTCTCCTGTTTCCCAGTCACTGTTCTTCTCTCCGCCCTAACTCCACATTAACCCGTCACCCATCCCTTTCCTGTGTATGGCACGGCTGAGGGCAGATCCCTGCACAGTGGTCACAGAACAGCCCAGCTTTAAACGTGAGCTCATTGGGTGCGAACTCTGGCATGAAACTGAATCCTTCCTTTCCAACACATTCGGTGCAATGTCACACAGCGAGATTTCATAGGAAGTGATTGCAGTTCATTAATCAACATCCTTTCCTTTCAGATAAGCTGTTGGAAACTTTAATATTGACCGACTCCAGTTCCCTCAGTTCCACCATTGAGCTCACCTGTAACGTCAGCGGAGATCCTCATCAGTATCAGTGGCGGAAAGATGGAAGGGAAATCTCCCTGCTTCACCAGCTGATGAATGGGAACAGGACACTTGTTATCCCAGAAGCTTCAAGCCATGACTGTGGAACGTACACCTGTGTCGCAACCAATCCCGTCAGCTCCAGCGAGGCAAATTTTATCCTGACTCTTCCTGGTGAGCTTGGTTTGTGGGTGACATTCTGAGGGTGGAGTTTGTGAGCTCCTGCTATTGGTGGGCTTTTGAATGCAGCCTGTGTGCATGAGCACCACAGCAGTGGGCCGAGAGGAGAGCGAGAGTTCACAGAAAGGTCACACTGCAGAAGCTCATTCGGTCCACAGATGATGGAATCCAGAGCAACACACAAAGCGCTGGAGGAACTCAGCAGATCAGGCAGCATCTGTGGAGGGAAAGGTCAATTGAATTGGTTTGTGCCTGAGCAACATCTTTTTGGAGGGAAGGAGGATGAGAGGAGACATGATAGAGGTGTACAAAATATTAAGAGGAATAGATAGAGTAGACAGCCAGCGCCTCTTTCCCTGGGCACCAATGCTCAGAAGAGGGCATGGCTTTAAAGTAATGGGTGGGAAGTTCAAGGGAGATATCAGAGGGAGGTTTTTTACCCAGAGAGTGGTTGGGGTGTGGAATGCGCTGCCCAGGGCGGTGGTGGAGGCAGGTAAATTGGTCAAGTTCAAGTGATTGCTAGATAAGCATATGGAGGAATTTAAAATAGAGGGATATGTGGGAGGAAGGGGTTAGATAGATTTTAGGCGAGGTTCAAATGTCGGCACAACATTGTGGGCCGAAGGGCCTGTATTGTGCTGTACTGTTCTATGACTCTATGATTCTATGAACATAGACAGTCCCAATGTCTCCCCTCAGCCGGGCAATTTTTTCCATATCCAGCTCCCTTTTAAACACCACAGTTGGATCTGCTCCCACTCTGATCCCTGCCAATGCTGTCCAAACTCGAACCAGGTTTAATTCTTCAACCATTCATCTTCCTTCTGCGTCCTCTTGCTCTTAACTCTCTCCATCTGTTGTTTATATCCTTCCTGGTTTTAAACACCTCTAAGATCCTCTTGTTCCAGCTTCTCCAGTCTTCCCACATAAGCCAAGGCCCCTCATTCCAGGAACCCTTTTGGTAAATCAAGTCCAGGTGAGTTTATTTTCATGTGCACAAGTACAGTGAGGTACAGGTACAATGCAAAACTTGCTTGCAGCAGCTTCACAGACATGTAGATTCAGACCACGCGGAACTTAAATTATACATAAATTATACAAGACAGTGGGGAGAAAAGCACGATCGGAGACAAGTCCACGGTAGTGCAAGATGTGGTCCGCAGTGTTCTGTTGCTGAGGGAGGGTTAGGGTCATGCAGGTTGGTTCAAGGACCTGATGGTTGAAGGGAAGTAGCCGTTCCTGAACTTGGTGGCTTCTGTACCTCCTGCCTGATGGTAGCTGCGAGAAGAGGGCATGACCCGGATGGTGGGGATCCTTGATGATAGATACTACCTTCCTGAGGCAGCACCTCCTGTAGATGCTGTCAGTGGTGGGGAGGGCTGTGCCTGTGATGGACTGGGCTGTTTTGCACTCTCTCCAAAGCATTCCCATCTGTCCTAAACACCAGATCTGTTTTATAAAAAAAAATCATCCTAACTTTCTTCCAAGTCTCTGTGTCTTCATGCCTGTGTTTCTTAACCGGCCCTGCTGCTTTCTACAAACTTTGCACATGTACCATTAGATCTCTGTTCTTCTCCCTCATTTAGAACTATACCTTCCAGTTTATACTGCAACTTATTCTTCCGACAGGGAGTCGGTCCCAAATGGAGAGGAAATGAGCAGGGAGAATAGAACGTAGCTCATCGACTGGGATGGATTGTGGGTGGTGGTGGGGGAGAGGGGTGGTTTGGGGTAATTGTTACCATGTTTAAGCCACCTTCTCAGCCCTGAGAACAAAATAAATAAAGGTAGGCACAGGCCATTCAGCCCCTCGTGAATGCTCTAACATTCAGTAAATTTAGGCTGATTCCTCACCTCGGGGCAACTCCCCTGTCCCTTGATTCCCACAGTATCCAGAAATCTATCGAGCTCTGTCTCGAAAATACTCAGCAACGAACCTCTGCAGCCCCCTTGAGTTGAGAGATTGGAAGATTCACTCCCCTCTGGGTGAAGATATTTCTTCCTCACCTCAGTCCTGAATGACCAGCCATCCCTCCCACCCCGACTTTGAAACTTGGTCTCTGCTTCTAGATACCAACCCAGCGCAAACATTATTGCTCCATCTAACCTGCCATCCCCTTCATAATCTTTCAATGTTTCCACAAGAAGACCTCTCATCTCAGACTAACCCTTGTCAGAGTTCTCAGCTGTACCTCAGTCAGAAGATTTTTGCCTCTGACTGTGGGTTCAAATCCCACTCCGGAGTATTCAGCACCCAATGCAAACAGACACAGTGCTGAGGAGGAGCCATGTTTCTCGAGATCTCTGTAATTGGATGAGTCATAAAACTGAGGTCTAAAACTTTGTTCCTCAAAGTCAAAGTCGAGTTTATTGTCATCTGTACAAGTCCATGTGTGCACAGGTGCAATGAAAAACTGATTTGCAGCAGCATCACAGGCACAGAGCATCAGATAAGCCGAGTACACGAGAAACACATAAATTATGCACAATTTTTACAAGAAAGAACACAATTAGAACAAAAAAGACACAAAGTCCATTTTAGTACAAAGAGATCAAAATGGTCACAGCGCTGCTATACTGCAGTGATTAAGGTTGTGCCGGTTACCTGACTCAATGGCAAATGTGGGAGAGAGTGATCAGGTTGAAAGTGGGAGATTCCACAAATGAAATTGTGGGGCCTCCCCGTAACTGCCTGTTGTGGGTGTCGAGGGAAGCAAACCATGGGTTAGTTCCTCACTCTACCTCAGGCTATGTTCTTCCTTCTGTCTCTCTCTCAACTTGCACTAATGTCATTATGTTCATTTTCTCATGTAGCTTCTGTTAATTTACGTCTATGTTAACTTATGTTTGTACTGTACTGTGCTGCTGCTGCAAGAAGCTAATTTTCATGGTATTTATACCCAGGGTACGTGTGCCTATGACAATAACCTTTTCAACTTGGATCCCGTCAGCAGCACAGTGCACTCCTCAAGGTGTGGCCATCCCAACACCAGGAGGAGCAGCCAGTGCAGACCATTGGCAGCAGATGACATGGAAACATTGGGCTGGAGGCCCACGGGGAAAGACTGAATCGGCCCCATGAGCCCATTCTAGGCTGGTGTAAGATCTCATTGCCTTGTTAACCCACCTCTGATGGTGTGTAGTGTCAGTTGGTACAGGCCTGAAGACACAGGTCAGCCAAACTGGGCAGGAGACAAGTAGAACAGTTGTTAGTTGCAACAGTTGGCAGCTTTCATGGTTATATCCCAACTGCATTACTTAAATCTATTCTTTATTGCAGGCTTCCACCCTGTGGGTATTACAGTTGTTACTCTGTCGCTCATAGAACTGCTGATTTCTGCAGTGTCTCTTATTGCATGTGTGTCTCTGCGGTGCTTGAAGGTGGAATCTCTCAAAGGTACCTGCATTTTCTAACTTGTACTTAACACATGGGTGTCTCCAAGTAAATCCTGACTAATGTTAACAGAAGCAAGATGACAGAGGGAAACCTTTTTAGATTTCTTGATATTATATTGTGTTGTTTATCTCGTCTCAGTGCTGTATGTTTCTTGTCTGAATCCCACCTGTTCACACACAGTTTTGTTTGCATGCGCAGTCCCCTTCTGATGTAACCTGGTTGTGACGCTTTGCTTCATTGTTTACCTCCACGAGGTCCATCACCTCCCTGCCGCACCCTACCAACACCCCTCCCCTTTAATTTAAAGCCCTATTTACCACCCCACAGTTAATTGATTGACTGGGACTCTGGGCCCAGCATGTTCCAAGGGAGTAGCTCTCTCCTTCCCCAGCACTGATCCCAGTGTCCGATAATTAGAAACCCATAAACGTAGAGAAACCGAGGGATCTTAGAGTGCCTGCTGACAGGTAACAGCATGGGTTGATGAGGTAGTTAGTAAAAGTGCTGTCTACTTGCTGAGACATAGAATCCAAGATGAGAAATACGACGATGCTGGAGGGACTCAGCAGGCCAGGCAGCACCCGTGGAGAAAAGCAGGCGATCAACGTTTCGGGTCAGGACCCTTCTTCAGGACTGAAGATGGGAAAAGGGGAAGGCTAACATATAGGAGGGAAAACTGGAGCAGTGATAGGTGGACAAAAGAGGGGAGGCGGGACGGGCACAGGGTGGTGATAGGTAGATGCAGGTAAGAGATAGTGAACGGCAGGTGGGGGGAGGAGGGGAGAGCAGATCCACTGGGGGATGGGTCAAAGGTAAGGAGACAAAGGAAAAAAAGGTGGGGAAAAAAAAGAGAGAGGCTGGGAAAGGGAAGAGAAGTGTGGTGGGAGAGGGGGGGGGTTTGTGGGGAAGGGGGGGGCGGTGATTACCTAACATGGGAGAATTCAATGTTCATGTTGTTAGGCTGCAAGGTTCCAAGATGGAAAATGAGGGGCTGTTCCTCCAGTTTGCGCTTGGAATTCTGGCAGTGGAGGAGGCCGAGGACTGACATATCAGTGATAGTGTGGGAGGGGGAGTTGAAGTGACCGGCAACGGGGAGATGCAGATCGCGGTTATGGACAGAGCGCAGGTGTTCTGCGAAACAGTCACCTAGTCTGAGGACTGACATGTCAGTGATAGTGTGGGAGGGGGAGTTGAAGGGACAATCCAAGAGAAGGGATATCCTGTCAGTGCTTTGGGTCCTCCCCAGGTTACAAACACACGACTTATGTACAGCCCGTAGATACTACCGAGCGTTTGGGAGACTGGTGGGATGGATTTGCCGGCTGCTGTGGGCATCTTTGGTTCCTGGCAATGTTAGTGCACCTTGCAGAGAAGTGTGAATGGTTGAGTTAAGTGCCCTGGTTTAACTGCACGTTTCTCTTGGTTGTTTAAATACACTGCCTGGTGGTCATGTTTCTGACCTGTGAACTGTTCAGGTTAGAAGCAGTTCTCAGGAACAGAACCCTCTTGTAACCTGGGGGCTGCCTGAATATAAGATAAGATATCTTTATTAGTCACATGTACATCGAAACACACAGTGGAATGCATCTTTTGCGTAGAGTGTTCTGGGGGCAGCCCGCAAGTGTCGCCGCGCTTCCGGCACCAACATAGCACGCCCACAACTTCCTAACCCATGCGTCTTTGGAATGTGGGAGGAAACTGGGGCACCTGGAGGAAACCCACGCAGACATTGGGAGAACGTACAAACTCCTTACAGACAGCGGCCAGAATTGAACCTGGGTTGCTGGCACTGTAATAGTGTTACGCTAACCGCTGCACTACTGTGTGTATAAACCATTGGTTGGGCCACAGCTGGGGTACTGGGTTCAGCTCCAGTCACCACCCCAGAGGAAGGGGCCGACTGCACCAGACAAGGGATATTACTGGAGCTGGAGAATTCTAGTTATGATCGTCCAGGCTAGTGGTGGTTTGTGGAACAAGTGAGACCAAGGTATGCAAAGGTATAGAAGGCCCACTGTGAGTCAGCTGGTGAACAGTAATGAGGGAACATTGACTTCTTTGAAGGATCAGACAAAACTTGTCAATTTCATTTCCCTTAATAAATGTTGGGGTCTGGTACTCACTAACTGACTGCCTGATAAGGTGTTGGGCAGTATGACTCATCCTATTCTAATTTACCAGGATGACTGATGAGGCCATGGACCAAAGGCCTGGAAAAGGATATTATCCCAAGCTCTGTTCTCGGAATCTCGGACATGGTGGGCCCAAGAGACTGTGGAGGAGGTGGAGTGGTCACCTGTAGCATAGCTTGGCCTGGGTTTAGGAGGGGCAGGCTTCCACCGGGAAGGTCACAAAGGAGGTGATTTGTAACTCCGATACAGTTTGCTTCAATTCTGTGCTGGGGCCAGAAACCGAGAGATCCAAACATCAGACAGAGGGAATGTTGGCCAAGGATTGAAGAGGGGAAGGATTATTACTGTGCGAGAGGTGATGGGGGAGGTTTGAAGCCGGGGGAACCATTAACAACGTCGTTGACTTTGGACTCTAGAATAGAAGTTGGTAATGAATAGGATCCAAGTGAATAGGAATTAGGTTTTGTGGATAAGTTGAGTTTGGAGAAGGAATAGAGAGAGAGAGAGAGAGAGAGAGAGAGACAGTTTCAGTCCCAGGGCACAAGGAACATTTGGGAGGGGTGGTCCAGAGGGCGAAGGGAAGGGAGGGGGACCACAGGGGCAGAGGGACAGTCCCTGTCACAACTATCCACGGGTTCAGAGCAGGTTATTCAAACATCTCCTGATGGAGACGTTGGTGGATTAGGGGTTGTTGTTGTACTTCTGGATTATCTCTGTGGTGACGGGGAGCAGGACCTGGTGTTGATTATTTAGGGGCAGCCAGGTCTGATGGTGGTCAGTTAAACCAGGTGTTCCCCTGGATGTTCACACCCAGTCCCTTGCACTGGAGGGAGTGGAGATGGAGGGTGCACCCTGGGGAGTGAACAGTAACCCAACAGCATCAGGAATAGAAGCAGGACGAGACCATTCGGCCCTTGGCCAATCATTAAGCTCGCTGACCTCAGTGCCACTTTCCTGCACCAGCCCACGTCCCCTGGTTGCCTTCACATCTAAAGATCTCCTGATCTCTGCCGAGAGTGGAGTCAGTGACAGAACCTCCACGACTCCCTGGAGAAGTCCAAAGATTCCCCACCCTCTGAGTTTTCCCATCTGTCCCGAATGACAGAACCCTCATTTTGGGACCATCACCACCCCCGGTTGTAGTTCACTGGCCAGGAGAAACGTCCACCCCCACTCCATGACTGGCAAGCCCCACACAGATGTTGAATGTTTCCAAGGGATCCCCCAACATCCTTGTAAACTCTGGAGGCTACAGGCCTTATCTCTCATTGAATGATTAACCATCCCAGAGATGAGTCCGATGATCCTTTACTGGACCCCCTCAATCACACGTACGTTCTTTGTGGGGTAGTGAGACCTGACCTGGCTGTGTATAATCGGAACAAGAGCTGCCACTCCTGAATCAAATTCTCCTGCAATAAAGGACATTGTGCTGTTCACCTTCTTCATCATTGGCTGTCCCTGCATGTCAACTTGCAGTGATTTGTGTAGCTGGACCTCTGGGTCCCTCTGAACGACAACTCTCAATCTCTCACCGCTCAAGAAACATTCTGCTTTTCTGTTTTTTTGCCTCCCCTACCAGTGTGTATTTTTTCTACTGAGAGGAACAGTTACAATGGGAAGCAGGAGCTCGGCGAGATTGAAAGGAGTGTGATTTCCCACCCCAGTGGCTTTTGAAACATGGACAACGTGATTAGGAATTTGAAAATAACACGGAAATGGATCTGAGAGGGAATCTTTCCCAGGAGAGGGATTTAAAGAGGATCGGAATTTGGGTGGGGAGCATAAGAAAGGAGGTCACCATCATTTTCTTGAAAGCAATTTAAGATGAGATAAGATTTCTTTATTAGGCACATGCACATCGAAACACACAGTGAAATGCATCTTTTGCGTAGAATGTTCTGGGAGCAGCCCACAAGTGTTGCCACTCTTCTGGTGCCAGCATAGCATGCCCACAACTTCCTACCCCGTACGTCTTTGGAATGTGGGAGGAAACTGGAGCACCCGGAGGAAACCCACGCAGACACAGGGAGAACGTACAAACTCCTTACAGTCACCGGTGGGAATTGAACCCGGGTCCTGTGATGGACCCACCAGCAGAAACTGAATGAATTAATAAAGCAACCTGCTGAAGGAAAGGTGACCCTCGCATTCCTTGGGTCCCATGCACCAGTTACCATTGGACTCCCTGGACAACCTCTGCTCTTTCTACATTACATGTCCTACATCCCGATACTCCAGCCTACACCCCCATACAGGTGACAGTTCCATCCTGGACCAGAACACTGCCCAATGCCCGTGAGCACAGTGACATTCCAATCCTCTGCTTTGGGAAACGGGTTCACACTCAAACAGTGTAACGGCAGTGCCACAGCGGGGATTAAGTATTGTCAACATTGGCAGGATGGTTTCAACTGCAGCCCATGACATTGTAAGGATAACACAGAAGAGATGATTTACAGTGGGCTCTTACCTTATCCACTGGACGTGTACACAAGTTGCCTTGTGTTTGGGGCACTCAGTATCACCAGCAGCCTGACCGATCCTGAGTCCATCTCTGTCACCTGGAACACTTGCTCTGTTTGCTCCTGTGTTAAACCATTTGTGTGAACCTCACATTTTAAATGTTCTTGATTGTTTCTCTGTAGCCACGAAGAGGTTCAAGTATTGTCTGCTGATTCTGCTCTTCTGTAACGTTGTGTCTCGTGCTGCTATCCTTATTGCCCTCATTTACTGGATTGCGCTTAAAGGTACGTGAACAAATTTTCTGTCCTTGCATTAAAGTGATCACTGTGGTAATCTGCAGGGAGGTTGGAGTGCGGTATCTCAGTCAGTCCATTGTGAGCTGCTTTATCCAGACCACCATCACCTGCAGTCCTCAGCCCCACAGCTGGCATGGGGAAACCTGCTGGAGGTTCAGACTTTAATGACTGAACATCAGTGGTTCAGTTCAGAACTGCCACCACACCCGGCACAGTTCTGCCCAGTATAGCTCAGTTATGGAAGGGCAGGATGTGTGTCTGGACTCAGAAGGCATCAAAACACTCAAGAGGTCAGGCAGCATCTGTGGAGAGGGGAATAGAGCCAACGGTTCAGATCAATGACCTTTCGTCAAACTGGGAGGCTTTAGAAATAAGTGTTCATTTGCAGAGATGGGGGCGAGGGGCTGTGGAGGCAAAAGGGAAGGTGTGTGGAAGGGTGGACATCCCCTTTCCTTCCCAATCTCTTCCCCACCCCTTTCCCAGTGCTGGTCCCATGTTCTTGAACCCTTCTACCTCTTCCGTTATTGTCACTTTAGCACTGCTTCAGTTTGCACAACTCCACTTTGCACCATTCTGTAGTTTTTACGCTCATCACTGTATTTATTGTTGGATTCATTATCACCACGTATACTGTTTACCCTGTGAGCTCCACACAGGGAATTTCTTTGCACGCTGGGGTATAGGACAATAAATTAATTTGAATCTGAATCTGAGCCTTCTGAGGGCCTGACACGAGTCCACTCATGGCTGGTGAAAGTATTTTTTTAACAAAATAAACTTTATTCATAATAAAAGAAACTATATACAATAATAAAACAGTGCAAACCTTTACATTTGTGTACGGCTGGTCAGAGTATTTTTTTTACAAAATAAACTTTATTCATTATAAAAGACAAACTATATACAATTACAAAACAGTGCAAACCTTTACATTCTTGTACAGATCATTCATTAGTGTTACCTTTTTATATAGAAAACAGCACCGATGCCACACGTGTGGCTCCCTGGAAGCTAACCAGTCCCGTATTTACAATATTTAGGGGCTTTCTCCCTGACCCCGCCCCTCCCTCTCCAGTGGCAGAAGAACCCTAAACTGTCGTCCTTCCCCACCGAGCCTTTGCGTTGGCTGCGCCCAGCTTCAGTGCGTCCCTCAGCACGCACTCCTGCAGCCTGGAATGCCCCAGTAACCGTGATCTCCAGAATTTATCATTTGATGACAGCACCAGAATAACACACAGGCAATGAGACAGCAACAACTTTACAGTGTTGGCACACACCAGCCGAGGCAGCTGGGTTAGTATCTTGGAGTCCTACAGCAGAGGTTGCAGTGGGACCTGGTCATTCCCCTCTCAGAGCAGGCAGGTTTGCAGCTTTGCCTGTGTCACTCACATCGCCAGAACCAATATGTAAAGCACTGCTGGAGAATGGGATTGGTTTGGTTTCATGTTAGGCGCTGTATCAATTGCTGACCATTACTGCTGGATCTTTGTTCCAGGTGCCGACCCTCAATCGGCGGCAGTCTTATGGATTGCGTTTTTCCTGCTTTTGGTTTTGATTCCATTCCATGTTCAAGTGTTAAGCTGGCGGTGTACTGACTGCTTCCAAAACCTGGGTAAGGAGCAAGTCGTTAATTGAGTAAAATTTCCAATGTGTCAGTCAAGTTGCACTCTAATCATCACACGATCTGTGCTTGACAGAAAATTGGAACCAGGCTGTAGTTGGACTGCACGTCACTGTGATCATCATCTCAATCTTTGTCTTAATGAGCATGACTCATCAAAACAGTAAGTGTGTCTATATCCTTCGTCACCATTCATGATAATCAATGTGTTCTTTCTCTCCCATAAGGACTCTGTAATCACTCGCAGTAATGCTGAGTTCAGATCTATCAGCAGCAAATAATTTGTGCAGAGGATTATAAGGATGTATTGAATAGGGGGATAGATGGTGTCCTCCACAGCCAAGAACACAAGCCCTCAAGGTGTTGCCTGTCTGGCGCCTGAGTAAATTCACAACAGCTGAAAAGGAATGTGCAAAGACTGAGTTCAAATCAGTCACCAGGGGTTGGTGCTGGGACCTTCTGTTGTTTGTAATTTAAGTAAACAGTTTGGATGTAATTGTACAACGAGTGGTTAGTAAGTTGGTGTTGTAGACAGTGTAGAAGGTTATGAAACATTACAGAGAGAACTTGACCAGCTTGGTATGTGGGCTAAGGATTGACAAATGGCATTCAATCCAGATAAATGTGAGGTATTGCATTTTGGGAGATTAAACCAGGGTTGGACTTGTACAGTGAATGGTAGGGCCCTGGGGAGTGTCATGGAACAGAGGGACTGAGGAGTACAAGTGCATAGTTCGCTGAAAGCAGCGTCAGAGGTAGATAGGGTGGTGAAGAAGGTCAGGGCATTGAGTATAGGAGTTGGGAAGTTATGTTGCAGTTATACAAGACATTGGTGAGGCTGCACTTAGAGTATTGCCTACAGTTTTGGTCACCCTGTTGTAGGAAGGATGCCATTAAACTAGAGAGAGTGCAGAAAAGATTTCCCAGGATGTTGCCTGGACTTGGGGGCCTGAGTTACAAGGAGAGGTTGCATAGACTAGGACCTTATTTCCTGGAACACAGAAGATTGAGGGGTGACCTGATAGAGGCGTATAAGATCATGACGGGCATAGACAGGGTGAAGGCACATAGTCTTTTTCCTAGGGAGAGGGTGGTAGAAACAAGAGGGCAGAGGTTTAAGACCAGAGGCGAGAGATTTAAAAGGAACATCAGGGGCAGCTTCTTCATGCAAAGGGTGGTGCATATTTGGAACGAGCTGCCAGAAATAGTGGTTGAGGCGGGCACATTAGCAACGTTTAAAATCCATCTAGATAAGTATGTGGATAGGAGAGGCTCAGAGGGCTACGGGCCAAACGCAGGCAGAAGGGATGAGCTCACTGGTCAACACAGTCGGCATGGATGAGTTGGGCCGAAGGACCTGCTTCCGTGCAGTGTGACTCTGTGCCTCAACATGTTGCCTAATCCATATGTGCAATAGTTCAGATTCTAGAGAACAATAACTTGTGCTCACTTGCACCCTTTATGTATGAGAGCTCTCTCTGTTCCTCCTGCACAGTCGTTATTCCTTATGCAACCACACAGTGTTGTTAAATGTGAGGTAGATTTTAATCTCTATTTCTGGTTCTTGCTTACTCGGTGCTGAAATACAGCACTGAGACATCAGCGCCTCAAACCATAGAAATAACTAAGGGGAACAGGGAGGCAGCCTCGAATTTGACCGAATGTGCTTCACTGAAGCACATGAGCAGAAAAGTATAACCGCTGTTTAAATGGTTCCTGTAACTCCCAACTGCAACCCAATGTTCTAAACTCAGTCTCGGTTACTCTGGGTTACAAATGTTCCTGTGCTCTCTGACTCTATGAATCGTTTGGTGTGCACCATGTTAGATCACAGGGGAAGCAGGACAGGTAGGGGGTTAATCTCTAGATTATAGAATAGAAATAGGCATCAGGTGAATTAGCTCGTTACCTGAGGGTCTGGTGTGGGTTACTTTTTTTTTAATTCGCAGGCATCTGGGACAGGAAGGACCTGTACAATGGATTGGCTCCACCTGAGCCACAGTGGGACCCCTATACTAGTGGAAATAGTGGATAGGGAGCTGGCAAAGGCTTTAAACTAGTGAAGGTGCACAGAGATACAAGAACATAAGGAGTCTCTAGATCAACGACAGAAAAAGAAGGTGGTGAAGGAACAAATAAAAGAGGAGACTAAAAGGATGACTGACCCTAAAGTCCTATCAAAACTGAGTTAAACAGTGAACAGCAATGCACAGTGTCTGTAACGAAACAGGGGAGCTGGATGCGATCTTGCATCCAAAGCAATGATCACTGAGACACGGCTACAGGAGGATTGGGACCGGGAATAAAACACGGCCGGGTGTAGCACAGGTAGAAAAGATGAAGAGGTGAAAAGGGGAGACAGAGAGCGATGCTTAGCAGCAATGTAAAGGCAAGAGGGAAAAGGACACCGCTTTAAGAAAGGCAAACGTAGAACCCTTGCGGATCAAGGTGAAAGGTAAAGGATCAATCACACATTAAAGGCAGAATTTACAAACTATCTACGGGTGGAAAACAGCTGATGGAAGAAATATGGAGACAGATTATGGAAGTGACCATCAGAACCAGACGCAGGAGTTGGCAACGTGACTCCTTGAACCTGCTCTTCCATTCAGTAGGAGCACGGCTGGTCTGACCTTGGCCTCGGGCCCACTTCCTGGCCCATGACCCTCAACGTTCCTTCAGATCAAGCAGCTGTCGAGCTCGGCCCCGAATATGTTCAGTGGTTCAGTCTCCAGGGCTCTCTGAGGTCAGAGGGTTCTGAAGGTCCAGGACCCTCAGAAATTGCTTCTCAGCTCCACCTTAACCGTCTCCTTGTGAAACAATGACCCTAGTTCTCAAGACCCCCCACAAGGGGCAACATTTTCTCAGCATGTACCTTGTCGAGCCCCCTTAGGAATGCAAAGAACTGCAGAAGCTGGAAGTTGGAAATAAAAACAAATTGCTGGAAAGTCTCAACAGGTCAGGCAGCACCCGTGCAGGAGGAAAGAGAGAGAACATTTCAGTTCTTCCTCCCTCCATACGGTTTCAATATGGCTGTGCAGGTGGTCAACGAGCAGGTGGCATGCTTGCCTTTATTAGTTCAAGAGTCGAGAAGTTATGTTGCAGCTTTATGAAACTCTAGTCAGGCCGCATCTGGAGAATTGCATTCAGTTCTGGTCGCCCCGTTACGGGAACAATGTGGAGACGGTGCAGAATAGGTCAACCACGGTGCTGCCTGGATTACAGGACAGGTGCTGTAAGGAGAGGCTGGACAAACTTGGGTTGTTTTCCATGGAGCGGCGGAGGCTGAGGGGAGACCTGATAGAGGTTTATAAGGTTATGAGAGGCATAGATAGAGTAGACAGCCGATATCTTTTCCCCAGGGGCAAAATGTCTAATACTAGAGGGCATGCATTTAACGTGAGAGGGGGAAAGTTCAAACAAGATGTGCGGGGCAAGTTTTTTTTACACAGAGAACGGTGGGTGCCTGGAACAAGCTGCCAGGGGTGGTGGTGGAGGCAGATATGATAGAGCCTCTTAAATGCCTCAGAGAGCATGAATATGCAGAGGTTGGAGGGGTATGGACATTGCACAGGCAGAAGGAATTCGTTTAGTTAGGCATTTATTACTAGCTTAATTAGTTCGGCACAACATCATGGGCCAAAGGGCCTGTTCCTCTGCTGTACTGTAAAATATGTTCTATAAGAAAGGAGAAGGACAGAGATTTACTCTTACCTAGACTTCTCACAGTTTCATACTGTTGACCTATAGCAAACTGACCTTGGTTAGGCAAATCACTACACAAATATTAATTAATTAAAAACTCACACTTTATTGTCTCTACGCAAATATCCACATAAATTATGTTGACCCCGGGCCTGCAATTTAAGTCCTCAATGCTATTGTTCCCTTTGTACCAGTACTCACGCAGCCCACCACTCCAATTTATACCAAGGATTATAAAGGACCGAAACAGTCCTTTTAGGTGAGACAGAGATTCACCTGTACCTCCCTTAATATCAGCTACTGCATTCAGTGCTTCAGGTGTGGCCTCCTCTACATTGGCAAGACCAAACGCAGACTAGGTGACCATTTCGCAGAACACCTGCGCTCTGTCCGTAATCACGATCTGCATCTCCCCGTTGCCGGTCACTTCAACTTCCCCTCCCACACTATCACTGATATGTCAGTCCTCGGCCTTCTCCACTGCCAGGAGAATTCCAAGCGCAAACTGGAGGAACAGCCCCGCATTTTCCGTCTTGGAACCTTGCAGCCTAATGACATGAACATTGAACTCTCCCACTTTAGGTGATCCCCACCCCACTTCCCCAAACCCCCAACATACTTCTCTTTCCTCTCCTCTCACCCTTTTTTCTACCTTTTTTATCCTTTCTCTCCTTACCCTTGACCCATCCCCCGGTGGATCTGCTCTCCCCTCCTCCCCCGCACCTGCCCATCTCTATCTCTTACCTGCATCTACCTATCACCACCCTGTGCCCACCCCGCCACCCCTCTTTTGTCCACCTATCACTGCTCTGCTTTTCCCTCCTACATATCGGGCTTCCTCTTTTCCTATCTTCAGTCCTGAAAAGGGTCCTGACCCGACACGTTGACCGCCTGCTTTTCTCCATGGATGCTGCCTGGCCTGCTGAGTTCCTCCAGCATCATCGTGGCTTTCCTCTAGATTCCAGCATCTGCAGTCCTCTACTTCTCTGCTCCAACTTATAACACTGAAGTAGGGGATCTCTCCTTGGCCAAATGGTTGATCCTTCTTCTCCCTGCCCCTGGTATGGGGTCTTTCTTGCGATAGTCTCCGGAGTTCTCGCCGCTTTGCATCCGAAGCCCTTTGTTCTTATTCTCTTTCCTGATCAGTTCAAACTGTTGTGTTTTGATTTTGTTAGCTCTGGCCCCTCTGACTAACGTGTGTCAGTTTCTTATTGGTTCTGGTCCAAGGCAGTGTTGCATTATTGCTCTTCCCCCCAAGTAAGGACGTGTGTCTCACGTCCCTTTCTTTGTCCTCCCTGAGACAGTCCAGTTCAAACCAGTTTGGCCAGGTCAGCCATTTGCTGGGCTCGGGTTACTTCAGGTACAGACACAGACTGCCTTTTTCATAAGCCTACATCTTCTATCTTACCAAAGAACATCTCACAAACAACCTCTTATTTGGAAATGATCTCTAGTTTAGCAGATTATCAGCAGGTGCCTCACTGTTTCCACTTTTAATTGCTTTGATCCAGCTATCCCTGAGCAAAGCCAGTTCACAAAATGGCCGCTGCAGAATAGTCTCACAAAATGGCAGCCTCCATTCCTTCCACCACATGACAAGAATAAAGACATTTGGTTTGTCCACTTCTACTGTCCTTGATTCATTCCAGTTCGATGTTGTTTTTCACATTTTAATTCCGTCACGGCCAACGATACCTTTCATCGAATTCTCCCTTCAACCATCTCTGTTCCGAAGAAATCAACCCAAGCCTGTCCACTTTCCTCACAGCTACGGTGTTCCCAGCAACATCACCCTCTGCAGTGCAATCCCATCTCTCCTGTAATCTGGTGACCAGGACTGCACACAGTGATCATGTTTTGTCCCACTGAGTACTGTAGGTGGTTCTAGCATGACTCCCTGCTCTTGTTTTTTATGCCCCTGCTAATAAAGGGCAGCATCCCTCAGCCTTTTTAATTCCCTTACTGACCTGTCCTGCTTCCTTTAGGGGTCTGTCGACCGATGTTCCATGGTTCCTCTGTTTCTCCTCACCACTCAACATCCTCCCATTTATTGTACATTCACTTGCCTTATCTGCATTAAGTTCCATTTGCCACTTTCCTGACCAGATTATCAGCATCTTCCTAGGGTCTAAAACTTCTCTCCTCGCTGTCAACCACACAGCCATTTATTGTTCATCTACAGACTTCTTCCCCATGTCCTTGTGTTGGGTGCAACTCGGTAAAAGATATCACGAAAAGCAAGGGACAGATGCTTATGTCAGGAGGAAATAGAAAAGCATCCAGAAATGAAAAATGTAAGAATGAGTAGTCAGGATGGATTTCAGAAGGGAAGATCTTGTCTGACCAATCTTATTGACTGTTTGAAGAGGTTAAAGAGAGAGTAGGTAAGGAAAATGAAGTAGATATAATTTGCCTGCATTCAAAGGTTCAGATTAGTGAGAAATAGAATTTGTATCCATAGAACCGTAGAACAATACAGCACAATACAGGCCCTTCGGCCCATCATGTCGTGCTGACCTTCAAACCACACCTAAGACTATCTAACCCCTTCCTCCCACGTATCCCATAATGGACTAATGAATAAAGTTGTGAATGAGACAAACAGTCAAAATAAATGGGTCTTTTTCAGGCTGGAAGGGTGAAGCGCCTCAGGGATCGGTCTTTAACATCAATTATTTATTTGTATAGTGACCTGAAGGAGGTCCAGCTTGAAGTATCCCCGGCTGCCATGACACGAGACAGGGTCGGAGGGCATGATGCAATGAGGATGTTAGGACCTGTAATAGGATGTACGTGAGTTGAGTGAGGGGGCAAAACTCGACAGATGGAGCTGATGTAGGGGAGTGTGAGGTTATGCATTTCGGTAAGAGGCGTCAAAAGGCAGACTGAACGGAAAAGACTGCCAGATGAGAGAAGCAGGCGGGACCTAGATGTTCTTGCGCATGAATTGTAAACCATTAGCAGGCAGGTGCAGGAGTGGTCAGGAAAGCAAATGGCCTTTGCTGCAGTTTGGAGTTTAGAAATGGGGGAAGTATTGTTGCAGTTGTGCAGGCATTGGTGAGGCCACTCCTGGAGCGCTGTGCGACGTTTGGTCCCTATATTTAACAAAGGATATATTGGCATTAGAGAGACACAGTCATAGAGTGATATAGCATGAAAACAGGCCCTTTGGCCTTACTGACCAAGGTGTCCACATAAGCTCTCCCACTTGACCCATATCCCTCAAAACCTTTCCTATCCATGTACTTATCCAAATGTCTTTTAAATGTTGTTATTGTACCTGCCTCAACCACTTCCTCTGGCAGCTCGTTCCATGTACCCACCACCCTCTGTGTGAAGAAGTTGCCCCTCAGGTCCCTTTTAAATCTTTCCCCCTCACCTTAAACCTATGCCCTTTGGTTTTTGTTTCCCTTCCCCTGGGATAAAGACTGTCAGCATTCACCCTCATCTATGCCCCTCATGATTTTATACACCTCTATAAGGTCACGCCTCAATCTCCTATGTTCCAATGAATAAAGTCCTAGCCTGCCCAACCTCTCCCTATAACTCAGGCCCTTGAGCCCTGGCAACAATCTTGTAAGGCATTGTAGGCAGTCCAGAAGAGGCTATTTTCTGGGGAGAGAGGATTGTCCTACCACGATCAATTAAAGAAAGACTTTTGTTGAAGATTAGAAGAATGGGAGGTGATCCTAGTGAAAGGGGGCTGGTAACAGGGCAGATGTTGAGATATTTCCACTAGCAGAGGAATCAAAACAAGCAGACATATTTTCAACAGATTATTGAAAACCGGGGTGTGTAGGAACACCTTGCAGAGGTAAGGGAATCACTGGATTAGAGGGTATGAGCTATAAGGAGAGGTGTCTACCCTAGAAGGCCATGGAGTTTGGATCACGGGGGTGTAAATAAATTTTGAAAGGTCAGGGAATTGAGGGGTCTGGGGAACTGACACAGAAGTGGAGATGATTGTTGCTTGGAAGGTGCGTGCCTGAGGACTCTCAAACTTAAAACAGGCCAATCACTAATTCTCATTACTACCATCAGGCAGGAGGTACAGGAGCCTGAAGACCCACACTCAACGATTCAGGAACAGCTTCTTCCCCTCCACCATCAGATTTCTGAATGGTCCATGAACCCATGAGCAATTTCATTATTCCTTTTTTTTGGTACTATTTATTTATTTTTGTGATTTATAGATTTTTATGTCTTACACAGTACTGCAGCCACAAAACAACACATTTCACCTCATGTGTCAATGATAATAAATTTGATTCTGAAATGAGGCCTGGGGGGGATATCAGATGTGATCATATTGAATGGTTGGGCAGGCTTGCAGGGCTGAGTGGCCTATCCTGCTCCTATTTTCTTCCGTTCTTCCATTAGAGAATGCAGAGACAGGTGTAATTTAAAGAATAGAGTGCGAGCTGGATTCAGAACAGCCAGAGAGTGGAGCAGGTGGTCACTGTTCACCAGGAGAAGGTGGGTTGTGATGTTCCACTTGGATCGATGCTGGGACCACTCTGATTATCAATATATATTAAATGCCCAGATTTTGGAACGTAGAACTATTTCTAAATTTGTGAATGAAATCAAACTGGAGGGATGGTCAGTACTGAGGACACTGCAGCAAGTCACAAGAGGACATTAGTGAACTTGCGGGAAGGGCAAATAATTGGCAGATGACGTTCAATCCAGGCGAACTAAACATAGACCATAGAACAGTACAGCACAGAACAGGCCCTTTGGCCCACAACGTTGTGCCGACATGACTAATCCCTTCATAGCTAATGCCCATATCCCTCTATTTTCCTCTCATTCATGTGCCCATCCAAGCCATTCTTAAAAGCCCCCAATGAATTTGCCTCCACCACCCAATCCAGGCAACGCATTCCAGGCATCCACCGCTCTCTGAGTAAAAAACCTACCCCTCACGTCTGTTCTGAATCTACCCCGTCTCACCTTAAGTGCATGCCAACTAAAGTTGTCCGTTTTAATAAGGAAAATATGGGAATCACTTGTCGCTTGGGAGGTGCAGGTCTAAGGGCCCACAAAGTAGAAACGGATCAATCACGAAAGGCTTGCGGGACAGTTAACAATGAAGCAAAGAAAGCCAACCAAACATTAGGGTTTATTTCCAGAGGGATAGAATTGTAAAGAAAGGAAGTTATGCTTAATGGGGCAAACAAATAAAACTGATGCTGGAATCTGAATCAAAAACAGAAAATGCTGGAAGGACTCAGCCAGTAAAGCAGCGTCTGTAGGAAGAGAGAGCAGTCAAGGTTTCAGGTCTGAGGAACAGTCCCGACCCGAAATATTATCTGGATTATCTTTCCACCAATGTTGCTTGATGGGTTATGCTGAACTTGTTGATGTGTCCTGAAGGGTCTGTGGCTTATATGCGTGGAGCCTCTGTTGGTGGAGGAGGAAGTGTCTGTGTTGTGGATGGCATGAAGAGAGGGAGGCAGTGATGGTGTTTGGAGGGAGGATGGGATGCGGAGGTGGTGGGAAGGCACAGTCCCTGGTGAAGATGGAGAGAATTAACACCAGTGTTGAGCTCCCGCTGCCTCCTTGCCCCTTCTCTAACCCTAACCCTTCCCCTCGGCACCCTGAATGCCCCCGGTGGGCGATGCATCAGCAGTCGGACAGAGACGTCTCCACCCCCTGCAGTCCTGCGTATCAGTGGGGCCAATTGGGATGGGCACCTCCTTTCTCCCTGGCCCTTGATCTCCCTGCAGTAGTCAGTGGGTGGGTTTGGGGTGACCCCGAGCTCTGATGAATGGGTGGGGTTTTCTGACGATGGGTTGGAAGTGGTTGGGCTAGAACCATTGAAACTAAACCTTCTGGAAACTGGTTATTGGGTTTAAAAAGTGTCCCTGACACTTTCTTATGAGACTAATCACACCCACTAACAGTGACAGTCCTTCACGTCCTCATTGCCCTGCAGAGATTGCATGTGATGTTGTCCTGGAAAGCGCCATCTCTGCCGGAGATGTGAGTGGTTGTGGAGACTCGGTCTGAGTAGCTTCACTTTATACATTTTCAGATGCACGTTGTGACAACCTTGCGACCTGGAACATATACTTCGCCACAAGGATCGGCTGTGCGATGTTGTTTCTCTTGTCTGCTGTGGTCCGTCGCTGTAACTACGAAAATCAGCAAAGCCTTCAGCAGTTTGATCCATTTCTGAGGAAGTCGGCCTCAGTGAAAACATTCCACCAGGTATCCCAGTGGTGAGGAGAAACAGAGGGACCATGGACCATCCGTCCACAAAGGATGTAGAACACAGAACATCGAACAGTGCAGCACAGGAACAGGCCCTTCAGCCCACAATGTTGTGCCAAATTGATTAAACTAGTAATTAAACACCGAACTAAACTAATCCCTTCTGTCTACACAATGTCCATATCCTTCCATTTCTGCACATTCATGGGCCTTGTCTAAGAGCTTCTTAAACACTTCTATCGTATTTGCCTCCTCTACTGCCCCTGGCAGTGCATTCCAGGCACCCACCGCCCTCTGTGTGTAAAAAATAACAAACAAACTTGCCCTGCACATCTCCTTTGAACTTTCCCCCTCTCACCTTAAATGCACTCACTCTAGTGTTAAACATTTCGAGTCTAGGAAAAAGATATCAGCTGTCTACCCTATCTATGCCTCTCATAATCTTATCAACTTCCATCAGGTTTCCCCTCAGCCTCTGACACTCCAGAGAAAACAACCCAAGTTTGTCCAACCTCTCCTTACAACACATGCCCTCTAATCCAGGCAGCATCCCGGTAAACCTGTAATGGGGCAACTAGAATTGAATGCAATACTCTGGCCTAATCAGAGTTTTCTAAAGGCAGATGGTTGTGGGGATATCTCCAGCACATTACCTCGTCTGTCCCTGACTGGCTGCTGACATTCCGGAACAGATCCGAGCCGGATTTTGCTGGGTCCTGCTTTGAGTTAACAGTGGGGCTGTGGGCATTTTCAGTATAACTGCGGAACGGTGTTGGGACTTCTAATGGAGCGTAAAAGTCTGGAACTTTCTGGCTGAGCCCCGCCAGTTTCCCACTGCGCCCGCCACTGGACTCCATACACAGCCAAGTGACGGACCACAGACTTTGTGAGATTCCCTGGATTGGGAATCTGCTCTCGGACCTCTGGGTGCAGGAACCCAGAGCCCATTCATTAAGAAAGGGAGGAGGAATAAGCAAAGTTTTAACTCACCTGGTCTTTGAATTATTGAAATATTTTCATTTATTTTTATTCTGGTCAACTTTATTTCAATTTTAATGGCTTTAATCTTTCTTGGAAGGAATGGCTTTGGTAGCTAAGGTTTCTGGAAGGAGTTTGTGGGACAGGGCTTGTTCTGGAACATCCACATCACCCTACAACACTGCCTGATCTCCGCACGGGACCATCTGGGCAGTGGGATTGGCCTTTGGGACCAGAGGGGGTACATCTGGGAGTGGTGAGGACAGGAGGGGGTCCCCACTGGGGAAAATCCGGCCTCTGTCGTCGCCGGACGGTTAGACTCCCGGGGTAACTCAAGGTGAGGTCGATGGGCCTTTGGTATTTCTCATCTGGTGGTTCCAGCATTCTTACAGGCAGGCAGTCCGGAGCAGGGTCAGGGTCCGGGTCGGGAAGGGGACATTCAGGAGCAACGTCTGGAGGCTTCCCGTCCCACGGCGGCTGATTGGTCACTGGAACCTTTCCCAGGATGGGAGGGGTGGGTGAGGCCCACTCCTGGTTCCATGGGGGGAACAGCTGGATGTTCCAGTGGGAGGAGGGCAGGGATGGAGGGTTCTGGGAGGAGGAGATAAATGAGCTGGAGGACATCTTCCATCTGTCACCGCTCCTGTGACAAGACCCAGTGTGAGTTTCCACCCACACATTCCCGGGGTGGGGGGGCTGAAGGGAACCTCGCCCATTGGGAGCAGACGTGGGAAATTGGGGAATGAGCTGCTGCTCGATTGTCTGCCCGTTCATTTTAACTGTTTGGAAATGTGGACTCTGTGGGAATGTCCAATTGATGAGGGTCTGCTGGGAACACGGACACAGGGAATGATGAAGTGAATGGGAACGAGACGGCAGACCTTGTCCCGGGGAAAGCCTCGCTCTCTGAAGACAGGGAATGAGAAGGCGGATTTCCTGAGCCGGCTCCCAGTCCAGGTTGGGAGCCTGTATCCAGACTCCGTGCTCTCCGAGCCCAGGAGTTTCCAGCCAGTGACGGTCACAGGCCGGGGGAGCAGAATTTCCTGATTTGCTCCGTGTGAAACACCTCAGGGGTCACTGTGGGCCCCTGTGGGCAAAGTGACTCTTCCATTGATGGTTTAACCTTTTCCCAGTGTCTGATCCCAGACCTTCCCCCAACCAGTTAACCAGAGATATCGTCAGCACTTGGTGTTCAAACTGAACTGTGAAGAAAGGATGGACTGAAACAGGATAAAATAAAGGAGCAAATGAGAGTCAAATGTTAATTTTTAGAGGCTGGAGATGAGGGACAAATACCCTCTGACTTTATCATGTATCCAGAAGTTAGAATGGATTATTTTATTCTTTGCAGACAGAAGCAGTCATGAACACAGCAGCAGTTTGACCGAAAGAGAAGAGGTATTGTGTTAATAAAAATTCCTGCAAATTTTTGGTGTTCTAAAGGAAAACTTAATATGTTTATATATTCAGTCATTGATTCTCCCTTCTGCTCACTCTCACAAATGCACACTCTCATTGGAATCTTCTGCTGTTGTTACAGCGCCAGTCTCTCAGGCACTGACACACGTGGCCCAGGGGGAATCTCTGCCTGGGATCATTTCTGTTGACGTGCAAGATTTAATGTAGTGTCTGGCTTATCTCAAGGTTTCACCTCTTCTGCATCTGGACATGTTCTCCATGTAAGTACTGGACATATACCATTTCTCCCAGGCTGTATCTGGTTCTGCAGATTGTGGCTGCTTTGGTCTTCACCCTTTGCATCATCTGTTCTGTTTACTTTGCTGTTTCTGCCTGTTTCACTGTCCTGGTCTCTCTGTATTCCATGCCTCCATTGTTTGAATGTGAAGATTTGTCATCATGTTTAACAAACGCTTTGTCCTTCATTTCAGACTAATGAAAAACTGAAAGATTTGATGTTTCCAATTTGGTCATCAAACTGAAACCTGATGCTCTCTGGACACTGACATTGTCTTAACATTGTCTTTGGATTGTCGTGCTTACACGCAATAAATAGATGACCAGGAGAAGATGAAGATGTCTCAAGAAGATAAACTTTCATTTGCAAACAAAAGCTGTGACAGTCAGACAGTCAGTTACTAGTCACCCTCTGAATACTGCTCTCTCTGACTGCCCCCGAGCAAGGCTCGCGGGCCTTTTTTTTATACCTTTTTCATAGCTCAATTACATTGTTACAATCCATCGTGTCGTCTCTTATCTTCACATTCATCTTTCACCATTTGCCTCCTTTCACAGTTGTCTCCTGGCTCACAGTCATTTGTCTTTCACCACAGTCATTTCCTGACTCAATCACGGAGTGCCCCAATTATTTATGGGCATTGGGAGTACTGGTACTAGGCTACAGAACTATCAGTTATAAAACAATACTAGGCTTTAGCTACAAGGCTAACAGTTATAAAACATCACAATGTGTCTGTATTACTTATGGGTTCTAAGACTCGCTGGCACCTGACATCAGTTATGAAAACTATCAGCTACAGAACTGCTACAAAATCATTCGTCGCACTAGCCATAATGACCATTAACTACACAATAGATCAACAGTGTCTTCCTAGGAATGGGCTAACCATCTGTTTAATGAGCTACACTAAATCAAAAGTGTCTCCCTAGGAATGGGCTAACTATTTGTTTAATGAGCTATATGTTTCCCACACTAAGAGTTTCCTGTGCTCGAGCTGGAGAAGAAGGAGGCCCAGTGGCCATCTTAAGGAGATCAGCAGCCATCTTAAACACAGAGCAGACTATGAATAAAAAAAGTATAGCCTCTACTTTCTATAAATTCTATATATTCCCCCTTTGAGACCTAATGGTCTCACATAGAGAGAGAAGTCAAAAGGGCACGGCATTTAGATGCTAAAGCCAATCATCCCAAAAACAGGTATAATGTACTTTCCTTGCACGGGCCCAATGGATTCACTCTCTATTTCCTGAGCCAGAGGGCCAAAAAGCCATCCCTCTGTAACGGAGATGGGGAAAAAAGACCCTGAGGCCCTCACAGACTATTCCCAACATAAGCATAATTGTCGTCCGCAGTGTTATCATCATCATTCGGCACATCTCCCCGAGTCGGATCAGATGTTGTTGCAACTTCCTTTACCGGGGGGTTCGACTCAGCCATTGCCCGAAGTATCGGAAACTGTTTCACTGTGGCGTGCACTAGAAGGGACTTAAAGAGTGGAAGGAAGCAGCACAAAATAAGTTTAGACATAAGCAATGCCATACCCACAACCATTGCAATTTTGGTTAACCAGGCTCCCCAACCACCTAACTTACTTTCCAGCCAATCAAAAAACTGATGTCCAAACCCTGCATTCTGTTTAACCTCTTTCCTCAAATTTTTCAGTTTATTCATCGCCTTAGCAAAGGATCCTTCTGGGCTGGTGTTATTTGGTATAAAAGTACAACAATGTTCCCCAAACTGTACACAGACACCTTCTTTTTTATCTTTCTCATCACTTCCCCCCTTGCACAATGGTCTAGCCCATGTGCCTCTGAAATGAAGGTAGTCAACAAAGGGGTGGGTGCTACCAACAAACCGTCATCTGTGCTCCATAAGCCTTCCTGGTATCGCTTGGCTCCTCTTTATCTCCACATTGTTTGTTCTGCTAGAGCTGCCTTACCTTGTATTTCAATTCTGTCCCCCATTACGGGTTCTGGACTCAGACTCACCTGAGGTGCAATAACAGCCAAACGACATCCAGGGGCTTTCCTGGCTGCTTCATCCGCGGCCTGATTTCCCTTTGTCACTATGTCATTTCTCCTTTTATGCACTTAACACTTTATAACAGCCAACGCTTTAGGTTTCATCATTGCTGTTATTAAATCTAGAATTTGCTGACAATGCTGTATAGGGTCTCCGCTGCTTTTCTTGAAACCTCTGTTTCCATACTGCTCCAAACAAATGACATACTCCATGAGCATATGCTGAATCTGTATAAATATCAACTTTCTCACCCTCCATCATCTCACACGCTGCTGTCAGAGCCTTAATCTCTGCTAATTGAGCTGAACGTGGTTGCGGACAAGCTTCCAGCCTAATTGTTTTAAACTGACACTGATCCTGTTGGACCACTGAAAACCCTGCGTGGTTCCCATCGTGGTCCCAGTAGCAAAAGCCATACACAAACAAAATCTTTTTATCTACACTATCCAACGGTTCTGACTGTAAGTCCGCTCTTAATTTGGCAAATATCATCGTATCCCTCACACACTCATGGGGCTCTCCTTCATAACCAAGTAGAACATAATCAGCTATGTTACTTGTGGTGCACCTTTGTATAGTTATGTCTGGAAATGTCAATAACATCCAAAATGCAACTATCCTAGCTGGAGTCAGTGTAAACTTTCCCTTTTCCAATAATTCTGCTACCTTATGACGTGTGTGCAAAATTACAGGATAACCCATGGTCACAGATGATGCTTTCTCATAAGCATAGTGCAATGCTGCCAGTCCCTGATAACAAGGTGGATATCCCTGGGCTACCTCATCCAGTCTCGCACTATAATATGCTACTGGCTGTTTTGTTCTCCCTATGCCCATCTCCTGTGTCAGCACTGCTGCAGCATAACCTTCCTGTCTGTTAGACACATAGAGATGAAAAACCTTTCCATAATCAGGCAAAGCTAGCACTGGGGCTGACTGCAATTCCTGCTTAAGAGTGTTAAAGGCTATTTCTGCCTCCTCATTCCACTGCAAAACACCCTTCAAGTCTGTATGTCCAGCTTCCTTCATTATTTTCCTCAATGGTGTCACAATTTCAGCATATTCTCCAATCCAGTCTGAACTGTATCCTGCCATTCCCAAAAATGTTATCATCTGTCCTACTGTCTAAGGTTTAGGAGCTTTAGTTATCGCTGCAATTTGATCTGGCACTATCGACTTTGCTCCCTTAGATATTAATCTACCCAAATATTCTACACTCCGCTTACAAAACTGCAGCTTCTTTCTGGGTGCTTTATGACCTCCATATGCCAATCTTTCTAACAAGGCCAGAGTATCCCGCTGGCACTGTTCCTCGCTTTCGGAACAAACCAACAAATCATCCACATACTGTACCAGTGTACTTTCCAATGTTATACCCTCTAGGTCTGCCTTCAATGCCTGGTTAAAAATATGCGGTGAATGCTTAAATCCTTGCGGCATCCTAGTGTTACCTCTGTAAGTGAAAGCAAACAAATACCGGCATTGCTTCGCCAAAGGAATGCTGAAAAAAAGCCGAACACAAATCAATCACCGAAAAACAAACTGCCTCCGGTGGAACATTAGTCAACAGCATATGCGGGTTTGGGACTACAGCTGGCCAATCCTCCACTACCTCATTCACTGCTCGCAGATCATGTACCAGTCTCCTTTTGGACTTGTCTGCTTTCAAGACAGGTAACAGTGGAGTATTACAGGAGCTACTCGTGTTCTCAAGCACTCCTACCTCAAGCAATCCCTGTATTGTTAGCGCTATTCCTTCTTCTACTTCTGGTTTCAAGGGATATTGTGGCCTTCTAGGTAGAATCGCTCCCTGTTTTAGTTTTATTTCTACTGGGCTCGCTGATCTTACTCTCCCTACATCTGTATGGTGTTGTGACCATAAAATGGCTGGCAGTGCTTCCAGCCTTTTATCCTTCTGCCGGCCCTCTTCTTCTACCAGCAATGTCATATGTCGTTGAGGGGTTACCTCGACCTCTTTAGGGTTTCCTACCACCTCTATGTCTATTGCTACTCTGACATAATTATCGTCCCCAGACTTCCAAATCCTTGGTGTCACTATCTGCTTGCTTCACCATGGGCCCCAAATCTTTGGACTGGTCTCCTTCATTTACTAACAGTGTTACATGGGGAGCAGTTCCTGGCACCCTGCACCATTTCTCCAGAAATGCATTTTGTTTTATTTGCAAGGCAGCTCCCTATTTCCCTATTATTATTGCCTCACCTTTTGAATGCTGCTGAGTATTTACTTCATTGTGCCATTGTCTCTCTATTTCTTTACACTGATTTTCATCAAAAATCACTGTACAATGCAACTCAGTTTTAGGCAGCTTGGCCTTAGGTAATATTGCCAGAGCGCCCTCTTTCCATTTTCTCCAAGTTTTCCAGACTTGATCTTCGATGTCCCCCATCCAATACACATTCGCTCTTTCAGCTGCCTGCACCACTAGCTGAGTGTTTATTTTTCCCACACTTAATCCCTTCGGGGTGCATTCTAATTTCAATCCCAGTTTTAGCAGTGCATCTCTGCCTAACAAATTGATCGGGGTTCCTTTGAACACTAAAATCGGTAAAACTATTTCATTATTTCCCATTTTTGAACTCACTGGAGCTGTAAATCATGTTAACTGTGATTTTCCTGAGAAACCTGCCGTTTTAACAAATTTTCCTGACATGGGAAGGTGGGAGGTGTATTGTGGCTGTACACAAGTGGACGTGGCTCCAGTGTCTATCATCATTGGTGTTATTTGCCCTTCTAGAATGATCTGAACAATGGGCTCTTCTTCCGCCTCCCGTGTTATCATTGGGTACTGTCCCTTCCCACCTGGGTTCTCTGGGCACCCCTCGAACCTTCCATAAGGGTTCACAGGTCCAGTCAGACCTGCTGAGGCGGGACCTTGATTAAACTGCTGCTCTCTACTCATTGATTTCTGCTGAAATGTGGCAGGCCAAGGTTTGTAAGGACAGTCTCTCCTGATGTGCCCTGGCTGATTACGTCCCCAGCATAATCCTCCTGTCCCTCTTTCTACCTGTCTGTTCACTGGCCCTTTTTGCCCATTACCTCTCTGCCCCCTTCCTTGGAAGTTCCAGTCCTGTCTGGGCTGTTGTTTAAATTTATTTTGCCCCTGATATGGCGTTTGCGGAAATGCTCCCCCAAAGACATTTATTACTGGCTTTCTGGCCCTTATCTGGCAGTATAACAGGTTCCTCCAGAAGCTGGTGCTTTGTTCACTTCGGTCGGCACAATCAGATCAGTTGTTGCTGGCAACATCTTTTTGCCTTTTTCTTTTTCTTTCTTTCTAAGCTCCTCAAGCTGCATCTGCATCAGCTTTCTTTGTACCTCCTCCTGCTGCTCAATCAGCTTTTGTTTGTTTTTTCGGTATTTCTCGACTGGGTGGACCACGTGGTCCCTAGATTCTTGGTGGGACATTGACGTCAGCCCTACCACCTCCTCGAGTCTGGACTTGACTTGGGGGGGGGGGGTGCATTGCATCTACACTAGCAGTCCGAAACAACGTGGTCATCAACCGGTTGCCCTCCACCACTTGCTCTGTTTCCAGTCTCCACTTTTTCAACTGGTTTTCTAGGTGCACTGCCGGGTTTTCAGTCTCTCCCAGTGGATCCCCTTTTAAAGCTTTGGGGCCCACTTTAGGTGGATAGCAGTCTCTGAGGGCCCTCCATACCCTCTGCCTCACTCGGTCAAAACCGCTTCCATCAACCTTTGGGTTGTCCACCACACTCCTTAAACCAGCTTAACTCATCAGTTCTCTTAGTTTTGAGGTTCCCACTACCTTCACCAGTAGTGCCTTCAAGTCACCTATTGCCAGCAAACGTCCTGTGGTCTCGTCCTCAAAGGCTCTAATCCATTTTCCCGCTCCTTCGTATGTACTGGGTAATACATTTTTTTTAACCCTTCCAGGTCCTGGGACCCTCAAGGAATGTACTGTGTCTGTCCTCCTCCTTTTACCAGTGGGGGGTGTAATCCCACTCTGATTCTTCCCGACCCCTGGCTTTCTATTTCATCCTCTGACTCCTCGCCACTCTCTGATTCTGTCTCTATTTGTATTTTCTGCCACGTCAGCCTTTCCGGGGTTGCTTTCCTCCCTCGCTTCTCTTTTTGTTCTCTCCCTAGATTTCTTTCATCCCCCTCCTATCTCCAGCAGTCCTCTCACTACCGGGCATTGTTTCAGGTTCCCTTCGTCTGGACAGGGAGGGGGTTTTTCTGCTCCTCTTAAATCCGGATATAGAGTCGACCCTTCCTCCTCCTCTTCCATGGGGAGTTTTTCTAACTCTCTGGCACCCTGAACTACCAGTGCCTGATATGCTTTCCTTACTCTTTCTCCTTCCGTCCTAAAGAGTTTCAGTATCTCTGCCTCCTGCTCCCTCTTCTGGTTTCTTTTTTTCACATTTGTCTTTTAGTTTGTAGTTTTTGATTAACCCCTTCATTTCCTCACACAGACTTAAGTCAAAAATTCCCTCTTTTGGCCATTTTGTAACTAGATCTTTGGTTCACTTTTCCCATTCCAAAATTTTTGTGATATCGCTTTTAGATACTGGAAATTTTTTACTTAATAGTTCAACTGCGGTTCCGTTTCCCATCATGTTGTTTTACAGGGTGTTTCTCAGAATCTCACAACTCACTTGTTAGCGCTATTGTTTCCTATACTACTTCTACACCTCACTATAATTTTTACTGCCCAGTTTGCCGGCTTTCGTATTATTTAATCTTATCCAATTCATCAAAAGATTCTTACTTCTTTTGTTCTGCCCGTGCAGACCCTCTCCTAGGGCGGTATCCGCAGAACTTTCCTTTACACCTCGTCCGTTCAGACCCTTGTCTCCTGCGAGGCTGTATCCACGAGGACTTTCTGCCCTGCCCATTCAGACCCTCGTCTCCTGCGAGGCGGTAGCCACAGGGACTTCCCTTATCCTGTCCGTACAGACCCTTGCTTCCTGCAAGGGGGTATCCACAGGGGCCCTGCCCGTTCAGACCCTCGCTCCCTGCGAGGCGGTATCCACAGGGACTTACCAACACCACGTGGAATTTTTACTTTAATTAATTTCTATCGTCTTATCTCTACTTACCCCACTGTGCAGTTTTCTTGATCAATCCTCCGAGTCTCCTCTAATTTCAATTTATGCCAGATTCTTTGGATCGGAGAGACCTTTCCACAATCGTTTAACACTTCTGCGACTGGAGACCTCCCACACCCAACAGAGTTTAGGTCCAAATTAAGAGCGAAAATGCTTATCTTTTTACTGGGTCGTCACCCTTTACTCTGCTGGTCTCGTAGGGACTGGGAAGTGTCCTTGATTTGTAATTCTTTTATGGGTCTCTTTCCGACCCTGCTTGCAGCGCCAAATTTGTCGTGGTTACCCACAATAAATAGATGACCAGGAGAAGCAGGAGATTCCTCAAGAAGTTAAACTTTTATTTGCAAACAAAAGCTGTGACAGTCAGACGGTCAGTTACTTAGTCACCCTCTGAATACTGCTCTCTCTGACTGCCCCCGAGCAAGGCTCGCGGGCCTTTATTTTATACCTTTTTCATAGCTCAATTACATTGTTACAATCCATCGTGTCGTCTCTTATCTTCACATTCATCTTTCACCATTTGCCTCCTTTCACAGTTGTCTCCTGGCTCACAGTCATTTGTCTTTCACCACAGTCATTTCCTGACTCAATCACGGAGTGCCCCAATTATTTATGGGCATTGGGAGTACTGGTACTAGGCTACAGAACTATCAGTTATAAAACAATACTAGGCTTTAGCTACAAGGCTAACAGTTATAAAACATCACAATGTGTCTGTATTACTTATGGGTTCTAAGACTCGCTGGCACCTGACATCAGTTATGAAAACTATCAGCTACAGAACTGCTACAAAATCATTCGTCGCACTAGCCATAATGACCATTAACTACACAATAGATCAACAGTGTCTTCCTAGGAATGGGCTAACCATCTGTTTAATGAGCTACACTAAATCAGAAGTGTCTCCCTAGGAATGGGCTAACCACCTGTTTAATGAGCTATATGTTTCCCACACTAAGAGTTTCCTGTGCTCGAGCTGGAGAAGAAGGAGGCCCAGCGGCCATCTTAAGGAGATCAGCGGCCATCTTAAGGAGATCAGCGGCCATCTTAAACACAGAGCAGACTATGAATAAAAAAAGTATAGCCTCTACTTTCTATAAATTCTATAGGATCCATCTTGGACACTGAACCTGCTCGCCGCTGCCTGCCAGGACTGAGCAGACCAGGATCCAGATACCGGATACCTTTCCACCACGGGATGGTAGGAACACAAATTGGGTAAAAAATAGATACTATGGAACCTGTCCAGTAGTTGAGCTTTTACTGAATTCCTTGGAAAATTTGTTTGCAAATATTCATTAAACAATGTTGTTTGCATTACGTATTTATTCTTTGTTCTATGCACCAAGCACATATTGCATTTTGCTCGCAACATTTGCTCGCACTTGGAATATTGCTTGCAGTTCTGGTCGCCCCATTACAGGAGGGACGTGGAGGCTTTGGAGAGGGTGCAGAAGAGGTTCACCAGGGTGCTGCCTGGATTAGAGGGTATGAGCTATAAGGATTGAACAGAATTGGGTTGTTTTCTCTGGAGCAGTGGAGGCTGAGGGGAGACCTGATAGAGGTTTAAAATATTATGAGAGGCATAGATAGGGTAGGCAATCAGTATCTTTTTCCCAGGGTAAAATTGTCAAGTACTAGAGGACATGCATTTAAGGTGAGAGGAGGAAAATTTAAAGGAGATGTACAGGGCAGTGTTTTCACACAGAGAGTGGTAGGTGCCTGGAACAGGCTGCTAGGGGTGGTGGTGGTGGGAGAGATAAGATAATGTTGTTTAAGAGGTTGTAATGTAGACACCTGAATATGCAGGGAATGATGAATCACGTGCAAGCAGAAGAGATGAAGTTTAATTCAACATCGTGTTCAGTGCAGACATTGTGGGCCGAAGGGCCTGTCCTGTGCTGTACTGTTCCTCATCTAATATTTACAATATGTCAAAATGTCAGTGGTTTCTCAGTCCCAAACTGATTGATCAGTGATGAGTGTTACACCAGCCAAGGACAAGTCAAGTTGAGTTGATTGTCATGTACACACGTACGGTGAGGTACAGGCACAATGCAAAACTTGCTTGCAGCAACATCACAGGCACGTAGGTACAGACAACACACAGGATATAAATTATACATAAATGATACCAGACAGTGAAGAGAGAGAGAAAAAAAACAGACAGTGCAAAGAAACAAAGACACAATTAGAAACAGGTCCACAGTGGTGCAAGAGGTGGTCTGTAGTGTTCCGTTGCTGAGGTAGGGTTAGGGTTGTGCAGGTCGGTTCAAGAACCTGATGGTTGTAGGAAAGTAGCTGTTCCTGAACCTGGTGGTGTGGGACCTCAGGCTTCTGTACCTCCTGCCCGATGGTAGTAACGAGAAGGGTCATGTCCTGTGTGGTGAGGGTCCCTAATGATGGATGCCGCCTTCTTGAGGCACCGCCTCTTGAAGATGTCCTCGATGGTGGGGAGGATTGTGCCTGTGATGGAGCTGGGTGAGTCTACAACCCTCTGCAGCCTCTTTCGATCCTTCATGTTGGAGTCTCCGTACCAAGTGGTAATACAACCAGTGAGAATGCCCTCCACTGTACATCTATAGAAATTTGCAAGATTCTTTGGTGACATACCAAATCTCCTCAAACTCCAAATGAAGTAGAGCCACTGGCGTGCCTTCTTCATGATTGTGTTGGGCCCAGGGTAGATCCTCTGAGCTGTTGACGCCCAGGATCTTGAAGCTGCTCACCCTTTCCACTGCTGACCCCTCAGTGAGGACGGGTGTGTGTTCTCCCGACTTCCCCTTCCTGAAGTGCACAATCAATTCCTTGGTCTTGCTGACACTGAGTGCGAGGTTGTTGTTGTGACACCACTCAACCAGCCGACCTATCTCACTCCTGTACGCCTCCTCATCGCCATCTGAGATACTGCCAACAACAGTAGTGTCATCAGCGAATTTATAGATGGCGTTTGAGCTGTGCCCAGGCATGGCCTGGATGGTGGGGATCCTCGATATTTGATGTCGCCTTCTCGAGGCAGCGCCTCCTGCAGGTGGGGAGGACTGTCCCCGTGATGGACCAGGCTGTGTCCACGACTCTCTGCAGACTCTTGTCTTCATGTGCATTGGAATTTCTGTACCAAGCTGTGATGCAACCAGTGCCCCATGGAAGGAGGGAGGGTCCTGCACTGTGGCCTTGCCCACAGAGCCTTTGCAGTGGATGCACTGAGCCTCACTTTGTCCCACCAACGGACTAGCTTAGATGTGCATCTTGGTCAGCATGGACAAGTTGGGCTGAAGGGCCTGTTTCCGTGCTGTATTATACTAATACTCTATAGCCACTATACCCCCAATCACCCATAGACCGACCATCATGAACTCCACTTTTAGAACATAGAACATTACAGCACAGTACAGGCCCTTCTGCACACAATGTTGTGCTGACATTTTATCCTGCTCTATCTAACCATTCCCTGCCACATAGCCCTCTATTTCTCTATCATTCATGTGGCTATCTAAGTCTCTTAAATGTCCTTAATGTATCTGCCCCCACCACCTCTGCCGGCAGTGCGTTCCACGCACCCACCACTCTCTGTGTAAAAAAACTTACCTCTGACATCCCCTTTGTATCTTCCTCCAATCACCTTAAAATTACACCCCCTTGTGTTAGCCTTTTTCACCCTGGGAAAAAGTCTCTGACTGTCCAGTCACCCACTGCTCCCTCCCCCTCCATTGACCCCACCCTCCTCCTCTGGTTAGTTTTTAAAACCACCCTACTGGTGTTTGTGTCTTTATGGTCGGTGGCCCTCCAAGTCCTTACCTGTCTAAGCACACAGTCTGCAGCTTCCCTTATGCTTTGTGCCCCTGGTACAGAAGGTAAGAAGCCAGAGGAGGGGAATAGTTATAATGTTTTCATTGTGAAGGTTAGTAAATCATTGTGAAGGTTCTGGAGTGCTTGTGTCCAATTCTGTGCTCCCTGGGAAGGGTGTGAAGGCTTTGGGAAGGTGTCGAGTGGATTTCCCAATCACCAGAGCCTGACTGGGCAAAGTGAATTTTTAAGCTGTTTTCAAGATGAAATGAAGCACACCTTTTTTGTGGTTTTGGCTGCAACTGACTTATATTTAAATTGCCTTGACCTCTGCCTTCTTTCAGGTTGTCTGATTGAGCTGTTAGTGCAGGTTTAATTGTGTGCAAACTGAGCTCATGTCAGGAAAGGGTTAAATTCACCAGAAGTCATTTTTGATTCTGCCTTCGTATGTGCAGTAGTGTGAAACACAACGTGGTGATTGTGAGACAAAATGGTGTCAGTTTAGAATGCGGTGATACCTTGAAGATGTGTACGGATGCACATCCTTGAGATGAGATACTGGTGAAGAATGTCTTGTTTTCTTGCAGACCCGCTGTCTCTATTTCTAAGGCCTAGGCCAAAGGCCACGGGAGGTAAGAAGGTACCACAAGGGGATGGAAAAGTACTGGGGTAAAAGTTAGGTTTTTGAAGGGTATAAAAAGGGGCAACTTCTTAGTGCAAATTGAAATTTTCCCTTAGGCTGGATTGTGACTGGCACTAAGAGACAGAGAGAATGGCTGTTGGACACCTGAGGTTCCCTCCGGCATCATAGAAATTAATTCATTGATTGGTTGGTAAGTATTGTTTCTTTTTCCCTTTTGTTTTTTATTATGTGGTTAGTAAGTAGTCTATTTGTAATCCTAATGAAGGAGTTTTATATAATCTTTAACACGTACACAGTGTCTCCTTTGTTTGAGAATAACATCTATCTTCTCTCCTCTCCCATCAAGCAGAAGATACAGGGCCTGAGGGCACATACCACCGGGCTCAAGGACAGCTTCTGTCCCACAATGATAAGACCACTGGACGGTTCCCTTATATGATGAAATGGACTTGTTTGACCTTGCACCTTATTGTCTACCTGCAATGCACTTCCTCTGTAGCTGTGACACTTTACTCTGTATTCTATTATTGTTTTTACCCTGTACTACCTCAATGCACTCTACTACATCAATGCACTGTGTAATGAATTGATCTGTATGATCAGTATGCAAGACAAGTTTTTCACTGCACCTCGGTACAAGTGACAATAATAAACCAATACCAAAACTCTTGCTGCTGAAGAAGGAACTAAGGAACAAACTGTGAACTATTTTTGTTATGACCAACATAACCAAGTCCTGAAACCCCAGTGAGAAGTTTCACTTCTCATTTAAAATATGTTCATTTTTGATATGTTTTTTACACACACCTGCCGGCTCTCACTCCACCCCTTCCCTTCACCCTTTTGTACTGGCTACACACCCCCCCGCTCTGTCTTTCAGTCCAGATGAAGGGTAAGGTCACACAAAAGTTGGGAATGTCGGAGCGCTGCTCCCTCTCAACAACGGGCAAGTACGTGGTCATTGGACGTGAGGTGCTCTTGTTGTCCCGCACGTGGTGCGGGTGTGGCCCATACACAGCCCCTCCGCTGTGGCAGTCACCGGAGCCATCTGACATTTCATCTGGGGATCTAAGATGGAGCTTGTCCAAGGGGTCACGACGCACCCTGGACAATGGAGGGTGGGGTGGCGGGGGGGTTGAGGGAGGAAGTGCACCCGACGTTGCCCTCATCCCGTCGTGTGGGACTGCACCGGGCTGTGTGTGGACCCAAAGTATGTGGGCACCAAGTGTCACAACGTGCTGAGGTTCTTCCTGATTCCCCACTTTCCAAAATCTGGAGTTGTGATATCTGTAGAAGCTACACTTACAGCATGTGTCAGCAGATGCCTTCTGGATCTGTTCTCTGCCCAGATCAATTAGAGCTTCTCTCTTTACCCCTCCCCTCCCACCCACTTTCCAACACCAATGGTAGCTTTATCCTCTTTCTTACTTTCCCCCCACTCTAAATGTGCCTTCACCTCACTCGTTTGGGAAGGGGAGGATGTGACAGGGAGCCGGGAATCAGGGATTTACAAGAAGGCCATTGGTGGGACTGGATCTGAAACAGGCATCAGGAAAGTTGGCATACAGTCTGGAGCTGGTGTGGGAAATAGGAGACACTTTTTAATTCAGGGACATCGGCTCTGGAACGGGAAGGGCCTGTACCAGTGGGGTAGGCTCCACCCAAACCAGGATGGGACCCCTGTCCTTGTGGAAATGGTGAATCGGGAACTGGCAAAGGCTTTGAACTAGTAAGAAGGGTGGAGGGTGAGACAGGACCATAAGGAATCTCTATCCAACAAAGGTGAAGAGGTTGGTGAGGGAGCAAATAGAAAAGGAGACTAAAAGGCGGGCTCACCATAAGGCAAAACCTCCTCAAAACTAAGTGAAGCAGTGAACAGCAATGCACAGTGTCGGTAACGAAACAGGGGACTTGATGTGATTATGCATTGGCAGCAACCAGACAAAGCATTGATCACTGAGACACGGCTACAAGAGAATTGGGACCGGGAATAAAACACGGCCGGGTGTAGCACAGGTAGAAAAGATGAAGAGGTGAAAAGGGGAGACAGAGAGCGATGCTTAGCAGCAATATAAAGGCAAGAGAGAAAAGGGACACCACTTTAAGAAAGGCAAACGTAGAACCCTTGCAGATCAAGGTGAAAGGTAAAGGATCAATCACACATTAAAGGCAGAATTTACAAACTATCTACGAGTGGAAAAGAGGTGATGGAGGAAATGTGGAGACAGATTATGGAAGTGACCATCAGAACCAGACGCAGGTGTTGGCAACGTGACTCCTTGAACTTGCTCTTACGTTTAGTAAGAGCACGGCTGGTCTGACCTTGGCCTTGGGCCCACTTCCTGGCCCATGACTCTCAATGTTCCTTCAGATCAAGAAGCTGTCGATCTCGGCCCTGAATATGTTCAGTGGTTCAGTCTCCACGGATCCCTGAGGGGAGAGGGTTCTGGTCCTCAGAGAAACTCCTCCCTGACTCCACCTTACATGAGAGCCTCTTATTCTGAATCAGTGGTGCTTAGCTCTAGCCACCACCACAGGGGCACAACCTTCTCAGTATCTATCCTGCCGAATCCCTTAGAAAAGCAAAGGACTGCAGAAGCTTGAAATTGGAAATAAAAAATTAAAATGCAGGAAAGACACAGCAGGTCAGGCAGCATCTGTAGTGGTAAATGGACAGCTGATGTTTCGGGTCAAAACCCTGCAGCCGGACTGAAGGTATAAAGAGATGAGGTGGGGGGGGGGGGGAAGCTGGCAGGAGATAGGTGGATCTGGGTGAGGGGGTCTGTGAGGCAGATGGAGGAGGGGAGAGTGGGAGCAGCCGGGAGGTGGTAGGCGGAGGTGACCGAGGGCAGCAGATGGTGGGATCTGATTGGAGAGGAAGGTGAAGCGTGGAACTAAATGTGGGAGGTGGGAACAGTGGCCGAGGGCGCCCAGTGGGGTGGGGGGGGGAGTGTGTGGGCGATGGGCAGATGGAGTGGGTGGAGGAGGGGAAAGGAACAGGGTGACGGGGGCCCTATCCATGCTGGGCCTCAGAGGGGTGGGAGTGAGAGCTGAGGTGCAGGAAATGGCAGAGATATGGGTGTGAGCTCTCTCTTGACCACAGTCACGGGGGAAGCCCAGTTAGAAAGAAGTTGGACATCTCGGATGTCCTGGAGTGGAAAGCCTCATCGTGGGAGCAGATGCGGCAGAGGAGGAGAAATTGAGAAAAAGGGATGGCGTCCTTGCAAGAGACAGGGCGGGAGAAGCTGTAATCAAGGTAGCTGTGGGTGTCCGTGGGTTTGTGGAAGATGTCAGTGGATAAGGAATCTCCTGAGATGCAGATGGAAAGATCGAGGAAGGAGAGAGAGGTGTCAGGGATAGTCCAAGTGAATTGGAGAGCAGGGTGAAAATTTGTGGAGAAATTTATGAAACTGTTGAGTTCCACACGGGTACAAGAGGTGGCACCAATGCAGTCATCGATATAGCGGAGAAAGTGTTGAGGAACGGGGCCAGAGTAGGCTTGGAGCAGAGATTGTTCAATGTAGCCAACGAAGAGGCAGGCATAGCTGGGGCCCATGCGAGTGCCCATAGCTACGCCCTTGGTCTGTAGAAAGCGAGAGGAATCGAAAGTGAAGTTGTTTAGGGTGAGCACAAGTTCAGCCAGGTGGAGGAGAGTGTTAGTGGAAGGGGACTGGTTCTGTCTCTGGTCGAGAAGCGGAGGGCGGTGAGGCCGTCGTGATGGGGACTGGACGTTCATGGTGAAGTTGAGGTTGTGTGTGCTGGAGAACTTAAAGCTATGGAAGAGTTGGAGAACGTGTGATGTGTCACAGACATAGGTGGTAAGGGAGTGGACCGGGGGGACAGGATAGTGTCCTTTCCCGGAAATAAACTTGAACTGTCGTGTAGGTGGTCCAGTTGACATCTGAATTTTACTAAAACTCTGTGCGTGTGTTAACACTTCCCATTGTCACAATGCTTGGCTGAACTTGCATTTCAATATCTAAAATGAAGCTGCCAATGGAAATGCTACCTGTAAACTGTTGCCCATGACAACCTGCATTACTGGATGGCTCTCTGAGGTGAGATTTTGAAACTGTTCTCTAAACTCTGGCTTACCTGCAGCAGCATCACAAGCACAAAACATCATATAAGCAATGTTCACAAGAAAAACATAAACTAAACATAAATTATACTCAATTTTTACAAGAAAGAACAAACAGAAAAATAAAAAATGAAGTCCATTGTGGTCATAGTGTTGCTAAACTGCAGTGATTAGTGTTTTGCAGGTTGGTTCAAGAACCGAATGGTTGAAGGGAAGTAACTGTTCCTGAACCTGGTGGTGTGGGACTTCAGGTTCCTGTACCTCCTGCCCGATGGTAGCCATGAGAAGATGTCAGGGCCTGGATGGTGGGGATCTTTGACGACGGATGGATGAACTCAGGTTATTTTCAACCATTGAACTCTCAGAGCTATTGCCAAGTTCATTAACATGTGTCCCCGGGAGCTGGGCAGGGATGGATTCCTTCGTTAAGTGTTCTGTGTGCCATGTTATTTTCTGTATTTGATAAGTTGGAGGTGCCAGTTCCGTGATGGTGGTTTGTGCAGTTTCACAGTGCCCCATTCCATTCCTGGAGTCTACCTCTGCCTCCTGTAATTCTTCAATGTTTGAGCATCAACGTGTTTCATTTGGGATTGAGTTACATAAAGTGAAGGGTGGGGCAGGGGTGGGGTTAATCACTGGCCGTGCATGAACGTTTGTAACCCAGAGTAACCAACACTGAGTTCAGAATGCTGGGTTGCGGTTGGGAATTGCAGGAGCCATTTAAACAGCGGTTATACTTTTCTGCTCATCTGCTTCAGTGAAGCACATTCGGTCAAATTCGCAGTTGGCTCTTTGTTCCGTTTAGTTACTTCTATGCTCTGAGGCGCTGATGTCTCAGTGTTGTATTTCAACACCGAGTAAGCAAGAACCGGAAATAGAGATTAAAATCTACCTTGCATTTAACAACACTATGTGGTTGCACAAGGAATAACGACTGTGCAGGAGGAACAGAGAGAGCTCTCATACATAAAGGGTGCAAGTGAGGACAAGTTATTGTTCTCTAGAATCTGAACTATTGCACATATGGATTAGGCAACATGTTGAGGCACAGAGTCACACAGCACAGAAGCAGGTCCTTCAGCCCAACTCATCCATGCCGACTGTGTTGCCCAGCGAGCTCATCCCATCTGCCTGCATTTGGCCCGTAGCCCTCTGAACCTCTCCTATCCACATATTTATCTAGATGGATTTTAAATGTTGCTAATGTGCCCGCCTCAACCACTATTTCTGGCCGCTCATTCCGAATACTCACAACCCTTTTGCGTGAAGAAGCTGCCCCTGATGTCCCTTTTGAATCTCTCGCCTCTGGTCTTAAACCTATGCCCTCTTGTTTCTACCACCCCCTCCCTGGGGAAAAGACGATCTGCCTTCACCCTGTCTGTGCCCTTCATGATCTTGTACACTGTCAGTTCACCCCTCAATCTCCTACATTCCAGGAAATAAAGTCCTAGTCTCCGCAACCTCTCCTTGTAACTCAGGCCCCCGAGTCCAGGCGACATCCTGGGAAATCTTTTCTGCAATCCTTCTAGTTTAATTACGTCTTTCCTACAACAGGGTGGCCAAAACTGTACACAGTACTCCAAGTGCGGCCTCACCAACGTCTTATATAACTGCAATATAAGATGTACTTTAAGATAATAAAACATCTAATAATGAAACAGAACCATGTTCCACATTTATAATGATCTGAGCTCTGGATGGCAATGTCTAAAGCTGAATACAAATTCTGAAATGTGTGCTGTATACAGGAACGGATTTCCTGCCCATCTCCCTCTCAGCTGAGGTTGTTCACAGTCCGTCTCCCTCTCCAATCTGCTGTCACTCCGGTCCTCGAAAGACAAACACCAACCCAGCCCTCTCCTCACCCCCAACCCCACCACCCCCACCCACTCTTCCAATGAGGTTCCAGCCACGCTTTCGTAAGGTTGCTGCACCAAGACCCGGTCGTTGTCTCCGAACTCACACCAAGTCTCTCCCACCCACCACCCTGTCCCGCTGACCAACACTGGCTCCCTCAATCTCAACAACACTTTCCCTGTTCCCAGGCCCCTCAGTGGCCGAAGCCCTGCCCGCATCTGTTCTGTCGCTTCCCCTCGTAAAGACCAAGCTCTCCTCCCGCCCTGCCCTCCTGTGCAGCCCAGATGTTGGCCGTTCACCACCGGCAGCCGTGCCTTCAGCTGCCCGAAGCCGAAGCTCTCCGCCTCCCCACCTCGCTCTCCTCCGCCAAACCAAAACCAAACATCTCCTTCTGACAAACGTGGCCAGGTGACACTGCTACAAACCAGCTCAAGACCCAGAGAGCTCTAGAAACACAACGCGATGATTTTTGTTGATCTGTGTCCCGGAACCCAGGTCAGTTCTACAGGATTCCCCACTAGTCCCACCTCACAAACCGTCTCCTTCTCCCAAGAACTGGTCTGTCACTGAGGACGTTGATATTCCTCCGCGTTTTGCTTCAATTACTGTCAAAGCCTGAACGACAAAACCTTCAAAAGCAACCAACACGTTTAAACATACTTCAAACTACTGAACACGCTAACTATCGAAGCCCTCGCAGCCGATCCTTCCACTGGGATCGATGGGAGACTCTTTCTATGTCGCCTTCCAGAACATGCGGACCGATTTACCACCGGGTGTATTAGTATTGGTTAATTATTGTCACTTGTACCGAGGTACAGTGAAAACTTGTCTTGTATATCGATCGTACAGGTCAATTCATTACACTGCAGTTACATTGAGTTAGTACAGAGTGCATTGAGGTAGTACAGGTAAAAACAATAACAGTACAAAGTGTCACAGCTACAGAGAAAGTGCAATGCAATAAGGTGCAATGTCACAACAAGGTAAATCGTGAGGTCAGAGTCCATCTCATCCTATAAGGGGACCGTTCAATAGTCTCATCACAGTGGGGTAGAAGCTGTCCTTAAGTCTGGTGGTACGTGCCCTCAGACTCCTGTATCTTCTACCAGATGGAAGACGAGAGAAGAGAGAATGACCCGCAGCGAGCTGATGTCTCTCTCACACAGGAGTCCTCTCCCCCGTTACACTGGGGACCTGGGTCGTGGAGATCGTTGCACAGAGCAGTGCGGTGCTGCAGGTTTTTAGGCTAGTTCACGGGCTTCTGCCATTCCCGCAGTCTGGTGGAGCCCGTGTCCCATGTACACGCCGAGTGTGAGAGGTTGTAGCTCCGGTCTGATTACTTCTCACTCCAGCCCCACTCCTGAGCTTCGGGCGCCCGGTGTTGCGGGAGGTGGGTGGGTGGGGAGGAGTCAGTCGGGGGGTCCGCCTCGTCGTTCTGCTCCTGGGCCTGGATAAAGTGGCCACTCACGGGCCCAGGGAGCGGCCGTCGAGGATTCCGCCTGAGCCGACTGTCTGCCCCTCTTCCGAGGACGCATTGGTGCCTGGGAGAGAGGTCACTGTGTCCACTGGCTCTCTGAAAGCGGTGGGCGCCGCAGGGGCTGGAGTGCATCCCGCACCGGGATGGCAATGTTTTACCTTGATGTACAATCTGTAAATATAAATCGAGATCGAGGTAAATATGTGTGTAAAAAAAAAGCAACGTCCCATCCCCGCCCTGAACTCCATGGGGACTCGAGCGTCGGAGCTCAATCCCTCACGTTAAATGATTACTTCACTTCGGATTCTAATGGACTACTTTTGACCACACAATCCATTGGGTTCGCCGGGTCCTTCCAAAGCGCCCAATATTGGGGTGGAATTTTGGGCTCTGTGTAAAATTGGTGTCCCACCCAATCCCGTTACCTTCCCATCCCGACAAACGCGGCTACAATCCCACCTCCGCTTCAGTAGGGAATGAAATACACAAATTTACATCGAAGATCAAAGTCCCACGGAAATATTACCATTATTTTCACGTGGCTGAGCAGAGCTCGCTGTGAACAAGGGCCGACACAGCAGTAAATGGTTGAATGTTAATAATATGCTTGGAACTAGGAACAGGGATAGAAATAGTTTATCTCTAATCTTCCCGCCCAGGGCTGTCTACTGCCCAACATGTAGAGCTCTGCCTTTTCTATGTGTTAGACTTCTGAAGACATCGTGATTCTACATAATGCGCTTCAATTCTCATATGTCTGCGCCTCGTTGTCCGGACCACAGGAACACATAGTCACAAATACCATGGTCTGAATCTACAGATGAGAAGCACCCCCCCCCCCACCCCCCGGGATATTTTACCCAAAGTATTTTATTAAAGGTACCTTATAAGTGTAACCTTTTTGTTGGACCTTGAGGAAGCAGTGTTGGTCCGGACACTGGGCATTTCCGAATCTCTACGAAAAAGATGAACGGCTCACGCCATCACTGGATTCCACACAGAGGTCCTTCACCAGAACTTCTATCCCAGAAGCGCGGACGGGACACGTGGGTTTCGGTTGCTGGACTGGGGAATCTGTTACTTCATTCCCTTTAAGGATTTTTGAGCCTCGAAATGTCGTTTGTTCTTTATCTTTAGACCGGTTTAACTAAATCGGGAAGATTACATTTTCGATTTGTAAGTAATTTCTGCCCTGCGCCAGTCGCACACAACACAACGAGACAGATGTAATCACACCAGACCAAACACGGAGTAGAAACAAAAAAAAAACAAATTGCTGGGGGAAATCAGCGGGTCAGGCAGCATCTATGGAGGGAAAAGGAGGGATGAAGGGTGTTGGCCCGAAACGACTGTCCATTTCCTTCCACAGATGCTGCCCGACCCGCTGAATCCCTCCAGCGGCTTTGCTCCAGATTCCAACATCTGTCGTCTCTTGTATCTCCAATCTTTGTGCAGAATTTCAGCAAAGACCCTCCCTCCCCAAAAAACCCCGAGCCCAAATCCCTGAACCCAAACCCTTCCAGTCCCTGAAGTCAATTCGCTTCACACTGGGAACCCGAGTAGTCCTACCCCACAAAGCCAAGTCTCCGGGACTGACCGGCAAACGGAGCAGACCCGTCAGCAGTGGAACCAGATGACATTACCGAACGTCGCCCAGTTGTGGTTCGGGTCCAGTTACCCAATATACCGAATCTAGTTTGAGAGTTACATCACTCAACTTACAGAAGCATCTGTCCGGAAGTGATTGTGAATCTCGCCCATAAGTGGAAAGAAAGGAGTTGAATTTCAGGCGCTAACCTGGAGCGGGAAGTCCTGATGAAGGGTCTCGGGCTGAATCGTCGACTGTTCCTTTCCCTCCACAGATGCTGCCTGACCTGCTGAGTCCCTCCAGCATTTTCCGTGTGTTGCACCTGGAGCGGTAGATAGCGCCCGTCTTGTGTCACCGCCCAAGACGAATTTCCACCCCATTTGGTCCACCGCTGTTTCAAAACTCACAGCGCTGCATATTAATACCCCCATTGAGAGTGACATCAAACATCCATCGCTGTTTCTGTGCCTGGGCGACAGCCGGAGACCTGTTTCAGATATCCGAGCAGTTGGCAATTTGTTAACCACAAGCAACGTTTCCCGCCCTTCTCGAGGCCGGTTGATGCCGCCTCACAGTAAGTAGGTCAAGCTCGCTGGAACAAGTGTTACCTGCCCGTGGGCGGTGTCCGGCGCTTACTGCCAGCGGGGAGATTTGCTGCTTCCAGTTTGTAATAAAAAGTTCATTTTTTTAAGCCAGACCTTGCTATTCTGCACCGATTCTGCCGGAATTCCTTGACGTTTGTGCTTCGTTCTCGTTTTCCTCATTTCCCACTGAAACGAATGGTGGCAGCTGGCAGTGGCGGGATCCATCGCACAGGGAACTCAGGCCCGACCCGGATTAAGGATTCCATTAAATTGAGGAGGATGAATTAATTGTCATTGTTTTACTCAAAGGAAGGTAAAACGGGCCACTGTGACATTGACATGTTGCCGTTTGAGAGGCGACACAGTCAAGGGGCATTCGGTTTAATCGTTTGACCGCATGGTGAACCCAGTCGCGAATTAAAGGGTTAATGTTGGGTTGTTGAGGCCGGAACCTCACCCGCTCCCCGGACCCGGGACTGGATGAGCATCACTGCGGACATCTCCGCACCGACAGCGGTTGGACCTTCGCCCCGTGAACTCAACGTCCCTCAACAGTTGAACACAGCCCGCGGCACCATGCGGTTCAGAGAGGCTCCTGGGGTGTGCGGCCTCGGTCTTTTCACTTACCTCTCTGCTGTTACCGGTGAGACCTCCATGGTTAACCACTGGAATTATGTGTTGTTGCGTTGATTTGGGATGTAGACGTGTTGGGGGAATTATCTGGGATAATCCGTCGGTTCCACACGCCGTTCAGTGAACTAGATCTAAAACTCGCGCAGCTTCAACACTTGGTTTGCAGAACACAGTACAGCACAGGAACGGGATCTTCGGCCCATGATGTCTGCGCTGAACGCGATGCCAAATTAAATCAAATCTCTTCAGCCTGCACATGATCCAGATCCCTCCACTCCCTGCGAATTCGCGTGGCTGTCTAAAAGCCTATAGAACGCCACCTTCGTATCTGCTTCCAACACAACCCCCGGCAGCCCGTTCCGGACCCCACCTCTCTCTAGCCCCGCGCATCTCCTTGGAACTTGCCCCCTTTCTCCTTAAATGCCATGCCCTCTAGTATTAAATATTTGAACCCTGGGAGTAAAAATATCGGCTGTCTAGTCTATCAATGCCCCTCATCATCTTATAAACGTCTGTCGGGTCTCCCCTCAGCCTTCGACGCTCCAGAGAACACAACCCAAGTTTGTCCAACCTCTCCCTATAGCTCATACCTTCTAATCCAGGCAGCATCCCGTAAACCTCTTCTGCACCCTCTCCAAAGCCTCCTGTAATGGTCTGGGGGGTGGGGTGGTAACAAGAACTGCACACGATATTCCAATTGGGGCCTAAACAAGGTTTCCTGCAGCTGCAATGTGATCTCCTGCTCAATCCCCGCCCAATGCAGGCAAGCATGATGTTGGCTTTCTTTACTCCCCCTTGTCTACTTGCGTGGCCACTTTCGGTGAGCTGTGGACTTGGACCCCAAGACCCCTCTGTTAAGGGTCCTGCTGTCAATGGCATACTTTCCTCTCACATTTGACCACCCAAAGTGCAACACCTCACACTTTCCCGGATTAAACTGCATCTGCCGTTTCTCCGCCCAGACCTGTAACTGCCCTACAACTCTACTATTCTATGGTCTGTATCCCGTTGACAACCTTCTTCACTGTACACAACTTTGTGTCGTCTGAAAACTTACTAACCCACCTATTTACAGGTTCATCCAAGTCATTTGTATACACAGCACAAACAGAGGTCCCAGGACTGATCCCCGTGGAACACCACTGGACACTGACCTCCGGCCAGAATAACACCTTTCAAACACTACCCTCTGTCTTCTATGAGTAAGACAATTTTCAGAATCCAAACTACCAAATCACCGTGGGTTTGTGTACTTAACGTCAGGGCTGTGGGGAAGAAGCGGCCGGTGATCCCGACCAGAAAGGTCTTTCACAGAGCCGGCAGCGGCCCGATGGGCTGACTGGCCTCCCGTGTCGTCTGATTCGAATCAGAGTCACTCTTGGCTGAACCGGAAGTGTCCGGGATAATTCCAGGGCAGGACTGCCGCCGGTTCTCCCGGGATGGACCCGCTCCTGTCCCACAACCTCCCAACACCGGCGCTGTTGCACCAGTCGGTGTAGAACGGGGACGGGAAGGTACAGCATTACCGCGCGGGCTGATCCTTCCCAGGGGACCGGAGGAATGTTGTCAGTGAATGTCCCGGGCTGTGACTGATGTTAGGAAACAGCTCAGACCCAGTGACCCGGAGAACAGAAAGTTCCCGCATCAAACCCAACGGGAGCAAGAACATCACCCGCGGTGGTGAAATGTGTGAAACACGGTCAGTGTTTATTACAGTGAGTTCCACTCTGCAGCCCGAGCAATGCTTGTTTATTGTTTAAATGTTGTCACTTTATATTGAAACAATTACCATCTCCACCTTTAGCCGCTCTAACACTGAGGGTGCCTCAGGACAGTGTGAATGGGACCGCTGGCCGGTCTGTGCTCCTGCCCGTCTCCTACACCGTCCCAGACTCACACGGATATCTGCGGATCACTTGGACCAGAGCGGGGGCTAAAGTTGTGGAATGTACCAGCGTCTCAGAGGAAAGGAGCCCGTACATCACTGTCTCCGATCCGTATAAACACCGGGCGATAGTGTTCCCGGAGAACGCTTCACTGTTACTGGGAGAGTTGCAGATCGACGACAGTGGGATTTACGAATTATCCGTTAGCCACTCAATGGGAACGGCAAAACGCAATTTAACGTTGGTGGTCCGGCCTGACATCAGGAATAGAAACAACTCCGAGGACTTTCCTGGCACTGGGAATCAATCCGACACCAGGGATACAACGGGTAGGTCCTTTTCCAGGGACTTGGGAGGAGTTTTGTTCGGTTGGACGGTACAGGGGAGGGGGAAGAGAAGGGGAACATGTGGTAGAGGGAGGGGTTAGCCGAAGTTAGAGAAATCCATATTGATGCTGTGAGGTTGGAGACGACCAAGGCGGAATATGAGGTGTTGCACCTCCGACCTGCGTCTGGCCTCAAGGTGGCAGTACCTTGGCCCCCGCCGCCTCCAGGCGAGACCTCTCACACTGCCGCTGGGTCCTACCGCTCCTCAGCTTCCACCACTACTCCCCACCCACCCCAGGTCTCTCAAGCCCTCCCCTACCCCTCTTCCCCCTCCCCTTCACTCCTCTTCCTCCCACCCCGCCTTCCCTGACCCCTCTAACTCTCCTCTAACCCCTCCGGCCCTCTACCCTCCCCTGACCCCAGCTCCATCCCCTGCCGCATCTTCACTGCCCCCTCTGACCTTCTGTCCCCCTGCACCCGCACCTCAATGTGTTCCGCACCCACCATGACACTGAGCTCTCCTTCCGCCGCCTCCGGGCCTGCCTCTTCAGCGAGGGTTCCCCACCCCAAATCTGGATCTCTTCATCTCTAACAAAGGTGAGGGGTACGATTTTTACTGAGAGAGTGGTGGATGCCTGCAATGCGTTGCCTGATAGGGTGGTGGAGGCAAATTCATTGGGGGCTTTTAAGAGGGGCTTGGATGGGCACATGAATGAGAGGAAGATGGAGCGATATGGGCATTCTGTAGGGAGAAGGGAGTACCTATGTTGACACAACATTGTGGGCTGAAGGGCCTGTTCTGTACTGTACTGTTCTATGTTCTATGTAACTACCAACTTCTCAAACATTAACAGTCTCAATTTCACCACTCCCGCTACCTATTCCAACCACACCCCCTTTGAACTTTAACCTATCACCTCTCAGCTTCCTACATCACTCCCTTTCATCCCCCCCTCCCCCACCCACCTACCTTCCCCCCCTCACCTGGACTCACGTCTCATCTGCTTGCTCCTCCCCCTCCTCCAACCTTTTTATTCTGGCTTCTGCCCTCTTCCTTCTCAGTCCCGATGAAGGGTCTTGACCTGAAGTGTTGACTGTTTATTTCCCTCGGCAGATGCTGCCTGACCCGCTGAGCTCCTCCAGCATTTAGTGTGTGTTGCTCCAGATTCCGGAGTCTGCAGAATCCCTTCTGATTGCCCTCATCAACACATTTTGTTACATCAATCAAATCGATCAGACAGGATCTCCCCTGAACAAAGCCATGCAGACTATCTTTGATTAATCCTGCTTTACGAACTGCAGGTTATTCCTTTCCCCACTGAACTTTTTCCCAACCACTGATGTTAGATACACAGGCCTGATTTACCTGGTTTATCCCTGCTGCCCTTCTTGAATAAAAGTACCAGTCACCCAGTACCTCAGCTGTGGCCAGTGAAGATTTAAAAATCTCCATCAGATCGCCAGCAATCTATTGCATTGCCTCACACAACAGCCTGGGGTACATTTCATCTGGTTCTGGAGGTTTATCCACCTTTAAGCCTACTAAGACATTTAATGCCTCCTCCTTTTTAAAGATAACACTAAAGATAAATCTAAGGATTAGAGTTTCACACCTTCCCCCCCCACTCCCCAACTCCCTGAATTCCCCAACTACCATGTCCTTCTCCTTAGTAAATACAGATGAGAAACATTCTTTTAACTCCTTCCGTATGTCCTCTGTCTCCTCACACAGATTGCCATTCTGATCCCTAATGGGCACTCCTCTCTTTCCCTAGTTACCCTCTTGCCCTTAATATAAATTGCTTTGGGGTTTTCCTTGATCTTGGCTACCAATAATATTCCCTCTTTGCCCCCCCTCTTTGCCCTGCTAATTTCCCTCCTACACATTCTATAATCCTGAAGGGCCTCCCCTCTTTTCAGTTGTCTGTACCTGCCACATGTCCCTTTCTTCCTTTACCCAGCCTTCAACGTACCTCCACATCCAAGGTTCCTTGGACTTACTGTCCACACCTTTCAATCATTTGGGAACAGGTTGCCCCCGATCTCTCATTATTTCACCTTTGAATATCTCCCACTTGTCCAATGTAGACCTACCAGCAAATCTACTTTTGTCAGGAACATCTCACTTCAATCTCCTGGTTTTCTATTATGTGGAAGGATAAAATAGATTTTCTTCCATCCACCCCTGTCACGTGTCTTTCATCGCAGGCACACCGAGTCCGTGTCGACCGCCAACCACCCAGCTGTTTACGTTGTGTGAGGTGAAGCGGCTGGTTGTAATGTGTCCAAGTTTGTTGACAATATAAAGGTTGGCAACTAAACTGTGGAGAAGGATTTGGACAGGTTAGGTGAGTGGGTAGGAATTTAGCACATGGAGCAATTTGTGTGCAAGTGTCAGTGTGTTCATTTCTGACAGGAAAACAGATTTCTCTTAAAAGGAGATAAAGTATTAAATATTGGTGCTTTGGTGTTCTTGTAAAATAAGTTACTGCAAGATAGTATTAAAGGAAGTAATTAGAGAGGCAGAGAGAATGTTCTCTTTATTGCAAGGCAGATGGAGTCCAAGAAAGAGGGAATCTTACTGCAATGTCCACATCTTGGCTGAGACTGCACTCTGAGTACTGTGTTCAGGCTTGGTCTCCTTATCTCAAGAAAGATCCAAACCTTGAAAACAGTGCAATGAAGGATTACTAAGTTTATATAATGCTGGAGATACTCAGCATGTCATGCAGCATCTGTGGAGAGACAAACAGAGAATGGTTCGATAAATGCCGCTTCATCAAAACCAGCAAATGTTATAGAACAGACAGTTCTTAAGTTGCAGAGCGGGATGGGGTGGAAGAAACAAAGAGAGTGTTTGAGGCTTGTGTTGCTGAAGGTTTGAGGTGGTGCAGACTCATTGATAGCAGCTACTCTGTCTGGGGGAGGTGTACACACAGGGAGATGAAAGAGGACAGGAAAGAGAATAAAACGCAATAAAAACCAGTGCTGGTGCTGTGAGTTACAAATAACTGCAGTTTTGGGAAATACCCAACAGGTCAGGCAGCACCTGTGGAAATAAAGGTGGGTTAACATTACGGTTAATGTTAGCTGTCACATTACAGTTAACATTGACCTTTCAAGTTGATGACCTGACCATTCAGGTTGAGTTGGAAGGGTTCCAATGTGACCAACAGATCCTGTTGGGCTTTCTTGTTAAATACAAGTGTGAATGAGATGGAGGATTAATGTGACAGGAAACTGGAAGGTCAGTTACCCTTGCATACTGAATGGAGGTGTTCTGCAAGGTGGTCACCAAAACTGTGTTTGGTTTCTTCAATGTAGATTGATTCTTGAAATAATAAGAACAAAATAAAAACTAAAAACAAAACGATCTGTTTTTTAGGACTGGAATGTATTCTCAGGATAAGGGTCCAGGCAAATAGGATTCTCCATTAATTGGGTTGTGAATCTTTGGTATTGGTATCGGAATTGGTTTATTATTGTCACTTGTACTGAGGTACGGTGAAAAACTTGTCTTGCATACTTTGGCTTTTTTAATCTTTGATACTTAGAATCTTTGGCTTTCTCTGTCTCAGAGGACAATAAAATCTCAGTCACTGAGCGTACTTGGAGATGAGTTTGATAGTTACGCAGAACTCGGGGGGGTTTAGAGAATGGGATTGGGCGGAAAGTGGAGTTGAGGCAGAGGGTGGAGGTGCCTTGAGCAGCAGTGTGACAACTACTCTTCCAGTTCCTAATGTTCTTGTATTCTTGTGCACAGGTACAAACTCCAATCCAGTATCAAATCTTGAACTCATTGGTCCACCTGTTAGCAGTGCTGTTATTTTGATCATCCTGTGTGTTATTGTGAAAATGCGGAGAGGTAAACATGACATAAACTCAGGTAACCTGACGTTTGCTCCTTCTAACTTTGCATTACTTTCTACAAATATAATTAACCCTGAATGTTAATCTCAAATGTTTATTTCCCACATCTCACAAACTAGGAATAGTTACTGCTTGGTTGAAAATAATATTTAAACTTTACTGATGATTGCTCACTGTTCATAGAATTGTCCATTTTGTTTGCTTTGTTTTTGCTTTTCAACCAATGTTTTGCATCTCACAGCTGATTGTCACCACTTCAGTAATCATTGAGAATATTGTGTCGATGTGGCTTCTTGTGCAGGTAGAGAAACAGAGGAACAGTCAATCTTCCCCTCATACTTGTTCCCCTTTTAGGAAATAGGTAGGGAATGGAGAGATATAGACTGTGTGCAGGCAGATGTGCAGTTTAATTTGGAATCATGGTCAGCACAGACATTGTGGACCGAAAGGCATGTTCCTGTGCTGTACTGTTCTATGTTCTATGTTCAATTAAATTATGACTATATCTGAACTTTATCAAATTGTCTTTGTTGTAGATGAGATTTCAATTGGCCTCCACACATCTACAGCATCTGGGGGAGAGAGTTCAGTATGTCCCTCTCCCACATGTGAATATGTGTTTCCTGGCATCAGCTCTGCATGTTTGAGCTTGAATTTTAAAGATATTCCTCTTGCCTTGGGCGACTTCTCCCCTCCCCCCAACACATGTGCGCACCCCCCCCACCCCCCCACCACACACACACACACACACACACACACACACACACACACACACACACACACACACACACACACACACACACACACACACACACCCCATCCCTCAGCCCCCACAGGTGAAACAGGGAAAATTATTTCCATTACCCTGTTGAATACTTTGAACACATCATTGGTATCCACCTCTCTTCTATAATCACGGGAGGACGGGTTTTCTTGTCATGGTATCTCTCATGTGAGACCAACCCCACTCTAAGACCAATATTTTATTACTGAGGTGCAGTTCCTGGAACTGAGCCAGAGATTTATAAAACTGTGCATTACTGTGTAGCTTCTTGTTACTTGGAAAGTGCTCTGATTGATCTTTCTCAGCCCAGAGTGGATGACCTTGCGCTCCCTCACATTTATGTCCAACTGCCTCAGGTTCACTTATTCACTTCATCTGTCAACATCATGTTGCAATTTCCTGCTGCCATTTGCACCACCTACGTCAGTGCCATCAGCAAACTTCAATACGTGTCTCTCTGATCATGAGTCACCTGTAACCAAATTGAAAAAATGAAGAGTTGGGTGGATCCTCAGTGGGCACCACCAATCTAATTACAAACCTAAAGGCCATTCCTTCTGTTTCCTCTCCCATTTCCTGGATAGGGGTTGGCTGCCTCCAGTCCATGAGCTCTCATTCTTGTCAAACTGCCTCTTGAATGGGATCTTATCAAATGCCTTTTGGATGTTCATACAATTAATATACTTAGAAACTCTCTTATCTACCTGTTTGGTTATCTGAACATTCAGGTAGTTTGCTTGAGAGAAATTAATGTGCAATGGTTTATATTGGCTCGTCCAGACTGACTCATGTTTGTTGAAATCGATCACTCCGGCTGTGATAAATCACTGTGACAACATCCCACTTGCAAATCAATAAATTAAAATAATTAGGGCTAAAGTTTCCAAATTTTAATGCAACTTTTTTAAATAACAGAGTGATATTGGTAATTTTCTAATCCAAAGGGACCTTTCCTAATTCTAGCATCTGGGAAGTTTGCGATGAATTGATCTAGCTTTGCATTACTTGGTATCTGGTGTTCATGTACCTGCAGTCTCATTACCTTCCCCACCACCTACTTCTTATCTTACATTGTACTTTTGTCCGTTTCTTCCTTTGATTTATTTTTCATTCTCCTACAAAGTTGGCATTTGGCACCTGGGCCACCTCCCTATTTCTGTCTTTAATGGAACATTATTCCCTTTATCAGAGTATAATGATAGACCATTGTGGTAGGGTATCAGATTTGCTTTCCATTTAGGACCATTCACAATTGATAAACCCTGAACTAATTCAGGGAGAACAGGTTTAACTCTGGTTAAATCTAAACTTATTGGTTGGTTCAACTAGCCAAAGAGTAAGTATTTGTTGTTTGCTCCAGGTGAGACAGAATAGAAAGATCCCACCTCAAGGCTATAATTCTGGTGTAACGTGAAGAAGGGCTCCAAGCTGTTGACCTGCAGTATCCTGCCCACCCTAAACCAAGGCTGTCAAAGTCAGCTCACAGGACTAGCACTGAAGGGTGTGCAGCAGTAAACCTTCACTGCCCCAGACTTCCCTTTAGTTAACAACGATCAGAAATGGCTGAATTTCTTGACCAACAGTTGATCATTACTGCAGGAAGATTAACAATGGTTTTCCTCCTTAGTTTACAAAGGATCTCAGGAACAAAAAGAGGCAGGACATACTACGCAGGGTGATTGGGTGAGTGCGACCAAAAGGTAAAGGGATTGTTTTACCTGAAGTTTTATTTGATTTTCTTCCAACCCCAGTGGAACTATGAGTAGCATCAAACTCCCGTCATTCACATCATCTGAAAGAGGATCTTTGTATTGCCTTTGGCATGATCCGCCCCTTGGAAATGGTGCCAGAAAACTCTGGTGAGGTGAGGTGTGAGAGTTTTCAAGTGGGAATGACTTGGATTCAAGGTCATTACTTAGCCTGCTCCTGGAAGCAGGAAAATAGTGCCCTACCATTTTTACTCAAACCGGGGTCATTCGAGCCAAAACAGGGGAGAAACCAAAAGCTGACGACTGAGTGAAGCATCACCCTTTCCTGAATGTGTCTCCCTTTGATAACAGGAACCACAGGAGACAGCTGGCGTGCTCTACACTGAAATCAGTTGCACACAACAGACTAAGACAGAAATGAAAATGCACACAACCACAGAAACAGTCGTGTATGCTTCAGTGCAGGAAGTAAGTGTTCAATTTCCACCTTAAACCTGCCCCATGTATCAGCATCACATTTGCTGTAAAATATGGGAGTGAATGTGTCTGATGACCAAACACTACAACAGCCTGTGTGCAGGTCTACTTTTCTACATGGATACACCAGGTACCACCTGGAAGAAGATGTCCATGACACTCACAGTGGTATTGCTTAGTTAGAACATGGTCCAAGAGAAACATTCCGTGCAGTTTGATCGCGATGCAAGAAGCAAGAGTTGTCCATGATGTGCCTTCCCAGTCCTGCCTGAGAGGTTTGCTGCCAATGATTTATTCTTCCAAGAACAAGATAAACAGGACGAAAAAAAAGGGATGGATTCTGGAGCTAAACAAACTGCTGGAGGAACTTAGCCGGTCAGGCAAATGTGTTGGGGGGAAAAGAATTCTTCTATTTCAAAAACAAACTCTTTATAATAAAAAAATTAAAAATGGAATAAAACTCTTTCAGTGTTATTTGGTCAGTACATTTAGTGTTAGCACTTTTTTTTTACACTTTTTTTTCACTCACATGGACCCCCCCTGGGGTGAAACGTCCTTCCATTGTTTAAGAGGCTACCCATTTGGCTCAGCCCTTCGAGTGCAGTAGTGGCAGGACCTTAGACTGTGGAACTTCCCCACAGAGCCTTTGCATTGGCTGCACCGAGCTTCAGTGCGTCCCTCAGCACGTCCTCCCGCAGCCTGGACTGTGCCAGTCAGCAGCATTCCCCTACGGACATCTCGCTGTGCCGGAAGACCAACGAGTTCCGGGCAGACCAAAGGGTGTCTTTTACCGAGTTGATGATCTTCCAGCGGCACTTGGTGTCCATCCCTACATGTGCCCCTGGGAACAGCACGGATGCATCAGGTCGGGACCCTGAATCAGGTGTGAGAGTGGGGAGGGAAGATGGGGGGTAGAGGGAGGACAGGGGGGAGGGGTGTGGCAGAGGCCAGTAGGTGAGAGGTGGGGTGGGGGATGCTGGGCAGATGGAACCAGGTGGGGGAGGGAGAGAGTTGGGAGACAGAGGCAGGTGGGCGAGAGGTGAAAGCAGACCAAGGAAAGAAAGGGGGACAGATGGGGCCAGGTGGAGGGAGGGGATGGTGAAGGCGGAGAAGAGGCTGGAGGGTGATAAGCAGGTACTCAAAGGCTTCAAGTGCTGGAATCTGATAAGAAGGAAAAAGGGTTGTGTTGAGTAAAACCACTAATGTTAACACTCCATTGAAATGTCCAACTTGAGCCTGATAAACACTGGGGATTAATATTGTTATCCATTGAAATCATGGGTTTCAAGAGATCAGTCAACATTACCTAATACGGCCATCGTCTGACTGAACTACTTCATTGCAGGGCACCAGAAAGCCACTGCTTGGATGTACAGGCTTGTGTAGGCAGAAGGGATTAATTTAGCTGGGCATTTGGTTACTAATTTAATTAGTTCGGCACAACATTGTGGATCAAAGGGCCTGTTCCTGTGCTGTGCTGTTCTACGTTCAATGTCTGTTGTTAAATAACAGCCTAACTGCGGCGACTCGGGTTCAATTCTGGCCACTGTCTGTAAGGAGTTTGTACGTTCTCCCCGTGACTGCGTGGGTTTCCTCCAGGTGCTCAGGTTTCCTCCCACATTCCAAAGACGTACAGGTTAGGAAGTTGTGGGCATACTACGTTGGCGCCAGAAGCGTGGCGACACTTGCGGGCTGCCCCCAGAACACTCTACGTAAAAGATGCATTTCACAGTGTGTTTCCATGTACATGTGACTAATAAAGATACTTTATCTTATATATAGCGATTTTATGCAGAAAACAGCAATCTATATAATGCATGTACTGATATATATTACACATTTATTCTGGTTAACTGGAATGGTAAATATGGTTGGGTTGACTGTTGAAATCCAAATACTCTTAAATCAGTAAATTGCATTATTATTGTCACATGTACCAAGGTACAGTGAAAAACATTGCTCTGCAAGCCATCCATACAGATCATTTAATTACATCAGTGCATTGAGGTAGTACAAGGGAAAAGCAATAACAGAATGCAGAGTAAAGTGTTACAGTTACAGAGAAAGTGCAGCATAGGTAGACAATAAGGTGCAAGGCCATGATAAGGTAGATGCGTGGTCAAGAGTCCATCTTATCATACAAGAGGACCATTCAATAGTCTTATAACAGCAGGATAAAAGCTGTCCTTGGGCCTGGTGGTACATGCTTTCAGGCTTTTGTATCCTCTGCCCAGTGGGTGGCATCTTTGATTATCCTGGCAGCTTTACCAAGGCAGCGAGAAGTATAGACAGAGTCCATGGAGGGGAGGCCAGTTTTCATGATGTGCTGAGCTGTGTCCACAATGCTGCAGTTTCTTGCGGTCCTGGGCAGAGCAGTTGCCGTACCAAGCTCTGATACATCCAGATAGGATGCCTTCTATAGTGCATCTACAAAAATTGCTGATGGTCAATGGGGACATGCCAAATTTCTTTAGCCTTCTGAGGAAGTAGAGGTGCTGGTGAGTGTTCCTGGCCATGGTGTCTATGTGGTTGGATCAGGACAGGCTATTGGTGATGTTTACTTCTAGGAACAAAGCTCTCAATCATCTTGACCTCAGCATGACAATTGTTGTAAACAGGAGCTTTTGCACCACGCCCCTTCCTGAAGTCAATGACTCTTAAATATAAAGGAAAGGATGCAAGATCATCATATCATAGTAAGAGAAGAACCATAAGCATCACATCAGAGACACTTGGTGAGATGGGGAACCACACTGCTGGTTTGTAAGCCATTCAAAATGTGATGATGAGTATTTTATTCAGAGGAGCCAGCTGTAGGAAACAGCATGGTTCCTGCTTCTTTGTTCCCAGCTACGTGAAGCCCAAGAGTGCACAGAGGGCTCTATTGACTGGGCATCCAGTCACCCACCTGAACTGGGACTGGATGTGAGTTGATGTCATACACATGTTCCTTTTATTTCTGAGCGACACAGGAGGTCACTTCACTTGACGGAAAAGAGAAATCCTGTTCCCCACTAATCGCTAGAAGAATGAAAATTGCTGGACACTTCAGTGTTTGACAGATCATCGCTGTCAATGGCTACAGTTTCCCATTCTGTTCTTACAGGGCTTCACTGCAAGTGCCACAGACTCACTCTGCTGTTTCACTGTAGATACATCATATCGCAACCTGCTGCTCTGGTCAGCACCCCAGAGATCACATTTCACACTCCTGAGGACTTCTTACTTCCTCCCCCCATCTATTTCAGATGCTCCTACCCTTCATCCTCCAAGGCCATCCCTTCCCCCTTCAAGGTACTTGCTACGTAACAGCCTGCCTCAATGTGGGCCAGGTTCCGCTCTGTGCTGGCACAGACTGCCTCATTACAGTCATAGGGCCAAACAGCACGGAAACAGGCCCAACTCATCCATGTCAACCAAAGTGCCTTCCTGAGTGAGTGCCATTTGCCCACATCTGGTCCCTATCCCTCGAAACCTTTCCTACCCATGCACCTGTCCCATTGTCTTTTAAACGTTGTAATTTGTCCCACCTCTACCACTTCCTCTGGCAGCTCGTTCCATACACCCACCACCCTCTGTGTGGAAAACTTGCCCCTCAGGTCTCCTTTGGTCTTTCCCCTCTCACCCATGCCCTCCAGTTTTAGACTCTGTGACCATCATGCTGTTACCATCAATGATCCCCAGTTATGACATGAATCTGACAGGTGGTGGAGGAAGCAGCTGAAGATAGCAGGGCCCAGGACACTGCCCTGAGGGACTGCTGCACCAATGTCCTGAGGTGACTGACCTCCAACAACCACAGCCATCTTCCTTTGTGCAGAGGACAAATTCAGCCAGTGAACTCAATGCCCTTTGACTTCAATTTTCCCAGGCTCCTTGAGACCACACTCAGTGAAATGCCACCCTGATGACAGGGGCAGTCACCCTCATCTCCCCTCTCGAATTCAGCTCTTTGGATCAAAGCTGTGATGTGGTCCGGAGCCGAGTGGACCTGATGAAGCCCAAACTGAGCCTTGGTGAGCAGGTTATTGAGGTGTAAGGGCCCATGGATCACACTGACAGTAACACTTTACTCGGGAGTGAGAGTGGACCGATGGGTGGTAATTAGTCAGAGTGGATTGGTCCTACTTTCAGTGGACTGGGGAACCCCGGTCACACTGCCAGGTGGATTTCAGTGCTGTAACTACAGGAATGGCTTGGCTACACACAGACAGTTGTGTGGTTCCAGTCTTCATTACTGCCACCAGATGTCCTCAGAGCTCAGGGCTTTCACTGGATCCAGTGCACTCCTGACAGTCACTGTGGCGCAGCTGGCAGTGCTGCTCGCCAGCGACCCCGGTTCAATCCCCACCTACCGTGTTGTCTGTGTGGAGTTTGCATGTTGTCCCTGTGACTGCTCCGGTTTCCTCCGCGTGGTCCAAGTTCAAGTTAAACTTCACTGTCATTCACCCAAATGCTGTAAAGCACATGGAGGAACGAAATGTCGTTTCCCCCAGACTCACACAACAGAGGACATACATGGAACAGAGGACATACAATAAACGCAGACAGAAAAATTGTGCAAGTACAAATAGTGCAAAAAACGCCATATACAGAATACAAACTTAGTGCAAGGTTAGTGCAAAACCCAGTTGGACAAAGAAAATACAGAACTCAGTGTGTTGCACTAATTGTGTAAACATGTTTAGCAGCAGCCAAAGTTCTTATGCGCCATTGTGCAAACCAGGGCTTTTGACGCGACATTTGTCTGAGACTGTCTCCAGGGTATTCAGGAGCCTGACAGCCTGGGGCAGAAAACTGTTGTACAGTCTAGTAGTTCTGGCCCAGATGCTCCGGTACCGCTTGCAAGATGGCAGTGGGACAAATAGGTCGTGGGAGGGATGGGGGGGGGGGGGGTCATCTGTGATTCTGCAGAACTTGCGGGTGCATCGTGTGTTGTAGATATCCAGGATGGAGGGAAGAGGTACTCCAATGATCTTTCCAGCTGTACTCGCAATTCTCTGCAGAGTCTTGCGGTCTGAGGTGTTACAGTTACCATACCAGGCAGAGATGCAGCTGGTCAGGACACTCTCAATGGTACCCCTGTAGAATGTGGTGAGGGTGGGGGAGGGCAGGTTTGCTCTCTTCAGCCACCGTAGGAAGTGGAGACGCTGATGTGCCTTCTTGGCAAGGGTGGAGGTGTTGGTTGACCAGGACAGGTCGTCTGCTATGTGTATTCCCAAGAACTTATAGCAGTTGACTCTCTGTACGATAGTGCCATTGATGCACAGGGGTGAGTGGTCAGTCTGGGTCTTTCTAAAATCCACAATCATCTCCCTTGTTTTGTCCACATTCAAGGAGAGATTGTTGACTGAGCACCAATCTGCCAGCCTCTCCACCTCCCCTCTGTAAGCCGTTTCATCATTCCTGCTGATGAGGCCCACCACTGTTGTATCATCAGCAAACTTGATGATGTGGTTGGAGCTTGAGTTGGCAGAACAGTCATAGGTCAGAAGCATGAACAGCAGTGGGACTGAGCACACAGCCCTGGGAGGCTCCAGTCCTCAGCCTGGTGATTTTTGAGGTGGTATTTCCAATGCGAACTGACTATGGCCTTTCAGAAAGGAAGTCCAGAATCCAGTTGCAGGTGGCGGTACTGAGGCCCAGCAGGTGTAGCTTCCTTATGAGGTTCTGTGGGATGATAGTGTCGAAGACAGAGCTGAAGTCTATTAAGAGCATCCTGACGTAAGTGCCCTTTTGATCTAGGTGAGACAGGGCCAGGTGAAGGGCAGAGGACACTGCATCTTTGGTTGACCGATTGGGGTGGTATGCGAATTGGAGGGAGTCTAGTGAGGGTGGGAGAATGGATTTGATGTGTTGCAGGATGAGCCTCTCAAAGCACTTCGTGATGATTGGTGTCAGTGCCATACGCAGTAGTCATTTAGACAGGTTACAGGCAACTTCTTAGGCACTGGTATGATGGTGGTGGATTTGAAACATGCAGAAACAACTGCTTGGCTCAAATAGATGTTGAAGATGTCAGTGAGTACATCTGCCAGCTGGTCTGTGCAATCCCTGAGCACGCGGCCAGGTATGTTATCAGGTCCTGCTGATTTCCGAGGGTCAACCCTGGATAATATCTTCCTCACACTGGCTGAGGACAGACAGGGTACCTGGTCATTGAGCGGTGGAGGTGTCTTGCTCGCAGGCTCATTGTTAAGTGCATCAAACTGAGTGTAGAAGTCGTTCAGTGCATCTGGGGGGGGGGGGGGTGTCATTGTCGCAAGTGGGAGGTGGGGGCTTGTAGTCCTTGATGGCCTGAATGCCCTGCCACAGCCATCTTGTGTCCTTGGTATCAGAGAAGTAGCCCTGAATCTTCCGGGCATAATGCGTCTTCGCCTCCCTGATGCCGTGAGACAGGTTGGCCCTCGCTGTCCTGAGGGCTGCCACATCACCTGAACTGAAAGCAGCGTCTCGGGTTTTCAACAGTTGATGTATCTCCGCTGTCAGCCATGGCTTCTGGTTGGTGCGTGTGGTGATGGTTTTGGTGACAGTGACATCGTCAATGCACTTGTTGATGTAGCCAGTCACCACAGTTGCATACTGTATGGTCATAGGTGGCTGCTTCTCTAAACATACTCCAGTCCGTGTTTTCGAAGCAGTCCTGTAAGGCTGACATTTCATTCACAGGCCACATTTTTATCTGCTTCCGAATCGGTTTGGAGCGTTTGAGGAGTGGTTTGTATGTCGGAATCCGCATAACATAGACATGGTCTGAGTAGCCAAGGTGGGGGCGGGGGACAGCTCTGTATGCATTCTTGATGATTGTGAATACCAGGTCCAATGTATTCTTTCCCCGGGTTGCAAAGTTGACATGTTGGAAAAATTCTGGTAGCACCGATTTTAAGTTAGCACGGTTAAAGTCCCCAGCGACAATGAAACAGCCATTGGGGTGAGCTGTTTGAAGTTCGCTTATCGCTCCGTAAAGTTCACACAGTGCTTCCCTGGCATTAGCACCTGGAGGGATGTACACAGCCACAGTAACAATGGCTGTGAACTCTCTCGGCAGATAGTATGGCCGGCATTTAACTATGGCGAGCTCCACTAGCGGCGAACAGTGCTTCGAGACCAACACAGCGTTATTGCACCATTCGTTGTTTATATAGACGCACAAACCACCTCCGCGGGCCTTACCGGACACTGATGCTACCCTGTCCGCTCGGAAGGAGTTCAGCTCATCCAGCCGATTGTTGCCACGTTTCCGTAAAAATAAAAGCGCAGCAGGTTTTCATCTCCCGATGGACTGCCCTGCGTAGTCGAATGCAGTCCAACTTATTTTCCAGGGGGCGAACATTGGCGAGCAACCTCGACGGGAGCGCTGGTCTGACAGGGCGAGCCTTTAGCCTGAGATAGATTCCGCTCCGCTTACCCCGCTTCTGTTTCCTCTCACACCGCCTGCGGCGTCTCCTCACTGGGGCAGCCGAGGTGAGCAGGACCTTGGTGGGGTCTGTGCAGCAAGCCGAGGTTGCTCATCTCTGCCGTCGGTGTCCAGACAAGAGTAATGGTTTGCTGCCGATGTCTAACAGTATCTGCCGGTTGTATGAGTGATTCCGTACGTTACACGTGGTCTCTTGTAGTGTATCATTGTTGAAGGCTTCGGGAATGACACTAACATCAACATTTAAATAATTCCCAAAGATGTGCGGGTTGAGAGGTTAATTGACCATTATAGATAAGTGAGGGGTTGAATTTGGGGGCAGTTGATGAGAATGTGGGGAGAATAAAATGGGGTTAGGGTAATGAAAATGGGTGTTTGATGATCGTCACGGATTCAACGGACTGCCTCCTCTACTACTTCTGCTCTTGTCTCCCGCCTTGTTCTCATTTGTGGCCCAGCCTCGCCTTTGTGCTTCCTTCCTGCCTTTATCCGCCCTCTGACTGCTCAGACTTGTAAACAACTCGGGGATCTCCTTTTCTATTCACTGCAGTTCCCCCCTCACTCTGTCCTGCTCGGTCCCTTTTACTGATCTCACCGGCACCTTCTGTGTTCAGCTCGACTCTCTGCACCGGGACACGGTCAGCCTGCCGAGCTCTGCCGGGGAGTTCTGGGGCCCGGTGAACCGCCCCGTTTACGCGGCGGCCACAGACCGTCGCTGATTCACGGGAGGGCGCCCAGTCGGACGGCCGGGCCCCCGGGAGCCCCCAACAAGTGGCTGAGCGTGAACCCCACTGTCTGCCCCACACTGGGCATTAACAACGAGCTACATTTATATAGCACCCATGAATCCCGGCAGCATGTCATGGGAGTTGGGTCAAACACAACCTGACCCCAAACCATGTAGAGTCACTGACACAGGACCTGTGGACAGTGGGGACGGGACGGTCGGGGGGAAGGATGGGGTGATGTCCCAGATGAGAAATTTTCCCCTTTCCCATCCCTGCCGCTGTCGGACGAAAGCTCAGCAAGATCCCGGATCCAGTGATGTCACCAGACTGGGCGGTCAGCCACTCCCATTCAAGAGTTATCACTTGCAGCAAACCAGGAAAGGATTTACTGAGATGGCTTTTAACAACTACAGTAAAGAGCTAAAGTGCTACGAACTCAGCCACTGAAAATGACACACATAGTTAGTTATTTACACAAAGCCCTGCATATCGTCTGAAAACTATTTTATCATCTTCCCATCCCACCTAACCCCGAACATTTAAGTTCTTCGTGAACACACAAGTGGTGCAGTTATAACAGCCGCTGCCTCACAGTGCCGGAAACCCGGCTTCGATACCGACCTGTCTGTGTGGAGTTTGCACATTCTCCCTGTGGGTTTCCCCCGGTGCTCCGGTTTCCTCCCACGTCCCAAAGACGTGCGGGTTGGTGGGTTAATTGGACACTGTGATTCGCCCCTAGTGCGTGGATGATGAGGCTAAGTTGTTTCCCTTGGTGGGTGAGTCCAGGGGACTAGAGGGCACAGTCTTAGAATTAGAGGATACCCATTTAGAACAGAAATGAGGAAAAATTTCTTTAGCCAGAGGGTCGTGGATTTGTGGAATTCGTTGCAGGTACAGCTGTGGAGGCCCCATCATTGGGGGTGTTTAAGGAGGAGATTGATAGGTATCTAATCAGTCAGGGTATCAAGGGATATGGGGAAAAGACTGGGAATTGGGGCTAGATGGGAGAATAGTTTAGCTCAGGGTGAGGTAGCAAAGCAGATTCGATGTGCCGAGAGGCCTACTTCTGCTCCTTTGTCTAGTGATCTTGTGAGAATCTGCACAGAGTTGGTGGGAATGCGGGAAGAATAAAAATGTGGTTTGATGTAGGATTAGTGCAAGTGGGTGGTTGAAGGTGTCACGAACCAGCAACAAAAGAAACACACTGAGCATGATTCAGTGTTAAAAACTATTTTATTAATCACTACTTATGATAATACGTAAAATAAAAGTAAAAACGTTAGTATGTTAGAATTCAAAAATGTTAAACTTTGAATGTTAACCCCAAAACTAAACTCTTTGTGTGTGTGTGACAAAGTCCAAAACTCCCAGTTCCTGAATGGTTCTTAAAGTTCAGTTCCGCAAGCCATAAGGTGAAACATGAGCAAGGGCTTCTTCAACAACCACCATTGTCTGAAGATAAGACGTAGACGTAGAGAAACATAGAGAGAGTACATACGAAATCCAAATGTTCCACGATGGAACCCCAGCGACACTTCAGTGTTTACTCGGTAGTGACTTCCTCACCCCCAAAAGCATCCGAATCGTGGTCGTCCACACACAAATACCTGTTTCCTTCTACAGGTCAGCAACAAAGTGAACTCCACCGGATTACTTCCAATTTCCATACATGGATTTCTGTGGCAGACACAGTTATTGTTTCTCATCCATCGATAGAGAACACTAGCAGTCTGGTGTCTCTCTCCTTTCTCTCTCTCTCCTCTCTCTCTCTTCTTCTGACTTCTTCAATAACGTCATTACGTCCTTTATCTTCTATTGACATAAGCACGCCCCACACACACATACACACACACTCTCTATCTTAAAGGGACTTTCACTGAGTCCGTAACAAAGGTCAAGTGGACCTGGTGAGTCAAGGCCTGTTTGTGTGCTGTATGTTTCTGTGACTCTATGACAAGAAAACAGGAGCAGTCTGCCCATCAGGCCAGCCCCACCATTCAACAAGATCGGGGTAGATCTTCCCTGAGCCTCATCTGAAACACATTTTCACAGGTACATGGACAGGAAAGGTATAGAAGGATACAGGCCAAACACAGGCAAATGGGAGTAGCTTAGCTGGGCACCTTGGCTGCCATGGACGAGTTGGGCCAAAGGGCCTGTTTCTGTGCTGTATTATTTCTGGGCCAGTTCCCTATTGCCCTCAGTTCCCCATTCCTTCAAATACTTATCCACCTCCTTTTTAAATACCCCCAGTGATCCGGCCTCCACAACCCTCTGGGGAAGAGAATTCCAGAGATTCACCACCCTCTGGGCAGAAGGAATTTCTGCGCACCTTGGTTTTAAGGGACTGCCCCTTATCTTGCAACTGTGTCCCCTCATTTGAAACTCTCCCATTAATAGAAACATCTCGACATCTACCCTATCAAGCCCCCTCAGGATCTTGTGTTTCAATAAGATCACCCCTCATTCACCTAAACTCCAAAGAGCACAGATCCACCATTAACCGCTCCTGATAGGACAACCCTTTCATCACAGGAATGAATCTCTTTAAGACTGCCTCCAACATCTATACAGTAAAACATTGATAATCTGGTATCCAACCATTTATAAATCCCCATGGTTCAGTATTAACTCACTGGAGTAATATTTCCCACACTCCTGTTCCAACTCACTGGGGCCCCCTCCTTCCTGTACTTTCTTCCAACTGACGGGTCTTGGATCCCGCACTACCTTCCCACTCATCTGGGCTCTGGTTCCCTAGCTCCCTTCTATCCACTGCCTTTCACACTCCCATTCAACTTCCCGGTGTCCCATTACCTCGCTTCCTTCAAACTTAACCAGGTTTACTGGGAAATTTATTATAATACTATGTAACATTCCAAAGTGAACTGAAATGTGTTGGTGTATTAATAATATCCAATAGTCCAGAAAATCTGCCGACCCTGTATGACCAAAGTCTCAAGGTTGCCGTATTATCAGAGTTTTATTGTACATCCTTTCTTAAATAAGGGGATTAAAGCTGTGCACAGTACTTCAGGTGAGGGCTCACTAACAACCTGTACAATTATATTTCCCCATTTCTAAACCCCAACCCTTTTGCAATGAAGGACAAAATGCTATTTGCCTTCCTAACCACTTGCTGCATCTGCTTGTTAACATTTTGTGATTCACACACAAGAACATCTGGTGAATAATAAATACAAAATATAATAAATACAAAATAATCAATAGTAAAGAACGGATCTGTGGGACACTCTGCTAGCTACATCCTTCCAGCCTCAAAAAGGCCCATTCTTCCAATTCTTATCTTCTACCTGGAGTCATTACCCAAACTTTAACAGTGCATTGAAAGCACACAATGCAAGACCAGAGTTGGGAAGACAGAAACCAACCATGGAAAATCCATTCCTATTTTCTGCCATCACTGAAATCACATTGACTGTTGTGCCAATGTCCCAGGAAGATCATTTTCCCAGCACTTGGTCCATAGCCCGTTACACTGTGGAAATTCAAGTGCTTGTCCAGGTATTTTTCAAATATTGTGAATGGACCTCCACCACCCACTTAGGAAGTGGATTTCAAACTGCATCCATCCTCTGGTCAAAAACAAAATTCCTCAGATCCTCTGTAACACTCTTAGCTGAAATCTGTGCCCTCTGGTTTTAGACATCTCTGTTATGGGGAAAAGCTCCTTACCATCTCGCCTATCTATGCCTCTCCTAATTTTGTATACCCACATCGGGCATACACCTCAGTCTCCTCTACTCCAAGGGAAAACAAACCCAACCTATCCAGTCTCTCCTCAGAAATGAAATATTCCAAAGCCATCTACAAATTCGCTGATGACAGCACTGTTGTTGGCAGAATCACAGATGGTGACAAGGCGGTGTACAGGAGTGAGATAGATCAGCTGGTTGAATGGTGTCGTAACAACAATCTTGCACTCAACGTCAACAAGACCAAGGGGAAGTCAGGCGAACATGCACCAGTCCTTGTTGAAGGGTCTGCAGTGGAAAGGGTGAGTAGCTTCAAGCTGGGTGTCAACATCTGGGCCCAGCACGTAGATACAACCAGTGTGCATCTCTACTTTCTTAGAAGTTTAAGGAAATTCAGCATGTCCTTGAAGACTTTGACAAACTTCCACATTTGTACAGTGAATGGTTGCCTGGTATGGAAATTCCCATGCACAGGAACACAAGGCTGCAGAGAGTGGTGGACTCAGCCAGCTCCATCATGAGCACAGCTCTCCACACCATTAAGGGCATCTACAAGAGACAATGTCTTAAAAAGTTGACATCCATTATCAGGGACCCCCACCATCCGGGCCATGCCCTCTTCTCGATGCTGCCATCAGGCAGGAGGTACAGGAGCCTGAAAACCCACACCTCAGGTTCTTGAACTGATCTGAAAAACCTAACACTACTTTGTACGATACTTTTTCTCTCCCTCTCTCAATCTTGCACTAGAGTTGTTGTTTATTTTTATTTTTGTGCATGTTTAAATTTTGTTTAATTTATGTTAATTAAAGTTTATGTTAACATGTTTGTCCTGTTTGTAATGTACTGTGCTGCTGCTGCAAAGAGCTAATTTTCATGGCATTTATACCCTATGTATCTATGCCTATGACAACAACAAACTTGAAATTTGAAATGTTCCATCCCTGGCAACATCCTGGTAAGTCTCCTCTACTTGGTATCCAAAGCAATCACATCCTTCCTATTGTGTGGCAAACAGAACTGCACACAATACTCCACCTGTGGACTACTCAAAGCTTTATGAAGTTGTGCCATCAGCTCCATGCTCTTGTATTCTGTGCCCTGGCAAATGAAGGCCAGTATCCCGCATATCTTCTTCACCACCTGATCGACCCAACTTTCCATGTGGGACCTTGTCAAATGCCTTACTGAAGTTCACATAGATATCAATCCCATTGCCCTCACTCTTCTTTAAAAAAAGTCAGACAGGATCTCCTACTAACAAAGCCATGCTGACTCCACCTGATGAAGCCCTTGCCTTTCCAAGCGTAGATTAATCCTGCCCCTCAGATTTTGTTTTCCAGTAACTTCCCTACACACTGACCTGAGTAACCCCTTCTTGAATATACCTACCACATTCGCTGTTCTCCAATCCTGTGGCACCTTCACACCTGTGGCCAGTGAAGGTTTGGAGATTTCTGTCACAGCTGCAGCAGCTTCCTCCCTTGCTTCTCATAGCAGCCCAAGATACATCTCATCAGGCCTTGGGAATTTATCCACCTTTATATCCACTAAGCCATCTAATGCATCTGCTTTTTTAATGTTGACGAATCTAGAATTTCCATCTCCGTCTTTGAAATCTGCAATTAAAGTATCTCCTTCATGAATACAAATGTGAAGTATTCATTTAAGACCTCGCCCATATCCTCTTGCTTTCACACAGATTGCCCCTTTGGTCCCTGACAGGCCCTACTCTTTGCCTGATTGCCCACTTGCTTTTAAAATGACTTGAGGTTTTCTTTAATCTTTCCCACTGGTGATACTTCATGATGTCTCTTTGTCCCTCCACTTCTTTTAAATAACCCCCCTCCACACACATTCTGTACTCCTGAAGGACCTTCACCATTTTCCGTGTTCTTTACCTGCTAAATGCTTCCTTCATTTTTTAAAAATTGAACCCTCATTAACCCTTGACATCCAGTGTTTTCTGGACTTGCCTTCCTTACCTTTCACGTTGGCCCCTACACTCTCATTATTTCACTTTTTAAAGACTCCCACATGTTGGATACAGGGTTTACCCACAAGTAGCTGCTCCCTGTCTACTTTTGAGGGATCCCAATTTATCAGATTGAAGTTGGCCTTCCCCCACTGTAGATCCTTAATTTCAGGACCACCTTTATCCCTTTCCTCCACTACCATGGAACCTATGGTCACTTTGTCCAAAATTCTCACCCATCTACACTGCAGCCACTTGCCCAGCTTCATTCCCTAAGATTAGGTCCAGTACTATCCCTTCTCTAGTAGGACTATCTACATACTGGCTCAAAAAAACTTCCCTGGATGCACTTTAAAAATTCCCTTTCCTCTAAGCCTTTCACACTAAGGTGTACAGGGTATCGGTGAGGTCTCACCTGGAGCACTGTGCACAGATTTGGTCTCCTTACCTAAAGGATGGAGTACCTTTGGAGGCCGTCCAAAAGCGATTCACTGGGCTAGTTACTGGAATAGGAGGGCTATCCTATCAAGAGGGGCTAAATGGGTTGGGTCTGTATTCTTTGGAGTTCAGAAGAATGAAGGGTGATACACAATATGCTAAGTGGCCATGACAGGGTAAATGTCCAGATGTTTTCACTCATGGGAGAATCTCAATGGGAGATAGTTTCGAGATAAGGAGCGGTCATTCAAAACCAAGGTAAGCAGAGACTTCTTCTTGCAGAAGACAGTGAATCTCAGGAATTCTCTGCTCCACAGAGTTGTGCAGACTAACGCATTTGAAGTATTTAAAGTGGAGGTAGATAATTTTTTCAAAGATTGGGGAATTGACAGCTACAGAAGCTGCTGCAAAGAAGGAGCCCAGGCCTGGGGCAGATCAGCCATGATCATACTGAATGGCTGGGCAGGCATGAAGGGTCACTTTGCTTGAGGTGGTCTACTCCTGCTCCTATTTTCTTTTGTTTTTGTGATCTTAGTTATTATTGGGGAAGTTGAAATTCCCTGCTGCTACATTGTTCTTACACAGGGAGTGTAAGAAAATGGAAACTGATGTCATGCTGCATTAATGTAAATGGAATGACATGTACACAGGCTGCAACATATGAATAGGGAGAGAGCTGGCAGGGGCCCAGAGGGACTTGCACAGGTTGGGGGAAAACATGACCTGCAGGGAATCTTTATCAGAAAAATGTCCTGCTGAAGGGTCTTGACCCAAAATGTCAACTATTTCCCTCCATTGATGCTGCTTGACCTGCTGAGTTCCTCCAGCATTTTGTGTACATTGCTCCAGATTCCATAGAACCATAGAACCATACAGCACAAAACAGGCCCTTCGGCCCACCATGTTGTGCCGTCCATCAGACCACCCTCACACTACCTAACCCCTTCCTCCCGCATATCCCTCTATCTCACGTTCCTCCATATGCCTATCCAACAAGCTCTTGAACCTGTTCAATGTATCTGCCTCCACCACCACCCCAGGCAGTGCATTCCATGCACCAACCACTCTCTGGGTGAAAAACCTCCCTCTGACATCTCCCCTGAACCTCCCACCCATAACCTTAAAGCCATGACCTCTCGTCTTGAGCATTGGTGCCCTGGGAAGGAGGCGCTGACTGTCTACTCTATCTATTCCTCTCAATATTTTATATACCTCTATCATGTCTCCTCTCATCCTCCTCCTTTCCAGTGAATAAAGCCCTAGCACCTTAAGCCTCTCCTCATATTCAATACTCTCCAATCCAGGCAGCATCCTGGTAAATCTCCTCTGCACCCTCTCCAATGCCTCCACATCCTTCCTATAATGAGGCGACCAGAACTGAACACAGTACTCTAAGTGTGGCCTAACTAGAGTTTTGTAAAGCTGCATCATCACCTCGCGGCTCTTAAGCTCAATCCCGCGATTTATGAAAGCCAACATCCCATTGGCCTTCTTAACTGCTCTTTCCACCTGTGAGGCAACTTTCAATGAACTGTGAATATGAACCCCCTGATCCCTCTGCTCCTCCACACTGCCAAGTACCTTGCCATTTACCCAGTACTCTGCCCTGGAGTTTGTCCTTCCAAAGTGTACCACCTCACACTTCTCCGGATTGAACTCCATCTGCCACTTGTCAGCCCAGCTCTGCATCCTATCAATATCCCTCTGTAAGCTCCAACAGCCCTCCACACTATCCACAACACTGCCTATCTTAGTATCGTCTGCAAACTTAATAACCCAGCCCTCCACCCCCTCATCTAAGTCATCTATAAATATCACAAAAAGTAGAGGTCCCAGAACTGATCCCTGCGGGACACCACTAGTCACTGCCTTCCAATCCGAGGGCACTCCTTCCACCACAACCCTCTGCTTTCTACATGCAAGCCAATTCCTAATCCACACAGCCAAGCTTCCTTGGATCCCTTGGCCTCTGACCAAGGGATCCAAGGAAGCCTACCATGAGGAACCTTATCAAATGCCTTACTAAAATCCATGTAAACCACATCCACCGAACTTCCCTCATCAATCTTCCTGGTCACCTCCTCAAAGAACTCTATCAGACTTGTGAGGCAAGATCTTCCTTTCACAAAGCCATGCTGGCTGTCCCTAATCAGTCCATGATCCTCAAGGTGTTCATAAATCCTATCCCTTAGAATCCTTTCTAACAGCTTACCCACCACAGACGTGAGACTCACCGGTCTATAATTCCCTGGCCTATCCCTATTACCTTTTTTGAACGACCACATTCGCAACCCTCCAATCCTCCGGCAGCACCCTCGTAGACAACGAGGACTCAAAGATCCTTACCAGCGGTTCAGCAATCTCCTCCCTAGCCTCTCAAAGCAGCCTGGGGAAAATCCCGTCAGGCCCCAGAGATTTATCTGTCTGAATATTATTTAACAACTTCAACACATCCTCTCTCTTGATATCAACAACCTCGAGAACATTACCCCTACCAGCACTCCCTTCCGCATCATCAAGACCCCTCTCCCTGGTGAATACCGAAGAGAAGTACTCATTCAGAACTTCTCCCACTTCCGCCGCCTCCAGGCAAATTCTCCCACCTTTGTCCTTAATCGGACCTACCTTCACCCTAACCATCCTCCTACCCTTCACGTACTTGAAAAAGCAGAATCTCTTGTTTGTCTGTTTACCTGCAGGAGAGGTTCTTCTTGTCTAAGGGAACCTTGGTGAATGTCTCTGGCCTCAGACAGCAGCAGGCAGCCACTTGTGAGTTCTAGCAGGCATCAGCCGCCGCGCATACTGGAATGATCATGAAGCTCAGAATCTCAGACACAACAATCCAAGCATTTGTGGGAGCTAAAATCTGAGGTCACGAATTTCAGTCAGGACCATCTTGGTGAAACACACACGATGTAGACATTGCGTGCCAGTGAGTTGTATGACCACAAGTCCCTGTAAATGTTGGGTGTACATGTTCCTGGGGAGAAAGTCTCTCTCCACCTATTCTCTCAGCACCTGGAGCGATGATTCTGGTGCTAATGAAAATTCTGCCAGATTGCCGAGGATTGAATTTCCTGCTGAGAGCTGAGAGAAGGAGAATTGCGTACTTTATTGTTCTTGCCCAGGGTAAGCCTATTTACAGCACCGCAGTAGAAAGATTTGGCAAGAAAGATTTCTCAGTCTCCAGTCTACAACAGGGTCATTGGGATGCAAGAATTTGTACTCTAAATGACATCAGAAGATGGTTGTTGCTGTGCCTGTTCTAATTGATCTGAAGAGATTTGGGTTCATCTTTGTGACCTGGTCTGATAGTTCACAAAGGCTGCGACTCTTCTATATTCTAAAATGAACAAAATGCAATTGTTACTTGTTGACAAATCTTCACATTCGAACATTGGAGACACAGACAACAGGGGCAGCAAATTGGATGGGCCAAATGATGCAAAGGGAGAAGACTGAAGCAGTCACACTGAATGTGGAAATGGAGGGCTCTGTGGAGGAGGGAAGGGTTAGATAGATCTTAGAGTAGGATGAAATGTCGGCAGAACATTGTGGGCCAAAGGGCCTGTACTGTGCTGTAATGATCACACTCTGCAGAACCAGATACAGCCTGGGAGAGAGTCAGAGTCTATAACTTACATGGGGCATGTGTCCATACAGGGAAGCAGTGAAACGGTAAGAGAAATCGTGCAGTACATTCAATCCAATCACATATCTTGCACTTAACAGAGGCAGAGACTCACTCTGGGCCGTGTGTGTCAATGTCTGAAAGACGGTGGCATTAGAAGTACAGCAGGAAGATTCCAGTGAGCGTGGACATGTGTGAGAGCAGCAGGGGCAAGAGACAATGAGTGAATTTACAATTGTACCAAACTGTTCTGTTTGTTCTTCATCAAGAGACAAACTTCACGTGGGTTTAACATCTGAACATTTTATTAACCAACCACAGACTGCTTGCTTTCTTTTTTACAGCCACCTGTTCCCCCACGTGACCCCTTGCATCGCCTACTGGGAATTGTAGTTCTTTATTATAATTACATAGTAACATACAAACTGTCCTCAGAACACTGAGAAACAACAGGAATTAATATTAACATAATACCTGTTCTACTTCACAAGGTGTGGCTTGGCTTGTTTCTTTCTTCCTCCCTATAAGGGATAATGATATGTGACTTCCAGATGTACAGAGTCATAGAGCACTACAGCACAGAAACAGCCCCTTTGGCCCACCTAGTCCATGCCGGCCTGGTTTTCTGCCTAGTCCCATCTATCTGCACCCAGACCAAAGCCCTCCATATCTCTCTCATCCAATAGAGTCATATACAATATGCAGTGTTGTCAGAGGTTATTCATGTCTCACTTCCAGCCTCTAAAAGGTTACAACCAACTCTCATTTGTCCTGCTGTGTTAACGTGTATCAGTCTGCTTTCCACAGTTAAGTCTGGACAATTTCTGGTGACTGGTTGGAGAAATGACACAGGCTCATCGAGCTCTTATATCCTCTCCAGATTTTAAAGACAAGTCCTGCTGCCCAGATATTTCTGAGGCTGAGCAGTGAGGCTAAGGATTGGGCGGTGATAGGGTGATGTGGGCAGACTGGAACAAGTTCCACCCACAAATCCTCCGGAAACCTCAGGCACCACACCCATTCCCCCCATGAGAGGCATTAAACCTATCAAAACAGCTGAATCAGAAATGATGTCTTTTTTTAAAAGACAACATTGAAAACCAAACTCAACGATGTAAAAAGGTTCCATAAAAACAGGAAACACTGATAACACTCAGCAGGTGAGGCAGTAGCAGTAGAGACTGAAACCGAGGTAATGCTTCAGATCAATAACCCTGCATCAGATGGTATCCAGTGGCAGGTGCAGTGGGAAATCACTGGAGCAGGAGTCTCAACACCTACTGGCAGCTCTATCGGAACTGACAATAGGACCCAGCACAGCACCCTAAAAGGGCCAGAGCTGTTCCCGAATGTCAGCAGCCAGTCAGGGACAGATGGGATAATGTGCTGGAGACTTACCCATCTGCCTTTCAGTAGTTGCAGTGATGGTGAGACCTGGGGAAGGTTTTCACTGTAACCCCAAATTTCTTAGAAAGTGATCAAACTGCTGAATGCTTTGATAATTTTGATACTTACCCCAATGGACCACAAAGTACAACAGCAAGGTCACTGCACACCAGATCATTGTTACGAAGAATACTCTCCAGGTTATAAAGCTGCTGTCACAACCTCGATCTGAAAATGTACAAAGTGAAGCCACTGACATGGAGTGTCCACACCAACTCACATCTCTAACACATGGTTTGATAGGACTGCAGGGTAGATGACATGGCTAAGGAGGCACACCATGTCTCATCCCAACCTCCCAAAGAGCACCCCCCTCCCAAAAATGACTGCCTCCCTTCGCACGCACCAAATACAGACTCTGCTTCCTCCCATTGCCCCCCAAGCACAGATCCTGCCTCCTCATCCCCCAAGCATGAACTCCACCTCCCTCCTCGCACGCCCCCACTATTCACCAACTCCACCTCTCACTCTACGTGGCCCCCTTAACTCCCCAGGTACAGACTCTGCCTTCCTCCTTACCTGCCAGGGAGGGGAGTAACGGGTCACTATTCACAATGGGAAAAAGGGGGGAGTAATGTTCCCTAAGGATCAATGCTGGGGCCACATTGGTTCTCAGTGTATATCAGCTACTTAGAATTTGGTATGAAAAACATGCTTCCTAAATTTGTGCATGATACTAACTTGGAGGGATCATCAGTACTGAGGAGACTGCAGCAAAGTAATGTACAGCAAACACAGACCAATTAAGGTTGCATGTCTTGGTGGAAAAAATGCAGAGGTCACATGTTACTTGGAAGATGCATGTCTAGGAATGTAAGAGCAGGAATGGGCCAAACACTAGAAGTTCTGGCACAGGTTAACAAGGCCATCAAAAAAAACCCAACACTAGGGGTTATTTCTTGCATGATAGAACTATTAGCCCTGAGGTCCTGCTTCTGACTTTACAGCTCAAGTGCTGATACTTTCAGCAGGACCTCTGCCCTGTTCTCACCTCTATTGTTTGTTCCAACACGGTGCAGGTCAATGGGACTTAATCCTCCCTTTTCAGCTGCTGTGAAACCCTCTTACTCTGGCACCAGGTAGGCAACACTTTCAAAGGTTCTCGCTCTTGGCTGCAGAGAATACTCTCTAACCATGAAGTCTATTCTGCTTCTGCTACTGCTGCTACTCTCCCACCCCTCCCCAAACCCCTGGGCAGCCTCTGGACCATGGAGTTTTGGTCTGCAATGTCAACTTCCACCCTGAAGTCTTTTTCTTTGCCTTATCAAGAAAAGCTTAGCTCACCAGATCAGATTAGTTTATTGTCATATACATCAGGGTACAATGAAATTCCTTGCTCACTAGAAGCTCACAGTGAGTACAGGCCCAGAGCCTTCAAACGCTCCAATGTGTTAACCTTTTCGACCCTGGAATCATTCTTGTAAATCTCCCTTGGACCCCCTCCAATGCCAGCACATCCTTCCTTAGACATGGGGCCCAAAACTGTTCACAATACTCCAAATGTGGTCTGACCAACATCTTATAAAGCCTCAGCATCACATCCTTGCTTTTATATTCTAGTCCTCTCAAAATGAATGCTAACATTGCATTTGCCTTCCTTACTACCGACTCAACCTGCAAGTTAACCTTTAGGGAATCCTGCACCAGGACTCCCAAGTCTCTTTGCACCTCCAATATCTGAATTCTCTCCCCATTTAGAAAGTAGTCTACGCCTTTATTCCTTCTGCCAAGGTGTATGACCACACACTTTTCTACGCTGTATTCCATCTGCCACTTCTTTGCCCATTCTCCCAACCTGTCCAAGTCCTTCTGCAGACTCCCTGCCCCTCCATCTATCTTTGTATCATCTGCAAACAAAGCTATCAATTCTATCCAGCTTATTAACATATAATGTGAAAAGCAGTGGACCCAACACTGACCCCTGCGGAACACCACTAGTCACCGGCAGCCAACCAGGAAAGGCCCCTTTATTCCCACTCTTTGCCTTCTGCCAGTCAGCCAATCCTCTATCCAGGCTAGTACCTTTCCTGTAATAACATGGACTCCTATCTTGTTTAGCAGCCTCATGTATGGCACCTTGTCAAAGTCCTTCTACTTGAACAACATCCACTGACTCTTTTGTCTATCCTGCTTGTTACTTCCTCAAAGAATTCCAACAGATTTGTCAGGCAAGATCTCCCCTTAAGGAAACCAAGCTGACTTCAGTCTATTTTATCATGTGCTTCCAAGTACCCTGAAGCCCCTTAATAATGGACTCTAAAATCTTGCCAACCACAGAAGTCAGGCTAACTGGCTTATAATTTCCTGTCTTTTGCTCCCATCTTCTTAAAGAGTGGAGTGACATTACCGATTTTCCAGTCCTCTGGAACCATTCCTGACTCTAGCGATTCTTGAACGGTCACAACTAATGCCTCCACAATCTCTTCAGCTACCTTTTTCAGAACCCTGGGGTGTAGTCCATCTGGTCCAGGTGACTTATCCACCTTCAGACCTTCCAGCTTCCCAAGCACCTTCTCCTTAGTAATAGCGACTACACTCACTTCTGCCTCCTGACTCTCTCGAATTTCTGGTATGTTGCTGATGCCTTCCACAGTGAAGACTGACGCAAAAGACTGACCCAAAACGTTGACCGCCTGCTTTTCTCCACAGATGCTGCCTGGCCTGCTGAGTTCCTCCAGCATCATCGTGTTTTTCATCGACGCAAAATACTTATTCAGTTCGTCCACCATTTCTTTGTTCCCCATTACTACTTCTCCGGCGGTCCGACGTCCGCTCTTGCCTTGCTCTAGCTCTATATATCTGGAAAAACTTTTGATATTCTTTTATATTATTAGCTCACTTACCTTCATATTTCATCTTTTCTCCCCTTATTGCTTTCTTAGTTGCCTTCTGTTGATTTTTAAAAGGTTCCCAATCCTCCAGCTTCCCACTAGTTTTTGCAATTTTGTATGCCCTCTCTTTTGCATTTATGCTGTCTTTGACTTCTTTTCTCAGCCACGGTTGCCTCATCCTCCCTTTAGAATGTTTCTTCTTCTTTGGGATGAAATGATCATGTGTCTTCCGGATTACTCCCCGAACTCCTGCCATTGCTGCTCTACCGTTATCCCTGCTAGGGTGCCCTTCCTATCAACTTTGGCCATCTCTCTCATGCCTCTGTAGTTACCTTTACTCAACTGTAATACCTGAGTCCTTGTGGGAGACAAAGGAAATATTGATTATCAGAAACTTGCAGCGTTATGAATAATAATGAAAGATAAGAGGGAAACTCACAGTTTGGATCACTCATTAACATTAAGAAAGTGATTGAGATGATGATCACAATGACATGCAGTCCAAATACAGTCCATTTCCAAATATCTGTCAAACACAGAAGGTGTGATGATTAGAGAGTGTCGTTTCACTGAGACGATTGGAAGTCTCATACAATTAATGATCCACTGCTTACCCATCTCTTTTTGGAAACAGTCAGAAAACAAGAAGCCTAACTTCTGAACAGCGAATGGTGGAATCAAAGTCAGAAGCAGGACAGGCACAGTGCATGAAGCCGCCACTGCGGAACGGTCAGAACCTGGAGCAAAGATCCAACAGTAATGGCCGGCAATTCACTCAGCACTTAACAGGAAATAAACTAAACCAATAAGATGCAGTGATCCCATTCCCCAACACGAGAGTATGTGCTTCATATGCTGGTTCTGGGGATGTACATGATGTTGGAAAAACCACATATGTTCCCTGTCTGGTTATCCTGAGAGGGTGATGGTGAGTCTCCCGCTGGAACGTCTGCTGTTCTCACAGAAGTGTGGATTGCAACTCCACAAAAGGAAAGGGGGCGGCGTACATGCACCTGTCTACGTCAACAGTGCTGAGGTCGAGAGGGTTGAGAGCCTCAATTTCCTGGGAGTGAACATCACCAATAGCCTGTCCTGGTCAAATCGCGTAGATGCCACGGCCAAGAAAGCTCACTAGCGCCTCTACTTCCTCAGGAGCCTAAAGTAATTTGGTTTGTCCCCTTTGACTCTCACCAACTTTTACTGATGCACCATAGAAAGCATCCTATCTGGATGTATCACGGCTTGGTACGGCAACTGCTCTGCCCAGGACTGCAAGAAACTGCAGAGAGTTGTGGACACAGCCCAGCGTGTCATGGACACCAGCCTCCCCTCCTTGGACTCTGTCTTTACCTCTTGCTGCCTTGGTGAAGCAGCCGGCATAACCAAAGACCCTACCCACCTGGGACATTCTCTCTTCTCTCCTCTTCCATTGGGTAGAAGATACAGGTGCCTGAGGGCACGTACCACCAGACTTAAGGATAGCTTCTACCCCTCTGTGATGACTATTGAACAGTTCCTTTATACAATGAGATGGACTATGACCTATGACCTCACGATCTACCTTGTTGTGACCTCGCACCTTATTGGACTGTACTTTCTCTGTAGCTGTGACACTTTACTCTGTACTGTTACTGTTTTTACCTGTACAACATCAATTCAGTTTGTACTAACTCAATGTAACTGCACTGTGTAATGAATTGACCTGTATGATCGGTTTGTAAGACAAATTTTTCACTGTACCTCGGTACAAGTGACAATAATAAACCAATACCAATACACTGCCTGTGTGTGTGTGTGTGTGTGTGTGTGTGTGTGTGTGTGTGTGTGTGTGTGTGTGTAGACACTGTGAAGACATTATTATTCATTGCGTGTGCTACTATTATGATTGGCATTTCAAGGCGACGGAGATCACGGTTACTGGGGCTACACTTTCACCAGCCATGGGTAGACCAGTGTTAGGCACTCAGAAGGCTCTCCTGGTCTCCATCCTTCCACAGACCTCCCCTTTTGTTTCTCAGCCCTTCAGCCCATCTTTGCAGATGAAAATTAATTTCTAACCTCCCAGTCTGGTGCAAGGTCATTGACCTGAACTGTTAGTTCAGTTCCTCTTTCCACAGATGCTGCCTGACCTCTGAGTATTTCGAGCGTTTTTATGTGAGTGGTCTGGGGTGGGTGGTGTGGAGGAAAGAAACATCAGTGGTTACTGTTGGGGTGGTCAGGAGCTCTGAGGGAAGCACGTCGGTAACTAACAACTGCGGGCGTCTAAGTTCAGAGCTGCAACACAATTGCAGGAGTTCCCAGAACATGGTTCAGTTACCCTGCAGTGCCGCTACAGGAGGGTGTTGCACAGAGAATGACATCACCTGACGTGGAAATCCTGTTGGGGTGTGAGGCTGACCAATGCCTGCAGCACCCAGTGTGTGTGGTTTTATCTGACTGCTGCAAGTGGAAAAAAAGACCATAACTGGAGCGTACTGGCAGTTGGGGGGAGGGGGGGGGTGGAGAGAGAGAGAGAGAGAGAGAGAGCGAGAGAGAGAGAGAGAGAGAGCGAGAGAGAGAGACAGACAGACAGACAGAGGGGGAGAGAGAGAGAGAGAGAGAGGAGCAAGAGAGAGAGAGAGAGAGAGCGGAGAGAGCAAGACAGAGGGAGAGAGAGTTGGGCACTAGCTGCCAGTCTATGTATCTATGGATGAAGAACAATAGTTGTGACTGTCAGGATTTTTGGAGCAATCTGTGGAGTCCACTTTGTTGTTGACCTCTACTGGGAAGCAGGAATATCTGCGGGCGGCCACGTATCGAGTGCCCTCAGTATGGCAGATACTTCGGAACAAAGCAATGGAGATTTTCGATGATTGAGGTGTCGCATGGGTTCTATCGTGGAACTTGTGGATTTTGTAAATTCCTTCTCTCTACATCCTCTCTACATCCTCTCTACATTCTACTGTGGTTTTCAGAAGCTTTTGCTCATCATTCTACTTTATGACTTGCTGAACTGAACTTTGCGAACTGTTCCTGGACTTTGTGTTTGGGAACTTGCCACACTTCGAGTTTATTTTGGGGTCAATGTTTAATATCTAATGTTTTTATTTCTCTTATTATTACAAGCAGTTATTAATAAATAGATTCTAACATTTATACATGGCTCGTTGTGCTTCTATTGTTGCTGGTACGTAACACAGTGCTTACTACATCACATTTCTTTGTGCCAATGGTCAACTTGGTGGTGTAACTTTTTATTTCATCACCTGAGTCAATCTGATGAAAAGTTACAGTGCTAACACTGATCCTTTCATGACACCTTTAACCCCATCTTGCCAACTTAAGCACCTGAAAATCACTTCTACTGATTCCTGCCACTGAGCCAAATGTCTCCTCTTGTCAATAATATGCCTTCAATTCCATTAGCTTCAACTTACGAAGGGATTTATGAAATGCCTTTTTGAGGTTTAGACACACAATCTGGCCTTCTATAACCTCACTATATTGGGCTGTACTGTGCTGGGTGTGGCTGACAGTTCTAACCAGAACTGATGACATTCAGCCATTAATGACTAAACCTCCAGCAAGTTTCCCTGCCCCTGGCTGTGGGCTCAAGGACTGCAGGTGCTGGTGGTCCAGGTAAAGCAACTCACAGTATACTGACTGACAAACTTATTCTGTTCCAGCCTCCCTGCAGAGAACAACAGTGATCATTTTCATGCAAGTAAAAAATATTTGTGCACGTACCTTCAATGCCAATTCGGAAAATGAGGGCAATGAAGATTGCAGCAAGAGACACCATGTTACAGAGAAGCAGGCCCAACAACCAATAGTTGTGGTTCTTCACAGCTATGAACAATCAAGAACATTAAAAATGTGAGATCCACACAGATGATTTAACACAGGAATCAACAGAGAAAGTGTCCCAGGTAACGGGGATGGGATCCAGGGTTGGTCAGGATGCTACTGTGACTGTGTTCCCTGAGCAAGAGGCAACCCAACTAGATCAAAAATGGATCAGATGATAGTGCACGGATTGCAAGAGGCTCAGAGAATGCACGGACATTTGCAGCTAGAGGAGAGCCCATGTACAGACAAAAAGCACTACTGGGAAACAGCTTACATTTGATATCTTGTGTAATGGTGAAAGATTGCAGCATGCTGTTGTGCAGAGGGACTTGGGAGTGCTTGTACATGAATCGCAAAAGGTTGGTTTGCAGGTGCAACAGGTTATCAAGAAGGCAAATAGAATGTTGGCCTTCATTGCTGGAGGGACTGAATTTAAGAGCAGGGAGGCTATGCTGCAACTGTACAGAGTACTGGTGAGGCTGCACCTGGAGTACTGCGTGCAGTTCTGGTCTCTTTACCTGAGGAAAGATATACTGGCTTTGGAGGTGGTGCAGAGGAGGTTCGCTAGGTTGATTTTGGAAATGGGGGGGGGGGGGGGGGTTAGCTTATGAGAAGGGATTGTGTTGCCTGGGACTATACTTGCTGGAATTCAGAAGAATGAGAGGGGATCTTATAGGAACATAAAAAATGTTGAAAGGGAGAGATAAGATAGAGGCAGGAAGGTTATTTCCACTGGTCGATGAAAACAGAAATAGGGGACATAGCTTCATGATTCAGGGGAGTAGATTTAGGTCGGAGATGAGGAGAAACTGCTTTTCCCAGAGAGTAGTAAATTTGTGGAATTCTCTGTCCAGGGAAGCAGTAGAGACTACATCACTAAATATATTTAAGACACAGTTAGATAGCTTTTTTTGCATAGTAGGGGAATTATGGGGAAAAGGCAGGTAGGTGGATCTGAGTCCACGGCCAGATCAGCCATGGTCTTATTGAATGGTGGAGCAGGCTCGACGGGCCAGATGGCCTCCTCCTGCTCCCATTTCTTATGTAATCTCATTCTCTGCTGGCTGTGGATATCGAAAAGACAAGTACACTGCAATCCAGTGTCCAGAGGAGGAGGTAACAGCCCACTGTGAATTGGCTCTACTGTATTATCCCAATGATTTTGAGGGCTGCAATTAATTTTGTTTTGCCAGTGGCGATAATAACCAAGTCCAGCTGTTGCACTGAAGTTAAACTGTTTAAGTGTGAAGTCTGTTCCAATGCCAAGAATTGCAAATAGCACGGAATTCCTTAATAATCGATTTTAATGTTTTTTTCCTATAATAGACATCACATTAGCCACTGGCAGATTTCCAAGTCCTTGAATTAAGGAGGAACAACAATATTTGGAACATAGGATTGTTTATAATCTGGACAGAAACTGGAAGCAGTGGCATTCCCAGGTGCCAGCTACCCTGTGGCGAAAGACACAAAATGCAAAGATACTTTAAAGTTAAAAAAAAATTGTAAGGACTCAAGGGAAATCAGTACAAGGCCTGAGGGAGCCAAGCCTACCCCACCTACACACACACATTCCACCACAATCAGGATAAGAGGCACCTTTCTGTCACTCCTCACTGCCTAAACAGATTCAACATTGGAAGGAAGTTCAACAACATGACTTGTCAAGCACAAATGATTTGAGACTCCCTCCTCTCCTAAATACCACTCTGGAGTTGGATCAGAGGTGACTTCCTCGTCAGTCTAGCTGTTCTGTGTCATTGCACAGCACCACTTCACAACTGGGCAAAAATGAAGGACAATTATAAACCACAGATCACAGGGACTGGGAGGGGAACACTGACTGCTCACATTTCCTTTGCTGTCTTGCTTTTGTTAACATTCAAACACAAAACAGTACTGCACAGGAACAGGCCCTTCAGCCCACAATGTCTGTGCTGACCATGATGGCAATTTAAACTAATCCCATTTGTCTGCACATGGTCTATATCCTTCCGTTCCCTGCCCGTTCAAGTGCCTGTCTAAATGTCTCTTAAAATTAGTCAAAGTTTACTTGGAGGAGCCTACATGTTTATACTTGAATGCAAATTAGACAAAGACAGGTACCTTTCCAACCTTCCAACTTCAAGCAATGCAGAAACACAAACGCAATAAGAAACGCTGAAGAAATCACCAGTTCTATGATTGACAGAGTAATAACTGCAACGTCCTCAGGGGGAAAGCCTGCAAGTTAAAATAAATGTAATCAATGTAACAGGAGAAATTACCATGAGAGCTGCCAACTGCTGCAATGACTAAACTGTTGCCCTTACCTCCTGCAGGAACGGGAATGTGCTAACCCCTGCCCGGCCTTGCCACCCTGTGACTTCAGGACTGCACACATGCCCTCTGAGGTGGGTTGACATGCCCTCTGAATTGTTACACTGGCCAAGACCAGACAATTCATAAGATCCATTCGTCTTCCTTGTGGGTCTCCTGTTTAATTTCACCACTTGCCAATATTCTGCACTGGCTGCTCCTCCTGGTGTTGGGACGGCCAGATCTTGAGGAGTGCACTATGGTGCTGCCAAGGATCCAGGTGCAACCCATGGTTTTCTCTTGACATCCATATCAGCCAGTTATGGAGATGCCCCTACGATTTCATAAGGAAGTCTTGGGTCAGAGTGGAAGCAGATTCAATTGTAGTGCTCAAAAGGAAGACAAATATGCATTTGAAAGAATTTGTCAGGCAATAGAGAAAGGGCAGGGGAATGGAATAGTCAGATTGCTCTAACGAAGTGCCAGTACAGATCTGACAGACCTAACTGCCTCCTTCTGCACTGTCTGTGAACCCTAATTCTCTGTCTCTGCTGCTGTAGTGATTTGCACAGGTTTCATTCATAAACCCAATCCCAGTGGTCACAAGGCTTAAGACTCAGAACATCATCCATAAATTAAGATCACCAGCAATAATTAGGGTGTAATCTGCCTGGATGGAGCTGACGGGATTAGTTGCCACACACGTGTAAATTCCACAGTCATATCTTGAAGCCTTCAGGATAACAAGAGTCCTATTGCCGTCTATCAGCTGGTGAAGCCGGGAGACTTCCCCTCCATCTTTCCACCACTGATACTCATGAGGATCTCCACTGACGTTACAGGTGAGCCTGATGGTGGAATCAATGGAACTGGAGTTGGTCAATATCAAAGCTTTCATCAGCGTATCTGAAAGGAAAGAATGTTGATTAATGAACTGCAATCACTTCCATGAAATCCCCTGTGTGACACTGCACCAAATGTGTTGGAAAGGAAGGATTCGGTTTCATGCCGAAGAGTTCACACCCAATGAGCTCATGTTTAAACCTGGGTTGTTCTGTGATGACTGTGCAGGGATCTGCTCTCAGCTGTGTCACAAACAGAAACGGGATGGATGACCAGTTAATGTGGTGTTAGGGTAGAGAGGAGAACAGTGACTGGGAGAAGTGGGATATTCCACTCTTCCCTGCAAAATGTGACGGGATCTTTAATCTCTACCCAAAGTACAGCAGGGGAAGATGGGGCTGCAGATTATACAGCCACCTCTGAACAAGATTCATTTTGTACTGAATTGATGTACTATCAGAAATTTATTGTTATACAGCATAGAAACAGGCCCTTCGGCTCAAATCATCCACGCCGAACAAGACCCCGTCTGTGCTAATCCCATATGTCTGTGCTTGGCCCTTATCCCTCTGAACTTTTCCCTTCCACGTACTTGTGCAAATATCTTTTAAACATTATAGTTGTACCTGTCTCTACCACCTCCTCTGTCAGCTGACTCCACATACCCACCACCCGCTGTGTGAAAACTTGCCCGTCAGATTCCCTTTAAATCTTTCCCCTCTACCTTCAACATATGCCCACTAGTTTTAGACTCCCTTATCCTGGGAAAGAGACTGTTACTATTTACCCTATCTATGCCCCTCATAACTTTACAGACCTCTATAAGGTCATCCTCAGCCTCCTTCACTCCAGGGAAAACAGTCCCAGCCTACCCAATCTCTCCTTCTAACTAAAGTCGCCCAGTCCAGGCAACAGTCCTCTGAATCTTTTCTCTGGCTTAATCACATCCTTTCTACAGCATGACGACCAGAACGACACAAAATGCAGCTTAACCAACGAGTTTTACAATTGTAACGTGCCGTCCCCACTCCCATACTTAACTCCTCAGCTGATGACGACAAGCACACTGAATGCCTTCTTCACTACTCCTTCTACCTCTGTCGCCACTTTCGGGGAACTATGTACTTGTACCCCAAGGTCTTGCTGGTTGATAACAAAGCCCAAGTCCTGTCATTCACTATGCATGTCCTGCCCTGGTTTAATTTCGCAAAATGCATCACTTCACACTTGTCTGAGTTAAATTCCATCAGCCATTCCCTTGCTAACTTTCCCTGTTGATCTGGATCCTGTTGTAACCTTAGACAACCATCTCCACTACCTGTTATATCACCAATTTTGCTGTTTTCTGCAAACTCACTAATCATCCCACTTACGTTCTCTTCCTGATGACTAACATATATGATGAACAATAAAGGACCAAGCACTGATTCCTGTGGCACACCGCTGGTTACAGGTCACCAATCTGAAAAGCAACCCTCTACAGGAGGGAGCGAGCTCGGATTCATCCAACAGGACTTAAGGATACTGGTGGAACAGATAAATGGGAGGAAGCTTGCACAATCTGCTAGAAGGTGAAGGGGGAAGTATGATGATGGGCCCGGGGCAGGTTTCTGTGCTGACTTCACCCATGGTGATAAGCAATGAAACAGAACCGAGGATCGCACAAGAGACGAAGGGGCCATTCAGCCCAACTTGTGGTACTAGCTCCAACCTTACCATGCTCTTCCTCCACAACGTCCCCTTCCCTCCAGCTCCTTGTTGAGTTACCACTGAACCTGTTGCCAACCTTACAGACTCTGCTCTGCAAAAGGAGACCAATCTCAATTCGCTTGCTGTGACTAAAGCCCCCGATAAAGTCAGAGACAAGGAGGGATACAGCACGGAAACAGGCCCTTCAGCCCACCAAATCTGTGCCGACCATCAACCACCATTTACACCAACTGTGCATTTTTCATTCTCCCCACATTCTCATTAATTCCCCCCACATTCTGCCCCTCATCTACACATTAGGGACAATCTACAGTGGCCCATTAACCACCAACCTTCACGTCTTTGGGAGGTGGGAGGAAACTGGAGCACCCAGAGGAAACCGACGCAGTCACAGGAAGAATGTGCCAACTCTACACAGAGAGCACCCGAGGTCAGGACCAAACCTGGATCCCTGGCGCACACGAAGCAGCAGCTCCACTGGCTGCGTCACTGTGCTGCAACAACACACTGGGTCACATCCTGGACACTTAGCCCAGTTCCAGGTTCCAGCCACCCACTGGGTGAAAAAGTTCTTCCTCGGGTATAGGTCCCCTGATGCACTGAGATGTAGCTGACAGACAGAAATAACGGGACCACCAACAACCATCTTTCAACCCAGCTGGTGTCAGACAGACTTACAGATGTAGAGGCCCTGTTCAAAGAAGGGAAGAATAAACTCAGTTACTACAGGCCAGTAGCTTAACATCAGTAGTAAGAAAGCTAAGGACAAAATGGCTGCAGGTTACAGTTTTACCAAAGCCCACAGAATGGAGGGTGTAATGCAGAGTGAAAATACTGAATATTGTGGCAATAATTGTCTTGCCTGCTACGGAAATGTACTGACCGTCCATCAGACTGATTATTGGGCTCCCACTCTGCTTGCTGAGAAGGACATCAGCAATGTGACAGGCTGTTGCTCCCATCGTTATCACACCTAGTCAGCTCCATTTGTCTTATAGATCATCAAGATATTCACAAGGCCAATCCTCAGCAATAATTTCTCATCCCAGCAGAGAGACAACGTAACTGGTTGACCCCAGAACTCCTAGCAGCTCCTAGGGTTTCCGCTGGTCTCCCAGCAGCGCTGAAAGCTTCACACCTGAAAATACCTCAGTGACCTTCTGTCATGGAGGAACAGACACTGAAATCCCTGGATCAGACACTGCTGTGGAAACCATCAGATATGGCACCTCAGGAGGAGGGGCAGGTGTACATTAAACAGGCTGCTGAATTATCCCCTTCCTCACTCCCTATTGTAACCCACCAACAGGGAGTTCTGAATCTGATTCTGATGATGGTTTTATAGCCAGTAGGGAGGTTCGATTAGTCCCTTCTTTTGAGGAAGATCAGGTTGATCAGTATTTCCAACATTTCAGCATTTACCTCTGGCAAGGACTGATCTTTAACAACATGTCCAAAACCCTTTTGATTTTTGGGTTTAACTGCTTGCAAACAAGCATTTGGCACGGTCTCCTTTCCTTTCTTTTTTTCAAGAGGGAACAAGTAGCTATCACATGACCAGGCTTCTTACAGTAATAACAAGTATGTTCAGCAAGTTCCTCCACACTGGCTTCCAATCATCCTCATAACTCCTTTGGAAGGTCTTAGTTTGTCCCCATTGAGATTTAAGGGTTAAAGCATACTCATCTGCCAACCTAGCAGTTTCTTGCAAAGTTTCCACCTCCTTCTCATTTAGATATGTCATTACAGGTCGATAATGATGGGAGCAACAGCCTGTCGCATTTGCTGATGTCCTTCTCAGCAAATTAGGATTTCTGCCACTTCGGGGGGGGGGGGGGGTGGTGAGCAGAGTGGGAGCCCAATAATCAGTCTGCACTGGGATCACTGATACCTCTGTGTTGGGGAACATTTTTATGGCACTCAGAACGATGGTACAGCTGGTAAAACTTGCTGTAAAAGTAGCAAGCACATCAAACCTGGTTTCTGTGACTGGGTTGGCAGGATGGGAAAGAGTTAACTCCCCGCTCGTTCCAAATGAAATGTTTCTGAAACAAAGGGGTGTGGGCGTTGTTCTTCAAGTAATGAATCTCTCAGGAATGCAAGAAGTGCTGGTGGCTTTACAGATATTTGGTCCCAAGAATGCTTACTGATTTGAGGAAGTGTGACGGTGATTGATTGGGTGGATCAAGGGGATGTTTTGTTAAGATCTGAATACTGACCAGGGGTTGGAGTCTCATCCCTGGTTGGTCAAAAGGTAATAGCTAACTGTGTTTAAATTGGTTATGAAAATTCTCATCAATGATGTGTAACCTTAGAATTGGATGACACAGATCAGATGTCATTACGCTGACGGTATAATAATCACTGTATATGGTTAAGTCATCCTGGAGCACTCTATCTGGGTGACTTCCTTGCACATAACTTGTATAAAAGGTGAACAAGGTAAATTGTTTCACCTGTTTATTGTGGGGTATTGCAGAGGATTTGGCATTTTAATGAGGCTCTGGTCCCATTATTTTCAGAGAATGTCCTCAGTGTCATTTGCCATTTTGTCAGTCAGACTTTATGGTTTTTCCTCAATGATCATCTTCCTGGGGAGTTAAATTCTCGTGGCAGAAGTGGGAGTCAAATAAGAAGGTTAATTGGATCGGGAGTGGAGATTGTGGCAGCTTTGGTGCTGCTTAGGAGTGTGTGGACTTCTAAAAAGAAAATGCAGAGACACCAATGTTAACACCTGGAGGCTTCCCAAACTTCCAGCACTGGGATTCACCAAATCAACTGGAAAAGTTTACTACAAGATATTGCAGACTTAACTAGTTTTGGGAAGGGAGTGGGATTGATGACTTCCAGTTTAGAATGGAGGATTGCAGACACTTCAGTCATCCTATCATGTCTCCTTTCCCCATTTCTCATACTTATCTCAGGCCTTCCATGCCTCCCCCTTCTCACCTCTCTCTCCCCTTCCTACCTCAGTCCTAATTCTGACCCTCCCCTTCCTTGCACACTGTCACTGCACCATATTTGTCACAAGGAAGTTCCAACCCTCGGGTTTCACAGAAGTTCCCCTTCTCCCATCTCACCACTACAGCAGTGGATGGTGGATCATCATCCTGAGCAGACTCTTCCATGGGATGAAAGATACATCACATCTACAGAGGCTGACTTTCCTTGTAATATTCTACCAGGTGAAGCTTCCCACTTAGCCTTTAATGGAGGCAAAATCCAAAGATTTTGTTGTGAACGATTCATATGTTGCATCACAAACAAGTACAATACTCACCAAAGAGGAGCAATTGTATTATTTCCAGTTCTCGTTGATCTACAGTGAAGCTGTAAGCTCCTTGGTCACCGGCTTCTAATCTGTTTACTATTAGAGAACCATTAGATGGAATAAACTGCAAACGGGACTTGAACTGTTCACTGGGTTCTGCCCACTTCATGTAATCTGGGATGTGATGTAGAATGGTGACAGGGCTTTTGTGGCTGGTGACAAACGTCCAAATAATTTCATTCTTGTCAGGATCAACTTTGACTTCAGGATCCAGTAAAACTGAAGAACCAAGGGCACCAACCAATTCTCTTCTGCCTGATTCAGATAAGAAAAGAAAATGTAATTGTTTAAACTGGGGGCAGTCATGAAACATTAAATAGAAAAAGCTACAGACAAGACCCAAGACCGCAAGAAGCTGCAGAGAGTTGTGGACACAGCCCAGCGCATTGCGGACACCAGTCTCCCCTCCTTGGACTCTGTCTTTACCTCTCGTTGTCTTGGCGTAGCAGCCAGCATAATCAAAGACCCCACCCACCTGGGTCATTCTCTCTTCTCTCCTCTTCCATCGGGTAGAAGATACAGGTGCCTCAGGGCACGTACCACCAGACTTAAGGACAGCTTCTACCCCACTGTGATAAGACTATTGAACAGTTCCCTTAGACAATGAGATGGACTATGACCTATGACCTCATGACCTTACGATCTACCTTGTTGTGACCTTGCACCTTATTGCACTGCACTTTTTCTGTAGCTGTGACACTTTACTCTGTACTGTTATTGTTTTTACCTGTACTACATCAATGCACTCTGTACTGACTCAATGTAACTGCACTGTGTAATGAATTGACCTGTAAGATCAGTTTGTAAGACAAGTTTTTCACTGTACCTTAGTACAAGTGACAATAATAAACCAATACCAAAATGAGCATTACAGGAGCAGATACTGTGAAGTGACTCACTGGGGTTTCAGAACTTGGCTGCGTGGGTGTAGTTTGCACACATAATGTTGGTAATATCAACTTCAATCCAAGCAAAACTGTGAAAGAGGGCAAAGGCCAAAACAGTTTGAACATGAGGGAGTTACAGCCAAAGCTACTCACAAGTGCCTTATTTCATCCTGAAACAACGGAAGGATTCAGTTTGCCATGTCAGCCCCCACTGATTGTAAACAGCTCTGCCAAATCCTCTGGTAACCTTCCCTGCACCAAGATACCAACCTCAGTTCTTTCAGTCTGTCCCCGCTGAGCAGTAGTCACTTGGAACGTTTTGAGTAAATCCCCTCCAAAGCCTTCACACCCTTTCGATAACGCCCAGAATTGGACAATACTTCAGCCATGTCTGAATCGTTTTACTGGTTTGCCATAAACTTCCTACCTTTTTTATTTTGTAAGTAAAACACAGGATCTTTCTTTCACTTTCAACTGCTTGGTTAATTCTTGCCGTTTTCAGTCACATGGACCTCTAGTCAGGAAGTCATGTTGCAGCTGTGTAAAACTTTGGTTAGGCCGCACCTGGAGTATTGTGTCCAGTTCTGGTCACCCCATTACAGGAAGGATGTGGAGGCTTTGGAGAGGGTGCAGAAAAGGTACACCAGTGTAGAAGACAATGGAAGGGAGCTCTGGTGAATAAAGGGTTACTCTCTCTCTTTACTTGTAAGCAGCTTGAACCTGCTTGTGAAGCCTAGCAACTTCTTATTAGCTCTGAGCTTCAAGGCCACAAGAACAGGATTGTTTGTGCACATAGCAGTGTTACGAGTCAGGTTGCTATTTGGTGAGTGTCCCTTTAAGGCACCTGGACAGTAGAGTAGTAGTAGTGTGTGTGTGTGTGTGTGTGTGTGTGTGTGTGTGTGTGTGTGTGTGTGTGTGTGTGTGTGTGTGTGTGTGTATGTGTGTGTGTGTGTGGTGTCATCAAGACAGCAAGATTATAACAAAGCGCCGATGGTTTTGCTCAGTGAGTCGAGGAGAGAGAGAGAGAGAGAGAGAGAGAGAGAGACTGACTGCCGGTCTCTGTATCAATGGATGAAGAACAATAGCTGTGTCTGTCACTACAATCCATGTATGGATTTTTGGAGCAAACAAGTGGAGTCCACTTTGTTGTTAGCCTGTACTGGAAAACAGGTATTTCTGTGGATGGCCACGTATCGAATGCCTTCAGGGTGGCAGATACTTCGGAACAAAGCAATGGAGATTGAGGTGTCGTATGAGTTCCATCGTGGAATGTGTGGATTTTTAAAATTCTCTCTACATTTTCTCTTCAGTCAACGGTGGTTTTGCAAAAGCCTTTGCTCACGTTTCACCTTATGACTTGCTGAACTGAACTTTGAGAACTATTCCTGAACTTGGAGTTGGGAATTTGCCACACACACACTTTGAGTTTAGTTTTGGCGATAATATTTGATATCTAACGTTTTTATTTTTCTTATTATTACAAATAGTTATTAATAAAATAGTTTCTAACACTTTTTGATAGCTAACGTTTTTACTTTTCTTATTATTACAAGTAGTTATTAATAAAATAGTTTCTAACACTTATACATGACTCAGTGTGTTTCTATTGTTGTTGGTACGTAACAGCAGCCTCGGCTTGACCAATGGTAGCGTGAACTGGTCAAGCATACCCAAATATGGGTATTCCTGTGCAATAGGTGGACACCCACCAAAGAACAATGTACTTAAGTTTGTTATCCTGTATTCCTTGAGTCGGGCAACGTGCAGGGAACAGCAACACTGACTGTTTGCTCTTCTGTGTACTCCCACTCCCCCTAATGTTAAACAATAAAGGACTCTTTGTATGCTCCTTGGTTCTGCTGTAGTCTGATTTATTACAGAGTGCGGGTCGACTTTTACATTGGCGTTAGCTGGCAGGATTTCGCAAGAATACCTGGACACTTCCGGACTGACTAAGTGGACGACGGCGTTCGGAAGGTCAACAGGAGAAATAAGGCACCTTCAGACCACTTGTGTCTGTCTCCTACATCGACCTCCATGAACACTGTGATCCCTCATCTGAGGTAGATCCGGTTCCCTGCCGAAATCCAAATAGAACCAAGTAAAGAAAAGAAGGAAGCATGGAGGTTGGTAAACATTCATGTGGTGATGTGTGACACTGGGGCACAGTGTTACTGGGGAGAGATCTAAGTACTTAAAGTTCCTATGGTATAAGTTCATTCGGAATTAAAGTTCGTTTGGAATTAGAGTTCATCTGGAATACACCGGGATGCTGCCTTGATTAGAGGGTATTAGCTAAATAAAAGGTTGAACAAACTTGGATTCTTTTCTATGGAGTACTGGAGGCTAGAGACCTTTGCTGTTTGTGATATACATTAGCCACTTGGATGTGAACATGGAAGGTATGATTTGTATGTTTGCAAATGACACAGGATTTGGTGGTGGTGTGGATAATGAAGAAGGCTGTCCAAGGCTACAGCAAGATATAGATCAATTGGGAAGTTGGGCAGAGCGTCGGGAGATGGAACTTAACCCCTGCAAGTGTGAGATAATGCATTTTGGGAAGTCAAATGGGGAAAGAACGTATACAATAAATGGTAGGGCACTAAGAAATGTTGATGAACAGTTACTTGAGGTTCAAATCTATAGTTTCCTGACAATAGCAAAACTGGTGGGTGTGTGGTGAAGACGGCACATGGCATGCTTGCTGTCATTGGTCAGGGCTCAGAATATAAAAGTTAGGTTACGTTGCAACTTTACAAAACACTGGTTAGGCCATACTTGGAAGTATTGTAATTCTGGTTGCGACACTATCCAAAGGATATGAATACACTGGAAAGATTGCAGAGATTCACCAGGATGTTGCCTGGATTGGAGGATTCTACATGTGGATAGAACAGACTGGGCTTGTTTTCCTTGAAAATATATAAGATTATGAAAGGCATGGATAGTCAAGATCTTTTTCCCATGGTAGGTGCCTCAAAAACAACAGGGTATGGGTTCAAGGTGAGAGGAAGGTGTTCTGATGAAGATCTGAGGGGTAAGTTTCTATTTTAGAGTGGGTGATATCTGGCATGTGCTGCACTACGTAGTGGAATCAGGTACAATTGGTATGTTTAGGAGACAATAATGTTTATTTATTTGTCACATGTACATCGAAACACACAGTGAAATACCCTTTTCGCGTTAACAACGGGGGCAGCCCGCAAGTGTCACCACTCTTCCAACATAGCAATGCACACAACTTCCTACGAGAGGAAACTGGAGCACCTGGAGGAAACCCACACAGTCACTGGGAGAACGTACAAACTCCTTACAGACAGTAGCGGAACTGACCCGGGTCACTGGCACTGTAATAGCATTATGCTAACTGTTACATTACTGGCACAAGAAGGAGACAGTCCTAATATGGGCAAACAGTATTTGGGCAAGAAAGGTCAACATGATTGTGATAGGCCAAAGTGTCCATTTCTGTGCCATGTGACTCTGTGATACGGAGGTGATTTACTGAAATGTTACCAGACAGGAATTCCCTCTACAGATGCTGCCTGATCTGCTGAGTATTTTTGCTCCAGATTCCAGCAGCTGCAATCCCTTGCATCTCTAGCAATAGAAGCAACTGCTTGTCAACTTCCAAAACAACTCTTCTAAGTAGCCTCCCGTGCTGGCAGCTTGTGGGCTTCGACAATGGTGTCTGATTGCTGCAGGGAGACTACATGGAAACAGGAAACACAAGAGACTGCAGATGCTGGAACTGGAAATGGTTTATTATTACCATGTACCAAGTTACAGTGAAAAACTTGTCCTGCATACTGTTCATGCAGATCAATTCATTACACAGTGCATTGCAGTCAGACAGGGTAAAATACAGAATGCAGAGTAAAGTGTCACAGCTACAGAGAAAGTGCAGTGCAGATAGACAATAAGGTGCAAGGTCATAACAAGTTAGATTGTAAGGTCAAGAGTCTGTCCTTGAGCCTGGTGGTATGTAATTTCTGGCTTTTGTATCTTTTGCCTGATGGGAGAGGGGAGAAGAAAGAATGTCCCAGGTGGGTGGGGTCTTTGAATATGCTGGCTGCTTTACTGAGCCAGTGAGAGGTATAGTCCATGGAGGGGAGGCTGGTTTCTATGATGTGCTGAGCTGTGTCCACAACTCTCTACATTTTCTTGTGGTCCTGGGCAGAGCAGTTGCCATACCAAGCCGTGATGCATCCAGATAGGATGCTTTCTAGGGTGCATCGATAAAAGTTGGTGTCAAAGGGAACATGCCAAATTTCTTTAGCATCCTGAGGAGGTAGAGGCACTGGTGAGCATTCTTGGTCGTGGCGTCTATGTGGTTGGATGTTAGGGCTATTGGTGATGTTCACTCCTAGGAGCTTAAATCCAGAGCAACGAACAATCTGCAAGAGGAACTCAGCAGGTTGAGCAGCATTTGTGAAGTAAAAGAAATTGTCAATGTTCCAGTTTGAAACCCTGCAAGGTTCTGGTCCTGATGCAGGGTTTCGACCTGAAACATTGACAATTCCTCCCACCCCCACCCCACACTCACCCACCCACACCTGCCCCCAGCCCCAAGTTCTGATCAATGGACCTGCTGAGTTCATCCAGCAGATTGTCTGCTGTACATGTAAACTGGTTATTTTTCCAAGACCAGTCCTGGTGTAAATTTAACAATATTTATGGGAGCTCCTTCGTATGTATGGGCATCCTTAACCCAGGGAGGTCCTGTAACCTCTAACCTCATCACTCATGCAATGTTTTATCTAGGTTTAAATATTTTGTCATTTATAGTTATTTTTATGTCTTTGCACTGTAACACAGCCGTGAAACAACAAATTTCATGTCATGTAAGTCAGTGATAATAAACCCGATTCTAACTGGGACTGAGTCACAAAGCAAAGCAACACGGAGGCTGGCCCTTCGGCCCAGCGAGTCCATGCCAACCACGTTTTCCACCCAACTAGTCCCAGATTTCCCGGAATATCCCTCCAGGCCCTTCCAGGTGCTTCTTGAGTGCTGAAGAACTGATGACATGTTGACATATTGTGAGCAAATGTACTGAGGGGTCTGGTGCAGGGATTGAAGACAATGAAGTCCCGCATTGTACAGCTGTGCGTTCATGAACGATGTACATCTTTAGGGGGTTTAAACTAACCCTCTCCCTGTTCACTCGGCACCATTTCCCACCCAGTATTGGCTCACCCGCTCTGCCCATCTTTTCCCACTGCGGGTGCTGAACGCAGGAGGTGAGGAGATGGCACCGCCAAAACCCGTGAACCCAGCCACCGCCTTCTCCGTCTCCGCGCCCCGACCCGCGGCCACCATGGCGGCCGGGCCAACCGTCATCATCCGGGAACCCCGGGTGCAGCGCGCATGCTCCAGTGCCCACAGCCCTGGGGCTGCCCTGTGGGAACCCAGCGGGTCGGGCAGTGTCAGCGGAGGGAGATGGACGGCCGAGACCCTTCACCAAGTCTGGGAATGACAAGAGGGCAGAAAGTGTTCTGTGGTTGTTCTTAATGTCTGAGGATCCGGCACTGGAGATCGGCGGCGGCGGCGCTAGAGGGAGAGACTGGTGATTGGCGGGGGGGGGGGGTGGTGGGACTGGAGATCGTGTGTGTGTTTGTGTGTATGTGTGTGTGTGGTGGGACTGGAGATCGGGGTGTGTGTGTGTGTGTGTGTGTGTGTGGTGGGACTGGAGATCGGGGTGTGTGTGTGTGTGTGTGTGTGTGTGTGTGTGTGTGGTGGGACTGGAGATCGGGTGTGTGTGTGTATGTGTGTGTGTTTGGTGGGACTGGAGATCGGGGTGTGTGTGTGTGTGTCTGTGTGTGTGTGGTGGGACTGGAGATCGGGGTGTGTGTGTGTGTGTGTGTGTGTGTGTGTGTGTGTGTGTGTGTGTGTGTGGTGGGACTGGAGATTGGGTGTGTGTGTGTGTGTGTGGTGGGACTGGAGATCAGGGGTGTGTGTGTGTGTGTGTGTGTGTGTGGTGGGACTGGAGATCGGGGGGTGTGTGTGTGTGTGTGTGTGTGTGTGGTGGGACTGGAGATCGGGTGTGTGTGTGTATGTGTGTGTGTTTGGTGGGACTGGAGATCGGGGTGTGTGTGTGTGTGTCTGTGTGTGTGTGGTGGGACTGGAGATCGGGGTGTGTGTGTGTGTGTGTGTGTGTGTGTGTGTGTGTGTGTGGTGGGACTGGAGATTGGGTGTGTGTGTGTGTGTGTGGTGGGACTGGAGATTGGGGGTATGTGTATGTGTGTGTGTGTGTGTGTGTGTGTGTGTGTGTGTGGTGGGACTGGAGATTGTGTGTGTGTGTGTGTGTGTGTGTGTGTGTGTGTGTGTGGTGGGACTGGAGATCGGGTGTGTGTGTGTGTGTATGTGTGTGTGTGGTGGGACTGGAGATCGGTGTGTGTGTGTGTGTGGTGGGACTGGAGATTGGGTGTGTGTGTGGTGGGACTGGAGATTGGGGGTATGTGTGTGTGTGTGTGTGGTGGGACTGGAGATTGTGTGTGTGTGTGTGTGTGTGTGTGTGTGTGTGGTGGGACTGGAGATCGGGTGTGTGTGTGTGTGGTGGGACTGGAGATTGGGGGTATGTGTATGTGTGTGTGTGGTGGGACTGGAGATTGGGTGTGTGTGTGTGTGTGTGTGTGTCTGTGTGTGTGTGTGGTGGGACTGGAGATTGGGGGGGTGTGAGTGTGTGTGTGTGGTGGGACTGGAGATTGGGTGTGTGTGTGTGTGTGGTGGGACTGGAGATTGGGTGTGTGTGTATGTGTGTGTGTGTGTGGTGGGACTGGAGATCGGTGTGTGTGTGTGTGTGTGTGTGTGTGTGGTGGGACTGGAGATTGTGTGTGTGTGTGTGGTGGGACTGGAGATCGGGATGTGTGTGTGTGTGTGTGTGTGTGTGGTGGGACTGGAGATCGGGGGTATGTGTGTGTGTGTGGTGGGACTGGAGATTGGGGGTGTGTGTGTGTGTGTGTGTGTGTGTGTGTGTGTGTGTGTGTGGTGGGACTGGAGATTGGGGGTGTGTGTGTGTGTGTGGTGGGACTGGAGATTGGGTGTGTGTGTATGTGTGTGTGTGGTGGGACTGGAGATCGGGGTGTGTGTGTGTGTGTGTGTGTGTGTGTGTGTGTGTGTGTGTGTGTGGTGGGACTGGAGATTGGGTGTGTGTGTGTGTGTGTGTGTGTGTGTGTGTGTGTGTGGTGGGACTGGAGATCGGGGGTATGTGTGTGTGTGTGGTGGGACTGGAGATTGGGTGTGTGTGTGCGTGTGGTGGGACTGGAGATCGGTGTGTGTGTGTGTGTGTGTGTGTGTGTGTGTGTGTGTGTGTGTGTGGTGGGACTGGAAATCACGGGGTGGGGGATGGGGACAGCATCGGCGCGGGACAGAGAGATGTTCTGCGTCTGAGGAGCTGGGGGTCAGAGGGTGGACGGTACAGACTGGGGGAGGAGATTGAGGAGGGAAGCAGAGGAGGGGAGACGAGCAGGGGAGTGAAGCGTGGGAGGGGGTACGGGGGTGTGAAGTGGGGGGGCTGGAGGTCGGTGGGAGATTGGGGGTGACTGGGGATTGGGTGTAGGAAGAGAGTTGGGATGTGGGGAGAAGTTCAGGAGGTGGCTGTTGAGGGTGTGTTGAGTAGCAGGGTTTTGGCAGGAAGGGGTGAGGAACATTGGTGAAAGGGGAGTTGGGCAGCAGGTGAATTGGAGTGAGGGTAGAGAGAGTGAAGGGTGGTGGGATTGGGATGGGGGAGAGATTCGTGTGAGTGAGTCTCCAGCTGCCCAATAAAGCTGATGTCCAGTTCCTGATACCCACTTCTTCAAAATGAGTGAGCAGAAGCTGAAACTTTAGTTGGCTTAATACCCAGTGACGACAACCTAGAATTTCTACTCTTAACAAAACAGCATAAAGACCGTGTCATGAGATATTGTTACCTCCCTGCCATGAGACACACTATCTGTCATGAGACATGTTATATCTGTGTCATGAGACCCACTATCTCTCTGCCAAAAAGCTGCAAGAGGATGACACCAGTTGGGTGGTGCTGGAAATGATATCAATCTACTGAAGCATATAGAATATATAGAAAGTAGAGGCTATACTTTTTTTATTCATAGTCTGCTCTGTGCTTAAGATGGCCGCTGGGCCTCCTTCTTCTCCAGCTCGAGCGCAGGAAACTCTTAGTGTGGGAAACATATAGCTCATATAGAAACAGTTAGCCCATTCCTAGGGAGAACTTTTGATTTAGTGTAGCTCATTAAACAGATGGTTAGCCCATTCCTAGGAAGACACTGTTGATCTGTTGTATAGCTAATGGTCGTTAGGGCTAGTGTGACTAATGATTTTGTAGCAGTTCTGAAGCTGATAGTTTTTTAACTGATAAACCAGATGCCAGCAAGTCTCAGAACTCATAGGTTATAGGGGCACATTGTAATGTTTTATAACTGTTAGCCTTGTAGTGAATAAGCCTAGTATTGTTTTATAACTGGTAGTTCTGTAGCCTAGTACCAGTACTCCCAATGCCCATAAATAACTGGGCCACTCTGTGACTGAGTCAGGAAATGACTGTGGCGAAAGACAAATGGTTGTGAGCCAGGAGACAACTGTGAAAGGAGGCAAATGGTGAAGGATGAAACTGTGAAGATAAGAGAGAACATGATGGATTGTAACAATGTCATTGAGCTAAGAAAAAAGGTATAAAAAAAGGCCCACGAGCTTTGCTCGGGGGCAGTCAGAGAGCAGTAGTCAGAGGGTGACTAGTAACTGACTGTCTGACTGTCACAACTTTTCTTTGCAAATAAAAGTTTAACTTCTTGAGGAATCTTCTGCTTCTCCTGGTCATCTATTTATTGTGGGTAACCGTGACAACCACTGCTGATAAATTAATTCAAAGCCACATTGCCAGTACACAGTTGTGCTGATTACTTTGGGCCCTGCCATTTACTGTGAACATTCCCCCTACATTTAACCTCACACTTGCCCAGTTTAAGCTCCACCTGTCATTCCTACACCCAAATCGGCAACTGATCTATATCCTCTGTATGAAAAACACAACGATGCTGGAGGAACCCAGCAGGCCAGGCAGCATCTGTGGAGAAAAGCAGGCGGTCAACATTTCAGGTCTTCTGCAGTCCTGAAGAGGGTCCTGACCCGTAACGTTGACCGCCTGTTTTTCTCCACAGATGCTGCCTGGCCTGCTGGGTTCCTCCAGCATCATTGTGTTTTTCAACTGGATTCCAGCATCTGCAGTCCTTTGTTTCTCCTACAACCTCTGTATCCTTTAATCATCAGTGAAGATGATCAAACTCCATCTTTTGTGTCATCTGCAAACTTACTAGTCGGCCCATTTACAACATCAGCTGCTCTTCAGTCCACTCGGACCTCACCTGTGGCTAGACAGGATACAAAGCACTTTGTCAAGGCTGCAGCTGTCTTCTCTCTGCCTCAATCAATAACCTGGGATAGATCCCATCAGGCCCTGGGGACTTCTCCACCTTGATTTCCTTCAACAGACCCAACACCACCACCTCCTTTGTCCTGACATGCCCTAGATTATTAGCATACCCCATACTGACCTAACTATTCTCCAAGTCCTTCTCCTGAGTGAATACTGATGCAAAGCACTCATTTGGTATCTTGCCCACATCCTCTGGCCCCAGGTATAAATTCTGTTCTTGAGTGGTTCTACTCTCTCCCTGGCTTCCCTCTGAATTTTAATATTTGTGTAAAATGCCTTTGGATTTTCCTTAATCCTACTTGCCAAGGATGTTTCCTGGCCCCTTTTGGCTTTCCTAATACCCTGTTTGAGCTCTTTCCTGCTTTCTTTATATTCTTTAAGGGCCCTGCAATGAAAAGTAACTGGTGGAGAAGTTGGATTGGGAAAGAAACATGTTCCAAGGTTCATCAAGAGGGATTTGAACGAGTGGAGATCATTCCCAGGGGAGAAGCTGGGGCCACAGAGGGCAACAGCTAGTTACAGCTAGCAGGGAGGAGCCCTCAGCCCAGAGTGACAAACCGTGAACAGCAGGCCAGTGACCCAACATGTTAAGATTCAGCACTGTCTAATCTAAAGAAAAGTGAATTTAAAATGTTGCCTTTTGATAGGAATGACATCCAATAGTCTGGATAATCTGCTAAACCATCATCTCCAAAGTCCTGAGTGTGTCTTAACCCAGGGTCTTTTTTTATTCCAGAAAAAGGTAATTCATAAATGTATCATTATATATTTACTCCAGCAGTTTTTTGCTCCATTTTATAATGTGGGTCATTCCACTGTCTTTACTCACAGCACCAAATTACTCAGAATATGTCAACATGACATCAATTTCTCAGTCCCAAACTTTCCATCAGTGATGTGGCTGGGAAGGTATTACCCTGGACTCGGCCCATCTGTGACACTGTGGCCTCTCTGACAGCTGAACCAAGCTGAGCAAGCAGTCCTGCACCATAGGACGTGGCAGTCAGCAGCATGCAGGTGGGGTAACCTCCCCAGAGCCTCCCCAACAACCAGCCCGCCACAGCACCCCATGCAGCAGAGAAAACAAAATGCTGCAAGCACTCACTGCAGTATGTGCAGTGCATCCCTGGTCAACGTTTTGGTCGAGACCCTTCATCAGGGGAGATAGGTGGTAGGAAGGAGTGGGGCAAGAGCTGGCAGGTGATAGGTGGATCCAGGTGAGTGACGTGATAGGCAGATGAGGGAGGTGGGTGAATGAGGGAGGTGATTGGTGGGAGTAACAAATGGCTGAAGATGGTGGAATCTGATAAGATGGAACGGAGGAAGGGAGGCGAGGAAAGGGAACCAATGGGTGGCGAGTGCGGTGATGGGCAGATGGAGGTGGGGGAGGGGAAAGATAGGATGATGGAGGCCAGTTGGACCAGGAGGAGAGGGGGAAGGAACAGAAGGGAGCAGTTACCAGGATTCTGAGAATTCGATGTTCATGCCACCAGTTTGGAGACTGCCAGGGCGGAATACGAGGCGTCGTTCCTCTAATTTACAATTAGCCTCGACCTGGCAGTAGAGAGGGCCGAGGAAAGACACGTCGGGGTGGGAATCGGAAGTGGAACTAAAATGATTGGCCACCGGCAGATCCCAACTGGCACAGCAGATGGAGTGAAGGTGCTTGGTGAAGAAGTCACCCAATCTGGGTCTGGCCTCACCGTTGTAGATGGGGAGGGGACGACGGGCAGGTGCTGAAGGTTCCAGCATCTGCAGTCTCTTAAGGCTTCATGCAATGCAGGACCTTGCATCCTCTTCATTCACTGCGCCACCACATTATATTTTCCAAACAACATTTACATTAAGTAAACAGGAGTAAGTCACCTGGTGCCTCAAACTTTACCATGTTCCTCATGACTCTCAATTCCTGAATCTTTAAATATTATCTATTAACACAACATCAATTTCTCAATCCCAAACAGTATATCAGTGATGAGTGTAGGATGTTATTCCACCAAGCTCAGCATCCAGTGATGCGAGACAGGGACACTGCACTGTGACCTAACCCCATGGGCCGTTGTGGTAACTGCACCGGGTTTCAGTACATCCCACTGTGGCAATGAACAAGCTGCTGGAGGAACAGAGTGGGTCAGGCAGCATCTGTGGAGGCAACAGGATAGTCAACATTTCAGGTTGTGACCCTGCATCAGGAGTGTAAAGGCGAGATAACCAGTGTAAAGGGGTGAGTGGGAGGGGCAAGAACTGGCAAGTGTTCTCTTCGAACACAAGCTTCCTTATTCATCTACTATTGTAGATGGGGAGGGGACGATGGGCAGGTGTTCTAGGTTCCAGCATCTGCAGTCTCAAGGCTTCATGCAATGCAGGACCTTGCATCCTCTTCATTTACTACACCACATAACATTCTCCCACGATGTTTACAATAAGTAAACTCAAAAAATTAGGAGTAAGCCACTCGGTGCCTCAAACCCTCCCATGTCTCTTTCTCAGTTCCTCGTCTCTCAATTCCTTGACTATTAACAGAACACCAGTTTCTCAATCCCAGACAGTAGATCAGTGATGGGTGTAGGAGGTTATTCCACCAGGCTCAGTCTCTGGTGGTGGGAGACAGGGACACTGCACTGTGGTCTAACCCCATGGGCCGTTGTGGTAACTGCACCAGGTTTCAGTACATCCCACTGTGGCAACAAACAAGCTGCTGGAGGAACAGAGTGGGTCAGGCAGCATCTGTGGAGGCAACAACGTTTTGGGTTATAGATAGAGCAATACAGCACGGAAACAGGCCCTTCGGCCCAACTGGTCCATGCTGACCAAGATGCCCCATCCAAGCTGGTCCCATTTGCCAGTTTGACCCATAACCTTCTAAACCTTTCCAATCCATGTACCTGTCCAACTGTCTTTTAAACAAGTTCTTATTGTACCTGCCTCACCCACTTCCTCAGGTTGTGACCCTGCATCAGAGTGAAGGGGAGATAACCAGTGTAAAGAGGTGAGTGGGAGGGGCAAGAGCTGGCAAGTGACAGGTGGATCCAGGTGAGGGAGGGGGGGGGTTGGTCTGCAGATGAAGCCACACAGGGGAAGGAGGGGCGGAGATGATGACAGAGTCTGGCAGGTGACAGGTGGAGACAACAAAGGAACCTGATGAGAAAAGGCAGGTGACGGGGGGCCCTGGGTCGAGTGTGTGGGTGATAGACGGATAACCAGGTGGGGGGGGGGGAGGGGGCAGGAGCTGGGTGACAGAGGGCTGTGGGGGGGTTGGAAAGAAGGGTGTGTACCGGAGGACCTGGGTGGATCGGGAGAGAGAGAGAGAGAGAAAGGAACAGTGGGGATGCCTGAAATTGGAGAACTCAGTATTCACTGCCGATCCCACATTGCAGACTGTTGACAGCTCTTGTTTGGAAAGCACCAAGTCCCGCCCACCGCCCGAAGCCCAAACGTAAACAACCCCTTACCCCCAATGTGCCAGGTGACCGCACGCCCTGCACCAGTCCCGGGAGGTTGCCCAGCTGGGGACAGTTCCCCTGAGACAACATTTGACCCCGTCCGGTGACCACAGCTCCGAGCGCTGAAACACAAAACACGACCTTTGTTTACCTCAGCTGTTCCGACATGACGGCAGCTTACCTTCCGCACCAAGCACACAAAGCGGCAACAACATCCAGCAGCCCAGCGGGAGCCGCAGGTCGGATCCGGGACAGCCAGCCAGCCCCGAGCGGATCAGGAACTGCATCCCGAACCCCTTGCTCGGTGCACACGGAGTTAACAGCGAGGGAGAACGTTTTAGACTGGTTTCAAAATACGCACTCTTCGCTGTATACACAGTTCCACAATGCAGAACATTGCAAAGTCGCCATTCACTGCACCGAGCACCATCACATCTGTTCACAATGTTTACAAAATGTCGCCCTGTTACTCATTGCGTCATCATTGCACTGAACCCAGCCCCACAGAAGCGGGTGGGGGTGCTAACGTACCTTATGATTGCTGTTAGCACTCTGGTACACCTCTCCGTTAAATTACTTCTTGTTTTTTTTATTCTGTCTCCACACAGACTGCTCCTACATACTGCTTTCCTGAATTTGGGACATCTCTCTCTCTCTCTGGCCTTAACCATCAGTAATTAACAGCGACACTCCTTCGCCTTTTTGTCCTTCCGTGATGTCTCGTACTCCTGTGGTCCCTCCAGATGTCCTTCTAGTTTTCTGTCCGTCCAAGATGTCATGTATTCTTCGTTGTTTCGGGTTCAATCTGTGTCATTCTGCAATCCTCCTCCTGCATTTAGTTATCTGCAGTTTCGGATCGTCTTTTTGGTTTTGGATGCCAATTGTGTTCAGATACAGAACCCTCAGCTTGTCCTATTTGACACGTATCCTTGTCTACTTAAGATTTCTTTATTAGTTATGCGTACATCGAAACACACAGTGAAATGCATCTTTTGCGAGGAGTGTTCTGGGCCAGCCCACAAGTGTCGCTACACTTCCAGCGCCAACATAGCACGCCCACAAACTTCCTAACCCGTACATCTTTGGAATGTGGGACAAAACCGGAGCACCCGGAGGAAACCCACGCAGGCATGGGGGAAACCACAAACTCCTTACAGACGGCGGCCGGAATTGAACCCGGGTCGCTGGCGCTGTAATAGTGTCACGCTAACCGCTACACTACCGTGCCTGCCCTCTTTACTCTTGGATTTGTTCCTCCTACACCTATCACAGTCCATTTATTATTTTCAATCTTACTACCTTTCTCTCTAGCCCTTGCCTCTGCTCAGAACCCACAGCCTGGCGTGAAAGCAAATTGTTTTCTATCCTGGGGAAAAGGAACTCTCACAGTACTCTTACATAAAGTTCCAGACCAAGAGAAAACGAAGGACTGTATTTCCAAGTAAAGATTGTGTACAACTCAGAGGCGAAGTAATGGATCCTGATGTTCCCATGTACCTGTTGTCCTTGGAGTCAGGGTGCTGTTGGAGTGCCCCGGACATGTAACTGCAGTGCATTATGGAGATGGTACACACCGAGACCTGAGTGAATTGAAAGGGTGGGGTAGGGGCTGACAATCAAGCTGGCTACTTTGTCTTGGATGGTTCTGAGCTTTCTCAGTGTTGCTGGAGATGAACTTATCTCAGCAAGCTGATGAGAATTCCGTCACGTCCGCGATAGGCCATGTAACTGGTGGAAATACTGTTGATTCAGAAACATAAACCCTCTTGTGTGTGCAACTGCTGAAAGCTTGTGACTCTGCTACTGTCAACACTCAAGTCACGTACTGCTTAGCATCTGTGTTTACACAATAGCTGAAATGACTTTAATGTTCAACTGGCAAGTACCAGGCTAGGCTTGCTCTAACTCTTGCGGAAACAAGAAACTGCAGGAACTGGAACCTGGAGCAACAAACAATCTGCTGGAGGAACTCAGTGGGTTGAGCAGCATCTGTGGGCAGAAAGGAATTGTTGACATTTAGCGTCGAGACCTCGACAGTTCCTTTCCTCCCGCGGATGCTGCTCGACCCACTGAGTTCCTCCAGCAGATCATTTGTTGGCTTGCTCCAACTTGACTGTGTAAATTGGTTCTCAGCCTGTAACTGAACCTTTGCTCAAGCAATAGGGACAAACACAGAGCTGTCGAGCGAAGAGCTCTGTTTCACTTCAGCTCATCACAGATTTCCTTCCAGTTCTGGTTCAGTTGGGCAGCTGTACTTCCTGGAACTTCAGCTTCCATGCACTCATAAGCACCACGTATTCCACGGGCAAAGTGGACAATATAATGTGATGTTGTCAGCAGTAGCTTGTTCTTCCTTTCTACTCTCAGTCACATTTTACAAGCTTTCAGTGTTGGCATCCTCTATCTTACCAATTCCCTCTGACACGGAAAAATCCTGCAGTCAGACCAAGATACATCACAAGGACATGACCTTCGGCCCACTGAGATCACGTGACCACCAACCACTCACTCACACTAATCAGACATAATTCCATTTTTTAAAAATTCTCCCCAGATTCTGCCACCCACCTACAAACTAAGGGCAATAGACAGCAGACAATTAACTCACCAACCAGCGATGATTGCAGTCATTCGATTACCATGATATGTCTCAACATCTCTTCCATACTTTCATTTATATTGAAGAATGTTCTGATTTCAAAATTCCATATAACAGAGGATTCTAATGAACTCAAATAAATCTACACACATGAACATTCATTACACTTGATTTATTTCTTAATGTTAATTGCTGTGTTGTTCGCATAAAATTCCTAAGAAGATTTAGTTGGTCAGATTGTTTTTTGCAGCATTACTGTAACACAACCTCAGTAAGCTCATCATTGGCTTCAGGTGACACCTTCCTCTCCCTCTTTGTCTTTCTTGTTAGTGGGTTAGAACACACAATCTGAACATTACAAGAAAAAACTACAGATGCTGGACACCTGAGGCAGGATCAGAAAGTGCCGGAAACACTCAGCAAACTTCTCTGCAGCTTGAAACCATCTTCTTTGTCCCAGTTCTGATGAAAGTTCCACAATCTGAGACATCAGCTCTGTTTCTCTTTCCACACATACCGCCTGACCTGCTGAGTGTCCCCACCATGGTCTGTTTTTGCTACTTACAGTACTACCTAGCTTAAGTGGTGACACTTCTTTAACGTAGAACACGACAGCACAGTACAGGCCCTCCGGCCCACAATGTTGTGCCGACATTTTATCCTGCTTTAAGATCTATCTAACCCTTCCCTCCCACATAGCCCCCTATTTGTCTATCATTCATGTGATGTCCTGTTGTACATTATCCAGTCTCTGAAAACTAGACAGCTCTCAAAATTCAGCTGACCACGAATTCTCCAGCTTCGTGACCTTGTTTACAGTGGGGTGGCTGTCCACTTCCTGTGCTTCAAGTTGACTCCATCTGGCTGATTGTGCCTGACCTGTTTGGAAGCAGATAATGGGAAGAATGTTTGGTAATCACTAAAAAAAGTTAAATGTTATTTATATTTTTCAAACTTTATATTTACATTTTCTAAGATCAAGGGTGCTAGGTTAGGATATTGGACGTAGGACATTTCAGCTTCGTCCTACAGCTGTTGTCAGTGTGTTATTGGTTTCATGGTCACTAGCCTCTGGACTGGGTTAGAAGTACTCTTTGGGCTGGGGATATCCTAACATGCCAAGTGACTGAGGTTTCGAACTTTGTTGTCTAACTTGGTTCTCAACTTGTCACTGGACTGGAAGGGCACATTGAGGAAGGAGCTCTGCTTTGCTCATTGCCTTAATTTACCACAGCTTGTCTCAGATGAATAGCCACACATCCTGCCACGACAGCTTCTGTGTGCTAGTAGGCTCCATGTATTGCACAGGCAAACAGGATGCATCAATGCGATCTTATGTTGCATCTGCTAGCTTGTTCCAGCTTTTCAATGCTTATGAATATTGAGGTGCCAATGATGCAAAAAGGTATTCCCACTGAGTTACACAGTGTGCATCTGCTGCAAATAAATGGTCAGTTGTCTGACGACTAACTGATAAGAGGACCTGCATGGCTAAAGTAGATGGAGTTATATCAAAGGCAAAACGTTATGAAAGACATATGTAAAAAAAGTATTTATTTATTCGCCCAGATATATTGCTGAGTCATTAAATACTCAGTGCTGAACCCAGCGGGTGCCAAGCACCACACCTTCCCCTCGTCTGAGTTGCTAGGTTGCAGACTTCATATGGACTGATCTCAGGGAGGACACAGCCAGAGACCGGCCAGCGTTCAATAACTGGTCACTGTTAAATCCAACTCAGTGGCCGCAGCATCGTGTCACTGGGGTCTTTCTGCGCCAATCCAGCTGTCCCCCTTCACTGAGTAAGTGCAGACCTATCAGTGGGAGGGTGGGCGGAGAGAGGGAATGACTGGGCAGGAGAGGCACGGGATTGGTTCAGATCTGGGTTCGACAGGGTACGGAAAATCAGCACAGGGTTCGAGGGAGAGGGAGAGGGAGAGGACAATATCGCCCCCGTGGACACCATCTCTCTCTGCCCCTGACTCTGACCAGTTTTCATCCAAACTATCACTGCCCCTTTAATCGCTTGGCATTCAGTATCACCAACGCCCTTCAAAAGGCACTTTATAAAATCCCCTTTAAAGCCATGACATAAACAATTGCACCACCTTGACCCAAACTCCTGTTGATACCACCGATGGTGGGGAGGGATGTGCCCATGATGTATTGGGCCGAGTCCACCACTCTCTGCAGCTTCTTGCATCCCTGTGCATATGAATTTCAGTTCAGTGCTCATTATCTCATCTGTATCCAAGATGATTTGCCCTTTGATTCATTATTTCCCTTCTTTGATTATCCTTTATTCCTCTGTTATGAAAGACTTCAGCAGTTCCTCTAATGTGACCCATCGATCTGTTCTCTTCGACGCTTTAGACCCACGAGCTTCTTTATTCATCTACTATTGTAGATGGGGAGAGGACGATGGGGAGGTGTTCCAGGTTCCAGGATCTGCAGTCTCTTAAGGCTTCATGCAATGCAGGACCTCACATCCTCTTCATTTACTACACCACTACATTACTTTCTCCCACAACGTTTACAATAAGTAAACACAAAAAAATTAGGAGTAAGCCACTCGATGCTGCAAACCCTCCCATGTCTCTGTTTCAGTTCCTCGTCTCTCAATTCCTCGAATACTTATCTATAAACAGAACACCAATTTCTCAATCCCAGACAGTACATCAGTGATGAGCAAAGGCGGTTATTCCACCAAGCTCAGTCTCTGGTGGTGGGAGACAGGGACACTGCACTGTGGTCTAACCCCATGGGCCGTTGTGGTAACTGCACTGGGTTTCAGTACATCCCACTGTAGCAACAAACAAGCTGCTGGAGGAACAGAGTGGGTCAGGCAGCATCTGTGGAGGCAACAACGTTTTGGGTTATAGATAGAGCGATACACCACGGAAGCAGGCCCTTCGGCCCAACTGGTCCATGCCGACCAAGATGCCCCATCCAAGCTGGTCCCATTTGCCGGCGTTTGGCCCACAACTTTCTAAACCTTTCCAATCCATGTACCTGTCCAACTGTCTTTTAAACAAGTTCTTATTGTACCTGCCTCACCCACTTCCTCAGGTTGTGACCCTGCATCAGAGTGTAAAGGGGAGCAATCAAAGACCCCACCCACCCAGGTCATTCTCTCTTCTCTCCTCTTCCATTGGGTAGAAGATACCACCAGGCTCAAGGACAGCTTCTACCCCACTGTGATAAGACTATTGAACGGTTCCCTTATATGATGAGATGGACTCTGACCTCACCATCTACCTTGTTGCACCTTATTGCACTGCACTTTCTCTGTAGCTGTGACACTTTACTCTGTACTATTGTTTTTACCTGTACTACATCAATGCACTCTGTATTAACTCAATGTAACTGCACTGTGTAATGAATTGACCTATACGATCGGTTTGCAAGACAAGTTTTTCACTGACAATACCCAGAGTAAAGAGGTGAGTGGGAGGGGCAAGAGCTGGCGTGTGACCGGTGGATCCAGGTGAGGAGGGGGGTTGGTGTGCAGACGAAGCCACACAGGGGCTGTCCAAGGTGACCGCACGCCCTGCACCAGTCCCGGGAGGTTGCCCCGCTGGGGACAGTTCCCCTGAGACAACATTTGACCCCGTCCGGTGACCACAGCTCCGAGCGCTGAAACACAAAACACGACCTTTGTTTACCTCAGCTGTTCCGACATGACGGCAGCTTACCTTCCGCACCAAGCACACAAAGCGGCAACAACATCCAGCAGCCCAGCGGGAGCCGCAGGTCGGATCCTCTCCGCAGTCCGAACCGCGGAACTCCCCCTTGCTCGGTGCACACGGAGTTAACAGCGAGGGAGAACGGTTTAGACTGCTTTCAAAATACGCACTTTTCGTTATATACACAGTTCCACAATGCAGAACATTGCAAAGTCGCCATTCGCTGCACCGAGCACCATCGCATCTGTTCACAATGTTTACAAAATGTCGCCCTGTTACTCATTGCGTCATCATTGCACTGAACCCAGCCCCACAGAAGCGGGTGGGGGCAGTAATGTACCTTATGATTGCTGTTAGCACTCTGGTACACCTCTCCGTTAAATTACTTCTTGTTTTTTTTAAATTCTGTCTCCACACAGACTGCTCCTATATACTGCTTTCCTGAATTTGGGACATCTCTCTCTCTGGCCTTAACCATCAGCAATCAACAGCGACACCCTTTCGCCTTTGCGTCCGTCCAAGATGTCCTGTATTCTTCGTTACTTCGGGTTCAATCTGTGTCATTCTGCAGCCCTCTTTCTGCATTTAATTATCTGTGGTTTCACGGTGCTTTCATTGGCTGCGCCAAGCGTCACTGCGTTGCTCTGCCCGCAGACCCGCACCGTGCACCGTGCCAATGCCAGCATTTGGTTGCAGAATCTCCCGGCCCGGCCCACCCACCTGTGCCGCATGGTACAAAATTACAGAAAAAAAAACCCTCCAGAAAACGCTGGAAATGTCCGCACTGCACCAGAGCCGTGGTTCCCTGCTGGTGACCCTCCCCTCGGAATAAATGCTGTCCTCAGACGACGCCACATTGCCTGAGATGTCGCGATTGGGTTCATATTTGAACCATCCCCTTTCTCCAGCTCCCACCTTTTCTTCGCTATTGCACGAAACATCCAGCGACCGTGCAGGAGCCAATGTCTCTTCTCAATCCCGGGTCATCAGATCCCCACTGGCCACAGACCCACAACACCGAACCCGTCCGTCGCCACCCACTGTGACAGTGGCCTGGGATCTGCCGCTAGACAGCAGTCCGTTCCCACTGTGGCAATGCAGAGAGTGGGTACGTCAATGGTAGGGGTCAGGACACACGGAGGGATCACCTTCCTTTAATTCCGAAGACTGCTTGATTTGCAGATGCGTAGTTAAACAATGTGGGCTCTTACTCGTTTCGAACATGCTCTCCCATTGTTCTCAATTTCAGCAGATGTAAACCTCGTGGAGACACAGGAGACTGCAGACGCTGGAAACTGGAGGCACTCAGCGGGTCAGGAAGCATCTGTGGAGGGAAATAGACAGTCGACGTTTCGGGTCGAGACCCTTCACCTGGACAGATGTATTGGTATTGGTTTATTATTGTCACTTGTACCGAGGTACAGTGGAAAACTTGTCTTACAAACCGATCGTACAGGTATGCCTTGCCTGTCCAACCAGTCCTCACAAGACAAACCGCCAATTTCAGCTATTAATCTCTTAACCTTCTCTTTGAAACGTTTTCCAATTCATTACCATCCTGCTTTAAATAAGGAGAACAACACTGTACAGGGTAATCCAGCCAGACCTGATATAACTGTGGCATTACAATTGTATGAATGACTCATGTGGATCCACCTGTCACTTGCCAGCTCTTGCCCCTCCCACTCACCTCTTTACACTGGTTATCTCCCCTCTCCACTCTGAGTCCTGATGCAGGGTCACAGCCTGAGGAAGTGGTTGAGGCAGGTACAATAACAACTTTTAAAAGACAGTTGGACAGATCCGTGGATTGGAAAAGGTTTAGAAGGTTATGGGCCAAACGCTGGCAAATGGGATGAGCTTGGATGGGGCATCTTGGTCGGCATGGACCAGATGGGCCGAAGGGCCTGTTTCTGTGCTGTATAACTCTACGACTCTATGACTTGGATGAAGACACCAAAGGTACTGTTGCTAAATTTGCTGATGGCACAAAAGTAGGTTGGAAAATCAGTTGTGGCGGATGGAGGCCACAGAGGGATCCAGATTGGTTAATTGACTTTTGGATTTAGCGTAATAAACCATAGAATTTTGTTAGCTACCCAAATTACTTGCTATACGTGATACCACCGTAGTAGGCTGTATCTCAAATAACGATGAGTCAAGGTACAGGAAGGAGATAGAGGGCTTAGTGACATGGTGTCATGACAACAACCTTTCCCTCAATGTCAACAAAACAAAAGAGCTGGTCATTGACTTCAGGAAAGGGGGCGGTGTACATGCACCTGTCTACATCAATGGTGCTGAGGTCAAGAGGGTTGAGAGCTTCAAGTTCCTGGGAGTGAATATCACCAACAGCCTGTCCTGGTCCAACCACGTAGATGCCATGGCCAAGAAAGCTCACCAGCACCTCTACTTCCTCAGGAGGCTAAAGAAATTTGGGATGTCCCCTTTGACACTCACCAACTTTTATCGATGCACCATAGAAACCATCCTATCTGGATGTATCACGGCTTGGTACGGCCCAGGACTTCAAGAAACTGCAGAGAGTTGTGGACACGGCCCAGCACATCACTGAAACAAACCTCTCTTCCATGGACTCTGCCTTTACCTCCTGCTGCCTTGGTGAAGCAGCCAGTGCAATCAAAGACCCCACCCACCCGGGTCATTCTCTCTTCCCTCCTCTTCCATCAAGTGGTAGATTCAGGAGCCTGAGGATACGTACCTCAGCTTCTATCCCACTGTGACAAGACTATTGAATGGTTCCCTTATATGATAAGATGGACTCTGGACCTCACAATCTACCTTGTTGTGACCTCGCACCTTATTGTCTACCTGCACTGCACTTCCTCTGTAGCTGTGACACTTTACTCTGCACTGTTATTGCTTTTACCTGTACTACCTCAATGCACTCTGTACTAACTCAATGTAACTGCACTGTGTAATGAATTGACCTGTATGATCGGTTTGCAAGACAAGTTTTTCACCGTACCTCAGTACAAGTGACAATAATAAATCAATACCAATACTCACCATTTGTAATTCATGCACTGGAATGCCCAGATCACTCTGCATCTCAGACATTTGCCATCTTTCACTATATATATAAAATGCATTTTTTTAAATTTTCCCAACCAAAGTGGACAACTTCACATTTTCCCACATTACACTCCAGTTGTCAGAGCTCAGCTGACCTGTCTGTACCCCTTTGTGGCTTCCTTATATCTTCTTCACAACTTACTCTGTGTGTGTGTGTGTGTGTGTGTGTGTGTGTGTGTGTGTGTGTGTGTGTGTGTGTGTGTGTGTGTGTGTGTGCGCGCGCGCGTGGAGGGAAGGGAATTGGGTTGCACTGGGAGGGAGGCTTTGAGAGGTTGAGGGATTGGGATAGTGAGGGTTGATGGGTCTAGGGCTTGGTCTGGAAGAGGCTCAGGAGAGGCAGGGTCCATGCTGTGGGATGGATAGGGAAGGGTCAGAGGGATATGAGCAAAACACAGGCAACTGGACCCTTGAGCATCTTGGTCGAGATGGACCAGTTGGGCTGAAGGGCCTGTTTCTGTGCTGTGTGACTCTGTGACTGTATGGTGATGAGGAGGCATACAGAAGTGAGAGAGGTCGGCTGGTTGAGTGGTGTCACAACAACAACCTTGCGCTCAACATCAGCAAGACTAAGGAATTGTTTGTGGACTTCAGGAAGAGGAAGTTGGGAGAACACACACCAGTCCTCATTGAGGGGTCAGCGGTGGAAAAGGTGAGCAGCTTCAAGTTCATGGACATCAACATCTCAGTGGATCTATCCTGGGCCCAATATGTTGATTCAATCACAAAGAAGGCAGGCCAGCGGCTCTAACTTATTCGGAGTTTGAGGAGATTTGGTATGTCACCAAAGACTCTTGCAATTTTCTATAGATGTACAGTGGAGAGCATCCTGACTGGTTGTATCACCACCTGGTACGGAGGCTCCAATGCGCAGGATCGCAAGAGGCTGCAGAGGGTTGTAGACTCAGCCAGCTCCATCACAGGCACAACCCTCCCCACCATCGAGGACATCTTCAAGAGGCGGTGCCTCAGGAAGGCAGCATAAGGACCTTTATGACCCGGGACATGCCCTCTTCTCCTTACTACCATGGGGGAGGAGGTACCGCAGCCTGAAGACCCACAGTCAATGATTCAGGAACAGCTTCTTCCCCTCCGCCATCAGATTTCTGAACAGTCCATGAACCCATGAACACTACCTTGTTATTTTTTTTGTTTTGCACTATTTATTTATATTGTAATTTGCAGTAATGCCTTTGCACTGTACTGCTGCTGCAAACCAACATATTTCACGTCATATGTCAGTGATAATAAGCCTGATTCTGAATGTATCTGTTCTCCGTATTCTGAAAGATCCACTTAAATGTCTGCCACTGTGTTTTGACTGATAAATCTCTCAATGTAATTTACAGTCTACTTTAGCTAACGCTGCATTCATGCCCTCATAATTGCCTTGAGTTATATTTAAGACAATAATCTTGGACCTATTCTTCTCTCTCTCAAACTGAATCTAAAATTCAACGATGTGGACAGGTGCAAACAAAGAGAGCCAGCGGGGGCTGGGTAGGCAGGGCGATGAATGCCTCAACATCGCCCCCAGGTGGACACCACCTCTCTCTGCCCCTGACTCTGACCAGTTTTGCATCGACCCCATTAATCCCTTGGCATTCAATATCACCAAAGTCCATCAAAAACCACTTTATAAAATCCCCACTAAACCTATGACCTGAAACAACTGCACCACTTTCACCCACCCTGCCAGTTAATCTGTTGCAAAATTAAAACAAAGTTTGTCAGACACAATTTGCCTTGGATAAACCAATGGTGACTTACACACATTAATCCTTGCAATCACGATTTAGGATTAATTTATTCCTGGGTTATAGTTTCTCAAAGTGTCCCCGCCGCGGATGTCTCCCCAACCCCGCCACCAAGTGACTGGGTTTATTTCTCTTCCCTTTGAGCACAAGGTTGTAAATGTTCCCTGCTGTCACCTGGGTTAAAAGACTAGGATAAGATCCGTTGTTAATTCCATCCCTACAACCTGGAAGCATCACAACCAGAAAGGGGATTATTCTACTTCCAGCCCTGTCACAGATCAGTGAAAATAAAAAAACCCACAGACGCTGGAAATCTATGATACTCAGTGGGTCGGGCAGCATCTGAGGGAGGAGAAACTGAGTGAAACACCTGGTGTCCCAGTTCAAGCACCTCCTCTACTTTTACAGAACCCCGTTTATTTACCATCGTGTTGGGTGCCTGGAACGGGCTGCCAGGGGTGGGGTGGAAGCAGATACGATAGAGGTGTTTAAAAGTCTTTTAGACAGGCACATGAATCTGCAGGGGATGGAGGGATACGGATCACGTGCAGGCAGAAGAGATTTACTTTAATTCGGCATTGCGTTCGGCACAGACATTGTGGGCTGAAGGGCCTGTCCTGTGCTGTACTGTTTTATCTTCTATGTACCTCATTTCCTGCAACACTGTCATGCCTTTATCATCGCTGTAGACGTTCAGTGCAGTGTTCGTTATCTCATCTGTATCAAAGGTGACTTTCCCCTTGATTCATTATTTCCCTCCTTTGATTACCCTTTGTTATGAAGGACTTCAGTATTTCCTCCAATGCAAGCCATCAATCTGTTCTCTCTGACACTTTAGACCCACGTGTTTCCTTTTTTGGTGCATTTCTATATTCCGCCAACTGCCAGTGTAACTTCTGTGAAATAAGATTTCTTTATTAGTCACGTGTACATCGAAACACAGTGAAATGCATCTTTGCGTAAAGTGTTCTGGGGACAGTCCGTAAATGTCGCCACGCTTCTGGCGCCAGCATAGCATGCCCACAACTTCCTAACCTGTACATCTTTGGAATGTGGGAGGAAACCGGAGCACCCGGAGGAAACCCACGCAGACACGGGGAGAACATATAAACTCCTTACAGACAGCGTCAGGAATTGAACCCGGGTCGCGGGCGCTGTAATAGTGTTAGGCTCATTGCTACCCTACCGTGCCACTGTATCAAGGCATGAGTCTGATATCTTTCGATTCCCCAGTATCAGGGCAGGGCCAAGGGAAAGCCGTGCGATGGTGCTTCTGAGATCCAAGAAAACCAGCTGCTGAAATCGCGTGAAGGGCAGGAGGAGCTCTGACAGACTCGGAAAACCAGTAGAGAGCGGAAGGTGATGGAAAGCTCACCAGCACCTCGACTTCCTCAGGAGGCTAAAGAAATTCGGTATGTCCCCTGTGACACTCACCAACTTTTATCAATGCACCATAGAAAGCATCCTATCTGGATGTATCACGGCTTGGTATGGGAACTGCTCTGCCCAGGACTGCAAGAAACTGCAGAGAGTTGTGGACACAGCCCAGCGCATCACGGAAACCAGCCTCCCCTCCATGGACTCTGTCTTTACCACTATTGAACTGTTCCCTTATATGATGAGATGGACTCTTGACCTCACAATCTACCTTGTTGTGACCTTGCACCTTATTGTTTACCTGCACTGCACTTTCTCTGTAGCTGTGACACTTTACTCTGTACCGTTATTGTTTTTTACCTGTACTACCTCAATGCACTCTGCACTAACTCAATGTAACTGCACTGCATAATGAATTGACCTGTACGATCAGTATGCAAGACAAGTTTTTCACTGTACCTTGGTACAAGTGACAATAATAAACCAATATCAATACTAATACCAAAAATACCAACAGACTGCATCCTGTGGGATGACTTCTGGAGCAGATTGTCAAAACCATTTGGCAGAATGCCTCATCGTCAGATGCCTGAGCCATTTCTATATTCTGCCAGCTGCGCCATGGAACCTCTGTGAAGTCAAGGTGTGGGGCCAAGAGCCAGTTCCTGCGCCGTGCTGGTCTATGTTCTGTGCTCTGATGCCACTTTCCCATGCAACAGCAGGAGATGCTGCACTTGTCCTCTTACCCCTTCCCTTCCCACCGTCCAGGGACCAAACTGCCCTTCCAGGTGAAGCAGTGACTCACTTGCACTTCCAGCGAACTGTATCCGGCATTCACAAGGTGTTCTCCTCTGCACTGGGGAAACCACACATAGAATTGGGTGTCCTCTTTGTGGATCATCAGCGTCCACTCTGTGTCCCCGAGTTTCCTGTTACCTGACAGTTCAATTCTCCATCCCACTGTGACCTCCCTGTCTGTAGCCTCCTGCACTATTATAACAAGGCCCAGTGTAAGCTTGAGCAACAGCACCTCATCTTCCATCTTTGTTTAACTATATATTTGAATACGGGGACACAGATTGGGTGGCCGCTTCGTCGAGCACCTTCGCTCCGTCCGCCGCAACAGCCAGGACCTCCCGGTGGCCGCCCACTTCAATTCCACATCCCACTCCCACACTGACATTTCTGTCCACGGCCTCCTCTACTGCCACGTTGAGACCAGGTGCAGGTTGGAGGAACAACACCTCATATTCCGCCTGGGGAGTCTCCAACCTGACGGCCTCCACATCGATTTCTCTAACTTCTGGTAACCCCTCCCTTTCTTCTCCATCCCCCCCCCCCCCCCCACTCCTTTGTCTTCCCTTATTCCTGTGGCTCCCTTCCCCCGCCGATGACCTGCCCATCTCCTCTCCTCCCCTCCCCTCCCCCATCCTTTATTCCATGGTCCACTGCCCTCTCCCACCGGATTCCTTCTTCTTCAGCCCTTTGCCCCTTCTATCGATCACCTCTCAGCTTAATACTTCACCCCCTCCCCTACCCACCTACCTTCCCCCTCTCACCTGGACTCACCTGTCCCCTGCCTGTGCGTGTGCTCCTCCCCCTACCCCCGCCTTCTTATTCCAGCTTTGTTCCCTTCCTTTCCAGTCCTGATGAAGGGTCTCGGTCTGAACGGCGACTCTTTATTTCCCTCCATGGATGCTGCCCGACCTGCTGAGTTCCTCCAGCACTTTCTGTGTATTGGTGTATATTTGAATCGATGTGGTGCCTGACAGGCTCAGCCATTCAGAGCTGATGTCCACATCTGCCCACCTCACCTCCCTTCTTTGGTTCCATGGTCTACCTTTCCCATCGGATTCCGTTACCTGCAGCCCGTTGTTGCCTCCACCTACCACCTCCCGGCCTCTGTCGCTGTTTCCACTCTTCCCACCCCCCCCCCCCCAATCTACCTGTCACCCCTCCTCACCTGGATCCACATCACCAGCTCTTGCTCCACTCCTACCCCCATCCCTTTACACCGCCGATCTCCCCTCTGTCTTCCAGTCCAGACGAAGGGTCTCGACCTGAAACGTCGACAGTCCGTTCCCCTCCGCAGATGCTGCCCGACCCCCCTGAGTGCTGCCAGCAGCTCGTCTTTTGGCCTCAAACTGACTTGAGGAATTTGGCCGCTCTCCGTCATGTTTGAATGGAGGTTCTGTAGACAACCTTGAGTTGTTCCGGATGTTGGAGGAAGTCTCGACCGGTTCCTTCATTCCCTGCAGCACGTTCCCCTGTGTTGCTGCCACACCACTGTAACAGTGACGGTGTACCTCACGACACAGTCTTTCTGCTGTTCAGTCAGAGTTGAACATTCAGGTTATCATGTCACTGGTAACTAGGCAACCATCTACCGTCAGCATCTCCTCATCTGCGAGCACCTTGACCACGTGAATGGAATTGAACATTGTGCAGTCATCAGCGAACATCCCCACTCCCGAACACGTGATGGAGGGAAGGTCATTGATATGCAGTACAGGAACAGGCCATCCTGCCCAATCAATCCGTGCCAGGATTTATGCTTCACTCGAACCTTTTTCCTCAGCTAATTCTAGCAGCATGGCCCTCTTTTCCCTTTTTCCATGGTTTCTATTCCAGCCTCCTCCACGGAATGTTATTCCAGCTTCGTCTCTTCAATTCTATACAATGCGAGTTCCACGTTCTCGCTGTTCTTTAGCTGTAGAAGTTTTCCTGAATCCGCCACTGGCTGACCTGTAATTGAACTGTGTAACCAAACACTCCCCTCCTTACAGCACTTCCCCTTGCAACCACTTTGATTTCACCTCTTCCTTTCCCACCATCCAGGGACCCAAGCAGTCTCTCCAGGTGAGGTAGCCATTCAGTTGTACATTTTCCAATCCAGTGTGCAGCATTCAGTGCTCATAATGGACACGAAAGGTTTAGAGGGTGATGGACCAAATGCAGGCAAATGAGACATGCTCAGATGGGCATCTTGGTCAGCATGGACGAGTTGGGCCGAAGGGCCTGTTTCTGTGCTGTATTGCTCTGTGACTCTGTCGATGTCGGGAAGTGGACATTGGCTTTGTTGGGGAACTGGAGATTCACTCACACAAATCTGTTCTCAGGTCAAACAGAAATGAATTTAGTCGATCGATATCTCACCTCAAGGAGGGGGAGAGGGTCAATCCCCTCCCGGTGTGATCCACACACCCTCCGTCTGACCGTAGAAACTCAACAGTGAAGCAGGAAATAAATATAATGACCATCTTGATGAGTTACAAACTGAGTTTAATATTCACAGTTAGAGGCACACAGTAATGTCAGCTTTTTATTGGATGTTTAGACATATCGTATAACATTTACTCAACCATCTGCACATTGAGCCGTTAAAATCGTAAACAGCAATGGTTCCACTTACTGTAAATATATTCTTTTCTTCATTCACTGCAGCAACAATGTTAATTCATCAGTTTCCTTACCGATATAAATCGGGTAATCAATATCTTCTGATTATTTCCTAATCTGAATCTGAGCATAATCTACATCCTCTTCAGGATTCTGCATCTTCCTTCCGTCGGTTCTTGGAACGTCCGGTGACTTCCTCTCTGTGTACAACACAGCAGGGCAGTTTGGTGATGAATTCTGAGAGCAAATAAAACAAACCTGGTTACAAGTTGAAGTTCTAATAAACCCCAAGGCATTTCAAAGGACGATAATGAAGCAAGAGTTGGCACTGTGGAATATACTGGGATCAATGTCTGAAAACTTGGTTAAAGGGATGGATTTTAGGAAGCTGCTTCATGGAGGAAGAGGCGGACAATTTTTGGAAGGAACGCCAGAGTTTAGCCGTGGCCAGGAGAAGACAATTGTTGGACAATTGAAATGGAAATTTCTGTAAGAGACCAGGATTGGAAACCCCATCGCTGGAGAAGATTAGAGAGTTAGGAGTGGAAAAGCAATCGATTAATCTGTAAACCTAACATTGACCGACCACCAATTGCAAACACAGTAAAATTGTTCTCCAACCACTCAACCATGCAAAGTCCTCCTCACTAACATCTGGGGAGTTGGAAGAGCTGCCCCACTGACCAGTCAGGGAACAGCCTGACTGAATCACACCTTGCAGACAATGTGCCGGACTCATGGGTTCCATCACACTCCCTGGGTATACCTTGTCCCACCAGAAGGTGGCATCACATTGCTGTACAGGCAGGAGGGAGGAGCCCTTGGAGGCCTCGGTATTGAATCTGGACCCATGAAGTCTCAATGCATCAGGTCAAATATCAGCAAGGAAAACCTCCTGATTACCACCCACCATCCTCCCTCAGCTGACGATTCAGTGCTCCTCCACGTCAAAAACACCTGGAAGCAGCACTGCCAATAGCAAAGGCACAGAGTGTAAACTCCATCAAGGTGTGCTGGTACCATGACTCTCTGTCTGTCCTATTGCAAGTTGTGATTCTGAATTGTGCATTTCACAGGGCTTGGCAGGGAAGGTGCAGGGACAATATTCCCCTTTGGTCTGGTGTCTAGAACCAGGAGTCAATCTCACAATAAAGGGTCAACCATTCAGGACTGAGGTAAGATTTCTTCAAAGACTGGTGAAGTTTGGGAACTTCCCACACAAAGGGGCTGTGGCATTATATTCAGGACAGAGATCGATATTTTTTTTATGGAATCGAGGTCTATGGGTTTCATGCAGGAAAATGGCACTGAGGTGAAAGATCAGCTGTGAATGTGAAGACCTTCACCTTCAGACTGGTGAGTCGTTGACCCTGGAGGGGCTGCCCTCCAACTAACGGTGTCTGCTGCATGTTTTTAATGTTCTTTGCCAGTAGGACAAGAAACGTGTACATGAGTGAGTGAACGAGTCTTTTGCCATCCACAGCTCCCCCACCACTATGCTTCTCTTAGACCAGTTCAAGCTTGTTAACAGTTGTATACTCTTGAGGAAAGGGAATATCTCTGCCACATTCACAGGCAATGACGTTGTTTCATGGGCTTTATTAATCACTCCTGCTCCATCTCCTCCTCCCCCTTTCACATGACGGGGAAGCAGACACCTCTCTCTCTACCCTGGAAAGACAAAACTGGACAGTTGCACCCCTAAGCAGTGCCAGCAACAGTTTAATGACGACGCAGCAACATGGATGATACTGAGTGTGTGTGTAAAATGGACTAACTGACAGGGCAGGTACAAAGCAGTATGAAGGTTGGTTAGTGATCATTCCTGACACTACAGATGTCAGTGACTGAACATGTTGCTTTGAGATTGACGGTCCCTTGCCCATCAGCCTCAAGATGATCTCCTCAAATGGAGGACGACACCGAACTGGCGAGGGCCCCACTCCCGAATTGGCAGCTTTCCTGATGCCCCCTCGTTGTTTCTTTCCAAAGCGGAACAGGTGAAGGACGTTGAGCAAACTTTTAGTTCTTGTCCCTTCGGAATCTTGAAGTGAGTGTGGATGGTAGAGGGTTGGAATGTCAACGTTGGGGTGAGTTTTGGGGACGAGGCATTTATTGATGGTTTGTGGATTCTCATCACAGGCAGACTGAATATCAGCCACCTCCAACTTGTATGGCAGGCATGGCTGGTCTTCTGAACTCCCCACCCCCTCCCCACCTTCCCTGGCACACAGGAACCTCCCCCAGCCATCACCTGTGTAAATCTGGGAACTCTTTTCTCCCTCTCAGCTGTAATGTGTGTTATGGGGAGTGTGCCTTTAAAGCCTAATGCCCCTCTGAGATTAGTGCACAGGAAAGTGTCTGTGGTTGTACCAAATGGATGAGGTTCCCTGTGGAACTGCACACATCTCATTTTAACATACGATTTTGGATGCAAAGTGCTCAAAAATGGTTTGATGAGTTTTCTGCAGGGGACCTATACACATTGACACACAGCAACCATTTAGGGCTGCAAGGGTGGAAGACATTCAATTTTTAGGTACCAGTTCTGTAGGATGGTGAGAGCAAGGCCTTCTTCATCTTGTGACTAAATGTCTGCACACAGGAGTAGAAAACTTTGATAAAATGTGACACTGAATCCCCAACCTATCCTTTTCTGGTTTACTGCTTTTAAATCTTTTTTTAAAAACATCCCAAAAAATGTCCCCATTCAAAATTGTTCAATGATACCAGGATATTAAAAAAATCCTTAAAAAACAGAAAAGGCCCTCTCTTGGGCTCCAAAGTACCAGGATGACTGCACAGACAAATGAAACAATGTCAGCAAAACGAAGGAGCTGGTCATTGATTTCAGGAAGTGGGGTGGTGTTACTCATTCCTGTTTGGATCAATGGTGCTGAGATGGAGATGGTTGAGAGCTTCAAATTCCTAGGTGTAAATATCACCAAAACTTGTCCTGGTCCAACCATGTGGATGCTATGGCACAGGATGCGCACCAGTGCCTCTACCTCCTCAAAAGGTTAAGGATATTTGGCATGTCCCTGATGACTCTTACCAATTTTTTTTGAAACAAATGCACCATAGAAAACATCCTAGCTGGATACATCACAGCTTGGTATGGCAACTGCTGCCCGTGAGCACTAGAAACTGCAAAGAGCTGTGAACGCAGCCCAGTCCATCACAAAAACCAGTCTCTGCTCCACTGACTCCATCTACACCCTGCTGCCTCGGGAAAGCAGCCAACACAATCAAGGCCCCCTCCCAGCCCAGTCATTCTCTCTTCTCCCCTCTCCTGTTGGGCAGAAGATACAAAAGCTTGAAAACCTGTACCACCAGGCTCAAGGACAGCTTCTATCCCACTGTTATCTGAACAGACTTCTCATACACTAAAATATGAACTCTTGATCTCCCAATCTACCTCATCGTGGCCCTTGCACATTGTGCACCTGCACGGCACTTACTTTGTACCTGCAGCTCTGTTCTGTATTCTGTTTTTCTTTTGACTATCTCGATATACTTATGTATAGCATGATCTGTCTGGATGAACATAGAACACTACAGCATAGTACAGGCCCTTCAGCCCACAATGTTGTGCCAACATTTTATCCTGCTCTAATATCTATCTAACCTTTCCCTCCCACATAGCCCCCTATTTCTCTATCATTCAGGTAAACAAAAGCTTCACTATATGTCAGTACATGTGCAATAATAAACCAAAACTAACTTATTCAATATGCCACCTGGATATTTTGCAGCAATGCTTTTCAGAATCAGAATCAGGTTTATTATCACTGACATATGTCGTGAAATTTGCTGTTTTGTGGCAGCAGTATGGTGCAAGACAAAAAATTGCTATAAGCAACATGAATGAGTGAATAGGTAGTGCAAAAGAGGAGTAACGAGGTAGTGTTCATGGACTGCTCAGAAATTTGATGGCGGAGGGAAGAAGCTGTTCCTAAAATGTCGAGTGTCTCTCTTCAGGCTCCTGTACCTCCTCTTCTCGTTACTACCATCAGGGAGGAGGTACAGGAGCCTGAAGACCCACACAACTTTTCCACTGGTATTTAGGTTCATGTATTTTATACATGTGATATATGACAGTTTAAGGTGGGCATTGAATGCTTACTTCCTGCACTGAAGCATGGGCATCTGTTTCTTTGGTTGTGTGCATTTTCCTTTTTGGATTAGCCTGTTGAATCCAACCAATTTCAGTATAGAGCACATCAGCTCTCTTCTGTTGTTCCTGTTATTAAAGAGAGACACGTTAATGAAAGGGTGAAGTTTCACTTGGTCCTCTGTGAACATAATCTGGCTTTGCCACTGTCTGTCAGACACACTTAACTTAGGGACACACGAGAATGCAGATGCTGGGATCTGGACCAACAAGTAATCTGCCGGAAGGAACTCAGCAGGTCGAGTAGCATCTGTGGGGGGGGGGGGGGGGGGGGGGAAGGAACCATTGATGTTGTTTCGGGTCAAAGCCTTGGATCAGGAGCGGGAGTGGAGAGGGGAGATAGCTGGTATTTAGAGGAGAGGGGGAGGAGTGAGACAGGGGCCAGAGGTAATTGGTGGACCAAGGAGTGGGGGGTGGGGGGGGTGGTAAATGATGACGGGCAGATCGAGCCAGGTAGGGGAAGGGGAGGGTTTGGAGATCTGCACAACTTCTGGAATATGCACATTTTACCCAAGCTGCAAGCAGTTATGTCAGCTACTTGTATCCTTGATTGTTGGAACTAAAACAAAGTCATTTCAGAATTAAGCAGCCTGCTGCACATGTGATTTTGTAAATCTGTCACTTCAATATAAACTTGCAGGAAGAAGGGTCCCAAAAACAAACGGAGTATGAACTTTTTTTGTATAAGGATTGGGGTCTTACCAATGGCTGTACATTGTGTACATTTGATATTTGTACGGTTACCAGAAAAAAACCTGTCAGGTTTCAAAGCAGCCGCTAAAATGATTGCACACAGCATTATAAAGTCCATCCTCAACTCTACAATAACTCACTAATAAACCATGTATATAATATTAGTAAATCATGTATAACTCAATTATAAAATGTCATCAACAGAAACAGTGACGAAATTTAAAAAGCACAAGGAAGAGAAGGACTTATCCACACAACTGTGTGCATCAGACACCATCGTGAATAAAGAAGAGAGCCCTCGGTGAGACCGCTGCAATAAGAACTCTGCCAGATGTGCACAAGCTTCACAGCAAGTATCTGCCAGAGGGCTTTTTCAAATTAACGTGACCCATTGTAAGCACAAAGAGCAAGAACCATAAAGCCGCTGCACTCAGTGGAAATCCGGGAATGCACATTACCCAGCTGTAGGTATCCTGTTTGTTGTATTACAGCAAGGACAAAAACAGTTGGAATACCGTGATGGTAGACATGGTAGTTGTACAGGAACACAATTCCCTCTGAAAAGTTCCCAATGTGTTCCAAAAGTCATGAAGTGATGTGCTCTACCTGCACGCAGATTCTGAAAGCCATTCTGTGTGTTAAATGTAGTGACGCTTGAGTGGGACATCTGACACTTGTTCGACAGGGTGATAGAAGTTGGCTGGAACTCTGCCACGTTTCCTCTCTCACTCACTCAGCTTGTCTGTGTCCATTTGAAGCCTCTTTACATCCTCCTCTGCACTCACAATCATACCTCATTTCGTATCATCAGCAAACATTTGGTCAGCTCAGCCAAATCGGTGATGTGGATGGTGAATAGCCGGGGACCACACAGTGACCCCCACATCTCAGCTGAAGAGGGATCTGTTTATTCCCACTCCTTACTTTCTGTCTGATAACCAATTCTCAATCCTTGTCAGAATATTACCCCCCCCCCCCCAGTTCCACATCCTCTAATCCTGTCAACCAATCTTCTGCGCGTGATCTTATTAAAAGCCTAAAATCCACATACACCACACCCACTTGAACAGTCTACTAGTCATCTCCTCAAAGAGCTCCAGAAGATGAGTCAAATGTGATTTTCCTTTCAAAGATCAATGCTGGTTCTGCTTAACATCATCTAAGTTCAATAATATGCATGACAGAGAAGCAAGAGACCAAGTGCTGAGCCATCACCCAACTGATACCCTTTAATTCCTGTCACTAAACCAGTTTTAGATCCCATGGGTTTTATTTTGACCAGCTGACCATGCAGAACCTTGTCTACAGCTTTGCTAAAATCCACATCAACTGTATCAAGTGTGCTGCCCTCATTGTTATCACGTCAAAAGTTCAATCAAGTTTAGTTGTCCACAACTTTGCCTTAACCGCTCACTGATTAATCTATGTCATTCTAGATGAACACTTATACTGTCTCTTAAAACTGATTCCAACAATTTGCCCACCACCAATGTTAAACTAATTAACCTACCTTTCTTGGTTTATCATTACAAAGAACACAGAACAGTACAGCAATACACCATCTCTTCAATCATGCTTTCATGTCCACTGTTCTCTGATACTCACTGACACAGGGCACTGGGAGTACTCTGGAGTTTACAGCCAGTGAAGTCCTGTCCGTAACCTCCAAACTCCTAAAGTTTTGGGGACCTCATCTCTTTTCTAACCATTTTGAGATGGACCACAACATCTGTCCGTTACCTCTCTCCCTCCTGAATATCCCGTAGGCACTCTGTGGCACCCTTGACTTTGGCACAAGGGAGGCAAATTCCTTATTGGTATTGATTATTACCATGGACACTGTTTACTCTGAGCTTTATGCAAGCAAGAAATTTCATTGGACCGCAATGTATATGACAATGAATCTGATTCTGAATCGATCCTGGAATCATGTTTGCCACTGCAGAAACTTCTACTTGTTCCCCTGCCCATACTATTCCCCACAACTATTTATCCTCCTGACCTCTCTCCTCCCTCCCTGTACTGCTGAGGCACCCAGGACACCTTGGCTCTGCTGCACTCCCCAGGAGAGCTGTTTTCCCTACTTGTGTCCAGAACCAGGTACTGGTTAGAGAGCAAGATGACTTTGGTTAGCCTTGTAAGTAACTACCAGCTCTTCTGTCCATCTGTCACTGAGTCTCTGCCTGCTTTGTGATTTTAAGTGGCGGGACAACTGCCATGTGTAATGTGCTGCCCACAGTCTGTAGTGTGGGTGGACTGAAGTGATATCAGCTGTTGCTTGAGCTCCGATGCCAGAGCTTTGGACAGGGAGAGGGGGGAAAAGAGAGAGACAGAGGGTCTGGCAGATGGAGTACAACATTGGTAAAAGTGAAGTCATCCACTTTGGAAGGAAAAATAGATCAGATTATTATTTAAATGGTGAAAGATTGCAGCATGCTGTTGTGCAGAGGGACTTGGGAGTGCTTGTACATGAATCACAAAAGGTTGGTTTGCAGGTGCAACAGGTTATCAAGAAGGCAAATGGAACGTTGGCCTTCATTGCTGGAGGGGTTGAATTTAAGAGCAGGGAGGTTATGCTGCAATTATACAGGGTACTGGTGAGGCCGCACCTGGAGTACTGTGTGCAGTTCTGGTCTCCTTACTTGAGGAAAGATATACTGGCTTTGGAGGCGGTGCAGAGGAGGTTATCCAGGTTGATTCTGTAGATGAGGGGGTTAGCCTGTGAGGAGAGATTGAGTCACCTGGGACTATACTCGCTGGAATTCAGAAGAATAAGAGAGGATTTTATCAGAACATAAAATTATGAAAGGGATGGATAAGATAGAGGCAGGAAGGTTGTTTTCACTGGTAGGCGAGACTAGAACCAGGGGACATAGCCTCAAGATTCGGGGGAGTAGATTTAGGACAGAGATGAGGAGAAACTGCTTTTCCCAGAGAGTAGTGAATCTGTGGAACTCTCTGCCCAGGGAAGCAGTAGAGGCTGCCTCATTAAATATATTTAAAACACAGTTAGAAAGTTTTTTTTGCATAGTAGGGGAATTATGGGGAAAAGGCAGGTAGGTGGATCTGAGTCCACAGCCAGATCAGCCATGGTCTTATTGAATGGTGGTGCAGGCTCAACGGGCCAGATGGCCTCCTCCTGCTACTAGTTCTTTATATATGTGAGAGAGAGAGAGAGAGAGCGAGAGCGAGAGCGAGAGCGAGAGCGAGAGAGAGAGAGAGAGAGAGAGAGAGTGCAGAAAAGGATTGATGAGAGGGGGTTGCAGAGAGAGAGAGAGGTCACAGAGTGACAGAGACAGGGAGGAGACAGACAGTGAGGGGGAATGGAGAGAGAATTGAACAGGAGACAGGAAGTATTCTGGAGTGTGACATGATATAATTTGACGGGTCTAAGGTGCCTTGACATAGCAATTGAATCAAATAAATGGAGATAAGTCAAAATATAGTACCGGGACAGCACGTCTTTCTGTCACTTCACCTACTCACCAAAATCCTGAATCTTAAAATCTATTGGAGCATAACTTCATGTGCTACTTGTTGTCAGTGTTAACTTTATCTTGTCATTGTTGTTGGAAAGATCGGCCATTCCATTGCTGTGCAGTGTAGAACCCCTATGACTTCTTCCATGTATGTACTAAGCAGGAAACAGATTTAACCTTAGGCCACAGCTTTTGGTGAACAACATTAATTGCACATTTAGCTCATCACTCAACTTGTACTGTATTGGCACCTCCACTAGCTGTAGATGGACAGGTCGATGGTAGCAAGGTCAGTGTGACGAGTGGGACCTCAGCCACACTGTGCTCAGCACAACAACCAATGGATGAAAAGGTCAGAAAGAAGTACAGCAAACAGCAGGTGGAAATTGGACCAATTGAGATCAAATTGCAAACAAACAGACTTAAAGAGATGAAAGAAAGAATAAGTTTGAGGAGAAACAAGAGAGGAATGAAAAGAGAGGGGAACAAAGGACAATTGTGTTTGGCAACTGTACTGTCCCTGGACACAAAGGGTGTGACGGGGCAGCTCTGTGATGTGTCTATCACACTTTGTTCATGAAGTGCGCCAGTGTCTTTACTTCTTTAGGAGGTTAAGGAGGTTTGGCTTGTCACTGAACACACTAACAAAATTCTCCAAGTGTACTGTTGAAGGTATCCCGACTGCTTGCATCATGGTCTGGTACGGCAATTTGAATGCACAGGGACGTAAGGAGCTACAGGGAGAAGTGCACTCAGCTCAATACATCCCTCTCCACCATGGGTAGTATCTACAGGAGACACTGCCTCAAGAAAGCAGCATGCATCATGAAAGATCCCCACCATCCGGGCCATGCCTTCTTCTCACAGCTACCATCGAGCAGGAGGTACAGAAGCCTGAAGTCCCACACCACCAGGTTCAAGAACAGTTACTTCCCTTCAACCATTCAGTTCTTGAACCAACCAGCACAGGCCTAATCACTACAGTTTAGCAACACTATGACCATTTTGATCACTTTTCACTAAAATTGACCTTTTTGTTCCAATTGTGTTGAAAAAGTTGTGTACAATTTATGTTCAATTTCTGTTTCTCTTGTGACTGTTGTGTATCTGATGCTCTGTGCCTGTGATGCTGCTGCAATTAAGTTTTGCATTGCACCTGTGCACACATGTACTTGTGCAGGTGACAAACTCGACTTTGACTTTGAAATATAGAACCAACTGTCCATCAGGATCAAAGAAAATCTGCATGTTCCTCATGAGAACAGACACTCCAAGGGGGAGATTATTACAGACCACGTGAATCACCTCTTCTCTCTCTGTAGCGATGTTACAAAAATAAGCAACTCTGTTGACTATTAATTTATCCAGACACACCCAGAGATGTCACAAAGAAAACAGCAGTGGTGCAGAGCTTTGAGAACAGGTCCAAGATATCGTTTTTTATTCTCAACCAAGTGATGTTTACCACATCATGCTTCAAATTATACATGTACTGTGTCCAAAAATATTATTTTGGGAAATATTTGTGTTATTGATTGCTGAAAAAGCCCTCATCTCTCCAAAACTAACCTGGATACTATAAAACAGAGATGGCAAGAGTGCAACAGAATTATTGCCTGGATGGATGCAAAGTATTAAAACCGCCAAGAAAATTCACTACCTGTTGCAGTGGAACTCCAGAGCTTCATTGCTCCCTTTCTGAACCTTTGGTTGAGTGTTGTATCAGGGACAGACCTTATTTATGGTGTCCTTTGGGTTATTAGCTACCCATGCCAAATGGATGCCATGGGAATAACTTACATTGATGTTGAAAGTGCAGCAACTTCATGTTAAGTGCTAAGTATCAGTGAGGACCCTCATGGGAACTCTGATTTTTTTTAAAAATCAGAAATAAGAACAGAAAATTCTGGAAACATCTCAGGTCAGGCAACATCTGTGGAAAGAGAAACAGGGCGAATGTTTCAGGTCAGAGACCCCTTGTAAAAGTGAGAAAACAAGTTAGTTCTAAGCTGCAGGGAGGGTGGGGAAGGAATGGAAAGGACAAAGGGAGTATGTACGACAGGGTTAGGTAATGATTAGCATGGTGATAAGATGTGTGGTTGAAAGGTTAATTGCGACAGTTCGAAGAGAGAGTAAACAAGGGAACAATGTAAAAGGTGTGAAAGGCAGGTGAGAGCTGTTGCTCAGAACTGAAACCAGAGAACATTGAAATGCATAGGAAATCAGGCACGGTCTGTGGAGACAGAATTACAGTGAGGATCACAGATAGATAACCTTCTAACACAAACAGAGAAAGTGTGTTACCTGAAACTGTTAAATTCCATACTGCGCCCAAAGACTACAACATGCCAAGTTAAAATGAAGTCAGCTCTGGAAAACTGATGGAAGAGCGGTTGCATTACAACGTAGAAACAACTTCACACATCAGGTGTGGCTGCCACAAACACTTAGAGTCACACCTATTTTTGTGTTAACTGCTTTCCGTTGTCAAGCTCACACCTGACCACAGCACGACATGCTCTTTCCATTTAGAGGTAAACAGTACGCACTCTGCAACTTGTTTCCTGTGAAGCTGCACTTGCTCTTGACCTGGTTGTATCTTTTGCAGTAACCAGCCAGGCTCTCAGCTTCACCTGTAACACCTGTGTGGCCACACAGAACACCACTGCTTGCCGCACCCTTCAGACAGGAGAATTACGCAAGGAACAGCCACTACCAAGTCTGGTCTGTCATTTTAACCCGGCGAACATGGATCTCTTAATGTCAATGTCCTTGTTGGGACAAAACTCTTAATGCTGATGGATCAGAAACTTTACCAATCCCGTCTACACTTGTGTAAGAAATCACCTAAATCCTTGACCATGATGGTTTCCACTCCAACATTAGTGAAGTTATCTTCAACTTACACAAGATCTTGCCCAGTTTGCACATAACAGTAGGCTGGGCTTCATATTCATAAAAAAGGACAGAAACACTGGAGAAAGTGCAAACTTGATTTACAGGAATGGAAGCAGAACAAATAGATATGGAAAGATTGAAGAGAGTGGGGATATCTTCCACTGGATGGATGTGGAGAAAATGCATCCACTCGCCCTCAGTTGAGGCAGTCACGACTAAACCCAACAGTCTAAATACTGAGTGAGGGGTTAGAACATGGAACTCACCACCACAGGATGTGCTGGAGGCAAACTGCTGGAATATTCTGGGAAAGACATCAGAAAGGAAAAGGGAATGGAAAAATATACTGGGAAGCTGGGAGGAGGTGGGTAGAATGGGGAGGCTGGTGGGGGGCTGTTTCTGCACTGAATGGATTCCCAATACTTTTGCTTGATGGTTAACTATTCCCCATACAGAAAAGCAGCACAAAAGTAAAAGTGATAACAAAACAAATGTGATGATGAAGTACGCGAGACTATCGATTTTCTTTCAGAAATGCTAAACATCAGAACACATTGATGAAAGATCATTAACCTAAAGCATAAACATCGTTTCTCCCTCCACAGGTGCTGCCTGATCTACTGAGTATTTCCAGTGTCCTTTGTATTTATTTCACATTTTCAGCATTCACAGTATTTTGCCTTTGGTCTTTCTCATGTTTAAGATCTAATGATCCAGATTTCTGGTTTATTGTGTAAATATGATCATGCACTATTTCCTTGCTTCAATGGGGAGCAGACTGAGTCACTTCCATTTGGAGTCAGTCAGCTACTTCCAAAGCGCATCACCTCATTATTCTTTGTTAAAGCTTATTTGCCACTAATTGCCCTGTCTTCACATTTAATGTTATCTTGTATTTCTTTCCCCTCCCCCCCCCAACTCACTTCCATTAGAAAGCTCTCCTACTTAATCGTACCCAATCTTTTCTGATATATTCTTCTCCTCATTCTCTGTCAATGAGGATACAGAGTCTGTACATCAGATCATGGAGAGGCCAGGAATTGTGTTTGTACTTCCACAAGGTTTGGAAAAGATTCAAATCAACTTCCAGGTAACAGACAAGGTGTTGCACTCACCCAATAATCCTGTGTAGTATGTTCCTCTTCCTTTTGTTTCTGAGATCCTTGACAAACTAAAGAGGAAAACCATTGTTAATTTTCCTGCAGTAATGATCAATTATTGGTCTTAAAATTCACTCATTTCTGATGGTTGTTAACTAAAGGGAAGTCTGGGGCAGTGAAGGTTTACTGCTGCACACCCTTCAGTGCTAGTCCTGTGAGCTGACTTTGACAGCCTTGGTTTAGGGTGGCCAGGATACTGCAGGTCAACAGCTTCGAGCCCTTCTTCACGTTACACCAGAATTATAGCCTTGGTGGGATTTTCTATGCTGTTCTGCCTGGAGCAAACAACAAATACCTACTTTTCAGTAGACATGTCTGCTGAAGCAACCATGGAGTTTATACATAACCGGAATTAGTTTAGGGTTTATAGATTCAGCTTGAGATATGGTGCAGATTCAGTTTAGTTTATTGTCAAATACACCAGGGTGCAACGAAATTCCTTGCTCGCAAGAAGCTCAGAGTGAACAGTATATTTAGTAATAATAAATACAACAGTAAATAATGACGAACGCAAAACAACAGAATGGTGCAAAGTTTTGTAGTGCAAGCTGAAGGAGTGAAAAAAAGAAATGCTAAAAGGACAATAATAGAAGAGGTAGAATTAGGGATTCAAGAACGTGGCAGCTCCACCAGGAAAGGGATGGTTGGTTCAGGAGTCTGATAGCGGTGGGGAAAAAGCTGTTCTTGAGTCTGGGTGTCGGGGCTTTCAGACTCCTGTATTTTCTCCCAGAAGGTAGAAGAGAGAAAAGGGAATGGCCGGGGTGGTGGGCATCCCTGACGATACTGTTAGCCTTCCTGAATAATGTGGACTGGAAGTCCGGAAGTCCAGAGATGCAGAAACCAACTTTGCAGGAAAATGAAAATAAATCAAAGGAAAGAATTAGCAATGGTTGGAAAAAGGTGATGTAGAAAATTATGAGACTACAGATAAACAAATCACCAGGTCCTGAATACTGTGAAAATAGATCAACTCATCACAAGAATTCACGATGCTCTTGACTTAGGAATTGTTCCATTAGATTAGAAAACTACCAATATCACTGGCATGAGATTGAACATAGGAAACTTTAGCCCTAATGATATTAATTTATTGATCTGTTAGTGGGATGTTGTCACAGTGATTTACCACAGCTGGAGTGATCGACTTTGACAAACATGAGCTGGTCAGGATGAGCCAACATAAACCATTGCACATTAATTCATCTCAAGCAAACTACCTGAATGTTCAGGTAACCAAACAGGTAGATAAGAGAGTTTCTAAGGATATTAATTGTATGAACATCCAAAGGGCATTTGATAAGATCCCATTCAAGAGGCAGTTTAACAAGAATGAGAGCTCATGGACTGGAGGCAGCCAACCCCTATCCAGGAAATGGGAGAGGAAGCAGAGGTCTGTAATCGGATTGGAGGTGCCCACCGAGGATCCATTTCAGTCGCTCCTAACTCTTCACTTTCAATTTGGATAGAGGTCACTCATGATCAGAGAGACATGTATTGAAGTTTGCTGATGGCACCGACGTAGGTGGTACAAATGGCAGTAGGAAATTGCAACGTGATGTTGACAGGTGAAGTGAATAAGTGAACTTATGGCAGTTGGACATAAATGTGAGGGAGCACAAGGTCATCCACTCTGGGCTGAGAAAGGTCAATCAGAGCACTTTCCAAGTAACAAGAAGCTACACAGTAATGCACAATTTTTTTTCAGGCTGTGCGTTTGAGAGGAGGGTGTGGCAAAAGATTCAAGGTTCCTTGTCATGTTTCATCCCTAGCAGCTGCGTAACAGAGGATTCTTTGATCTACGGGCTGTTCCCGGGGACACACACGGAGACGGACATCAACTGCTGCTGGAAGGTCATCAACTTGGTGAAAGACGCCCTTTGGTCTGCCTGAAATTTGTTGGTCTTCCAGCGCTGTGGGATGTCTGTGGAGGAATGCTGAGACTGGCACATTCCAGGCTGCAGGAGTACGTGCTGGGGGATGCACTGAAGTTGGGTGCAGCCAACACAAGGGCTTGTTGGGGAAGGACGACAGTTTAGGGTTCTTCTACCACTGGAGAGGGGTAGGGTCAGGCGAGAAAGCCCCTTAAATATTGTAAATATGGGACTGGGTAGCCACCAGGGAGCCACACAAGTGGCATCGGTGCCATGTTTTTTTTATATAAAAAGGTAACACTAATGATTGATCTGTACACGAATGTAAAGGCTTGCACTATTTTATTGTTGTATATAGTTTGTCTTTTATTATGAATAAAGTTTATTTTTTCTGGTTAAAAATATAAGTAATGCACAATTTTATAAATCTCTGGTGGTTCCATGAACTGCCAGAGATTTAAAATATTGGCCTCAGAGTGGGGTCGGTCTCACATGAGAGATGCCATGACAAGTAAACCCGTACTCCTGTGATCATAGAAGAGAGGTGGATACCAATGATGCGTTCAAAGAATTCAATAGGTTAATGGAAATTATTCCTTCCGTTTCTTCTGGGAGTGCATTGAGGTGGGTCGCAGTGGGGTGGGATGGGAATGTTGCCCAAGGCAAGTGGAATATCTTTAAAATTTGAGCTTGAACATTTTAAGCTGATGCCAGAAAACACATCTTCACATGTGGAAGAGTGGAAATATTGAACTCTCTCTCCAAATGCTGTTGATGTTTGGAGGTCAATTGAAATCTCATCTATAACAAAGAAGTTCAGATATAGATCAGTCATAATTTAATTGGAAGGGGATAATTGGTCTCCAACCACTGTACTCCCTGCACTGGAGCCCCCATCCGCACGGTGTTCTCACTGAATACTTCAATGGTGACTCTGGTGTGATGCAACACATCGGTTATAAAGTGACGAAAGGAGGGGAAAAGGGAATGTTATTAGAATGACCAGTCGTCAGGAAAGGTTAAATATTATTTTCAAAGCACAATTCTTACCAGCTTTTGTGATGTGAAAAAAAATTGAGATTAACACTCAGGGTTAATTCTATTGATAGAAATCCATCCAAAGACAGACTCAGCACATTTCGGTTACCTGAGACTCTGTCATGTTTACCTCTTCCCATTTTCACAATAAGACACAAGATGATCAAAGCAACAGCGAGCACAACAGCTGAAATGATGACTTCATTCTTTACCGTTGGACTCCAGTCTGTACCTGTGAACAAGAGCAGAAGGAACTGTCACAGCAGTAGGTTAGAACATAGAACAATACAGCACAGAACAGGACCTTCAGCCCACAATGTTGTGCCGACCTATATAAACACCTACTCCCTGATCAATCTAACCCTTCCCTCCTACACAGCCCATAACCCTCCATTTTTCTTACATCCATGTGCCTATCTAAGAGTCTCTTAAATGTCCCTATCCTATCAGCCTCTACCACCACCCCCAGCAGTGCTTTCCAGGCACCCACCAGTGTAAAAAACCTACCTCTGACATCTCCCCTAAACTTTCCTCCACTCACCTCTTCTAGTATTGGCCATTACTGCCTTGGGGAAAAGGTGCTGGCTGTCCACTCTATCTATGCCCCTCATAATCTTACGCACTTCTATCAAGTCACGTCTCATCCTCTGTCGCTCCAAAAAGAAAAGCCTTAGCTCACTCAACCTTTCCTCATAAGACATGTTCTCTAATCCAAGCAGCATCCTGGTAAGTCTCCTCTGTACCCTCTGTAAAGCTTCCACATCCTTCAGATAATGAGGTGACCAGAACGGAACACAATACTAAGTGTGGTCTAACCAGAGTTTAGAACCACCTCAAACTTTCACCATCACAAGCCTGCAACACTCCCCGCCTTTCCTCCAACTCCCCCCTCCTCTGCAACTTAAAATATGCCACGTTTGGAACTTTTCTTTGATGAAAGTCCATGGCCCCGAAACATTCTGTTTCTTGCTCCATTGATGCTGACTGACCTGATGAGCATTTTCTGTTTCCTATCAACTTAGCAATCCTTTGTTTCACTGCCTTCAAGGCAAGTATATCCTTCAAAGGAGACCAAATCTGCACACAGTACTCAAAGTGTGGTCTCAACTGAGGCCTTCCAACTGTAGCAAGACTCTCTCATTTTCCCTCAGTCGTGATACACGATCTCGACCCAAAACTTTGACAAATCCTTCACCTCCGCAGATGCTGCTTGACCCAGAATACCTCCAGTAGTTTGGGTTTTGCTCCAGAATCCAGTATCTGCCATCTTTTGTACCCCCCTCCTTCTTGCACCCAGCACCTTACAATAAGGAGCAATATTCGCTCTGGCTCTCGAACTGCTTCTTGTACCTGCACATTAACTTGTAGTAATTTATTTACAAAGACACCCAAAGCACCAATATTTAATACCTTCTCTAAGAGAAATCTGTTTTCATGTATAGCAATCTAAGACCACAAGAAACTGCAGAGAGTTGTGAACACAGCCCAGTCCATCACAAAAACCAGCCTCCCTTCCGTTGACTCAGTCTACACTTCCTGCTGCCTTGGGAAAGCAGCCAACATAATCAACCCCTCCCACCCCCACACACTCTTCTCCCCTCACCCATCGGACAGAAGATACAAAAGCCTGAGAGCATGAACTACCACACTCAGTAACAGCTTCTATCCCACTGTTATCAGACTCTTGAACAGACCCCTCACACGCTAAAAGATGAACTCTTGATCCTCCAATCTACCTCGTGGTGGCCCTTTCACTTCATGTCGACCCGTACTGTGTCTGTAACACTATATTCTGCATTCTGTTCTCTTTTCACCACCTTGATGTAATCACATATGGAATGATCTGTCTGGAAGGCAAGCAAAACAAAAGCTTTTCAGTGACCATTGCTCCATAACCTTTAAAATTGTCATGGACAGGGACAGGTGCAGAGAGGACAAGAAGTTTTTCAATTGGGGAAGGGCGAACTACGAGGCTATAAGGAGAGAACTTGGGAGTGTAAATTGGGATGTCCTTTTTGAAGGAAAATGTACCATGGAGATGTGGTCGATATGCAGGGATCTTATGCAGGATGTTAGGGTTAAATATGTCCCGGTGAGGCAGAGAAGGAATGGCAGGGTGAAGGAACTGTGGGTGACGAGAGAGGTGGAATGACTTGTTAGGGAGAAGAAGGTAGCATACGTGAGGTATAAGCAGCAAGGTTCAGACAGGGCCCATGAGGAATATAGGGTAGCGAGGAAGGAACTTAAGAAAGGGCTGAGGAGAGCTAGAAGGGGACATGAAAAGGCTTTGGCTAGTAGGGTTAAGGAAAATCCCAAGGCCTTTTTCAAGTACGTGAAGGGTAGGAGGATGGCTAGGGTGAAGGTAGGTCCGATTAAGGACAAAGGTGGGAGAATTTGCCTGGAGGCGGCGAAAGTGGGAGAAGTTCTGAATGAGTACTTCTCTTCGGTATTCACCAGGGAGAGGGGTCTTGATGATGCGGAAGGGAGTGCTGGTAGGGGTAATGTTCTCGAGGTTGTTGATATCAAGAGAGAGGATGTGTTGAAGTTGTTAAATAATATTCAGACAGATAAATCTCCGGGGCCTGACGGGATTTTCCCCAGGCTGCTTTGAGAGGCTAGGGAGGAGATTGCTGAACCGCTGGTAAGGATCTTTGAGTCCTCGTTGTCTACGAGGGTGCTGCCGGAGGATTGGAGGGTTGCGAATGTGGTCGTTCAAAAAAGGTAATAGGGATAAGCCAGGGAATTATAGACCGGTGAGTCTCACGTCTGTGGTGGGTAAGCTGTTAGAAAGGATTCTAAGGGATAGGATTTATGAACACCTTGAGAATCATGGACTGATTAGGGACAGCCAGCATGGCTTTGTGAAAGGAAGATCTTGCCTCACAAGTCTGATAGAGTTCTTTGAGGAGGTGACCAGGAAGATTGATGAGGGAAGTTCGGTGGATGTGGTTTACATGGATTTTAGTAAGGCATTTGATAAGGTTCCTCATGGTAGGCTTCTTCAGAAGGTCAGAGGCCAAGGGATCCAAGGAAGCTTGGCTGTGTGGATTAGGAATTGGCTTGCATGTAGAAAGCAGAGGGTTGTGGTGGAAGGAGTGCCCTCGGATTGGAAGGCAGTGACTAGTGGTGTCCCGCAGGGATCAGTTCTGGGACCTCTACTTTTTGTGATATTTATAGATGACTTAGATGAGGGGGTGGAGGGCTGGGTTAGTAAGTTTGGGGACGACACTAAGATCGGCGGTGTTGTGGACAGTGTGGAGGGCTGTCGGAGCTTACAGAGGGATATTGATAGGATGCAGAGCTGGGCTGACAAGTGGCAGATGAAGTTCAATCCGGAGAAGTGTGAGGTGGTACACTTTGGAAGGACAAACTCCAGGGCAGAGTACTGGGTAAATGGCAAGGTACTTGGCAGTGTGGAGGAGCAGAGGGATCTGGGGGTTCATATTCACAGTTCATTGAAAGTTGCCTCATAGGTGGAAAGAGCAGTTAAGAAGGCCAATGGGATGTTGGCTTTCATAAACTGCGGGATTGAGTTTAAGAGCCGCGAGGTGATGATGCAGCTTTACAAAACTCTAGTTAGGCCACACTTAGAGTACTGTGTTCAGTTCTGGTCGCCTCATTATAGGAAGGATGTGGAGGCATTGGAGAGGGTGCAGAGGAGATTTACCAGGATGCTGCCTGGATTGGAGAGTATTGAATATGAGGAGAGGCTTAAGGTGCTAGGGCTTTATTCACTGGAAAGGAAGAGGATGAGAGGAGACATGATAGAGGTATATAAAATATTGAGAGGAATAGATAGAGTAGACAGTCAGCGCCTCCTTCCCAGGGCACCAATGCTCAAGACGAGAGGTCACGGCTTTAAGGTTATGGGTGGGAGGTTCAGGGGAGATGTCAGAGGGAGGTTTTTCCCCCAAAGAGTGGTTGGTGCATGGAATGCACTGCCTGGGGTGGTGGTGGAGGCAGATACATTGAACAGGTTCAAGAGCTTGTTGGATAGGCATATGGAGGAACGTGAGATAGAGGGATATGCGGGAGGAAGGGGTTAGGTAGTGTGAGGGTGGTCTGATGGACAGCACAACATGGTGGGCCGAAGGGCCTGTTTTGTGCTGTATGGTTCTATGGTTCTACGGTGGTTCTATGGTTCATTGCATCTTGGTACATGTGACAATAATAAACCAATAAGATGCATCTGTCCATAACTGCATCAGTAGAAGTGACCACTGTAGAAGTCCCATCTTCACTCTGAAGGCAGCCTTCATCATATCGTGTGACACCGTCATGCTAAATGGGATGGACTGAATCTAGATCTGGCAGGTCAAAACTGGACACCCCTGAGGTGCTGTCAATGACCAGCAGCAGAAATGTAAATGACCACAATCGGTAACCTCACTGCTCAGCACGTCCCACACTCCACTGTTATAATCCAGTTAGGGGCTAACCATGGTTCAGTGTGATGCCGAACCAGAACGCCAGGAGCAGCACCAGGTTCACCTGAAAATAAGGTCCATCCTGGTGACACTGCAACATAACTACATGTGTGCTGAACCACAAGAGACAGAGCTTTATGATTTTATAACCAGAGTGAGATTCTGTCATCTCACATCTAGTCATAAACTGTGGTGGACAATTAAACAACAAGAGTAAGGAGTTCCCAGAATATATACAGACTCAATGAAGGCAAAACTCAGCACAACAGCACTGGGGACAAGGGTGAAGTATCTGCATCCATGTTCAGCCACAGCTGCTTCCACCTTGGCTTCCTCCAGAGATCTCCATCCTCACACATGCCAGACTTCAATAATTCTGTTCACTCCACAGCACTGGACACAGCAAAGGCTGTGGGACCTCCCAGTTACAGTACTGAAGACCAGAATTAGATGTGGCTTTAGCCAAGCTGTTGCACAGCACAAGTACAAATGGCATCTACCAGATAATGTGAAAAATTGCCCAGGTATGTCCTGTTCACAAAAAGCAGGAGAAATCCAATCCTGCTCATCACTGCCCAGTCTATTCTCACCCAGCAGCAAAGTGCGGAAGCTGTCATCGACTGCGCTCTCAAGCCGCACTTACTCACCAATAACGTGCTGAATTGTGGGCAGTTTGGGTGTCACCAAGGCCACTTCACTCCAGACCTCACCACAACCTTGGTCCAAGCTCAGGACAAGGAGCTGAATTCCAGCAGTGAGGTGAAAGTGATCGCCCTTGACACTGAGGCAGCATTGTTCCATGTGCGGCTACGAGGACTCCTAAAAAAACCTAATCGGTGAATATCAAGGGGAAAACTGCAGTGCTTGGAGTCAAACCATGCACAAAGGCAGATGGTTTGGATATTAGAGAACAGACATCCAAGCCACAGGACATCACTCCAAGATCTAGGCCTAATATTTTCGGCTGCTTCATCAATGACCTCTTTTCCATTACAAGGTCATTGGTGGGGATATTTGCTGATGGTTCCTCCAATTCACTTGTCACTTCTCAGTAAATGTGACACTTTGCTTGTGTGCAGAAGCAAACTCAGACAATATTAAGCACAGGTTGATAAATGGCAAGTAATAATTGCACTGAAGAAGTGCCAGGCAATTAAGATCTTCAACAAAAGTCTAACCACCTACTCTTGACATTCAAGGACACTTCTTCCAAGTCCCGCACCACCAACATCCTGTGAACAATCATTGACCGAAGTCCCATTCAAACCAGCTACACAATATGAACATATCAGAGGCTTGGTATTCTGCAGCAAGTGACTCACCTCGTCACACTATCTCAAAGGCAAATGTCACGAACACAATACAATACTTTCCACTACCCTGGATGAATGCAACACTCCAAACTCCAGGGCAAGGCAGCCCATCCACCACCCTAAACATTCATCTGCTTGACCACTGATATACAGTAGCTTCAGTGTGTTCCGTCTATGGAATGAAGTTACTTGCCATGTCTACTCCTACAGTCTCCCCGAATCCAGTGGCTTCTTCCACCACGAAGGGCAAGAGTAGCAAGTGTAGGAAAACACCCACTGCCTGTGGACTCCAACCCCACCACACCACCCCCCCCCCAAGTCACATACATAACAACACAAGAAACAGGAACAGGAGGAGGCCATCGGGCCTGTTGAGCCTGCTCCGCCATTCAATAAGGTCATGGCTGATCTGGCCGTGGACTCAGATCCACCTACCTGCCTTTTCTCCATAACCCTTAATTCCCCTACTATGCAAAAATACATCTAACTGTGTCTTAAGTATGTTTAATGAGGTAGCCTCTACTGCTTCCCTGGGCAGAGAATTCCACAGTTTCCCGAACCTTTAGGCTATGTCCCCTGGTTCTAATCTCACCTACCAGTGGAAATAACCTTCCTGCCTCTATCTTACATATCTTTTTCATAATTTTATATGTTTCCACAAGATCCCCTCTCATTCTCCTGAATTCCAGCGAGTATAGTCCCAGGTGACTCAATCTCTCCTCGTAGGCTAACCCCTCATCTCCAGAATCAACCTGGTGAACCTGTGGGAGAAACGTGAAAGAAAATTGAGAATGTTCTCGAATTTCTGCAGCAGGGGAACGAGAGGGTTAACTTTTGTTCTGCTGATAACTAAGGAATTAGGTGATGAACACTGCCTTAGACTTTTGTCTCTTATCTGTCACATTCCATGCAGGATACGGCAATCCAATTATACTTTGTTCCTTAAAAGTGCTAGACTAAGGCTGAAACCATGGTTGCTCACTTCTGCTGTTCACTTCTGCTATTCATTTCTGCTATTTGTGCTTGGATACTCATAGTCACGTACGCTTGTAATATAAATAAACGTTGTAATCTCTTGGTCGGGCAGAGCTGCAGAACACTTTTTGGAGTCTGAGCTCGCCATGATATCATGCTACAATAAGGATTTCTGAAGCAGATGCCTTCCGAGTCGGTGTAATTTAATGCCACTTCTCTGCAACAGAACCTCGTCTGCACCGCCTCCAAAGCCAGTATATCTTTCCCCGGGTGACGAGACCAGAACTGCACGCAGTACTCCAGGTGTGGCCTCACCAGTACCATGTACAGTTGCAGCATAACCTCCCTGCTCTTAAATTCAGTCCCTCCAGCAATGAGGGCCAACATTCCATTTGCCTTTTTGCAAACCAACCTTTTGCGATTCATGTACAAGCACTCCCGAGTCCCTCTGCACAACAGCATGCTGCAATCTTTCACCACTTAAATCATAACCTGATCTTCTATTTTTCCTTCCAAATTGGATGACCTCGCATTTACCAACATTGTACTCCATCTGCCAGACCCTTGCCCACTCACTTAACCTATCTATATCTCTCTGCAGACTCTCCACATCCTCTGCACAATTTATTTTCCGACTCAATTTAGTGTCATCATCAAACTTAGACATGCTACACTCGGTCCCCTCTTTCAAATCATTAATGTATATAGTGAACAGTTGCAGGCCCAGCACCAACCCCTGCGGCACCCCGCTCACCACTGATTGCCAACCAGAGAAACACCCATTTATCCCAACTCTGCCTTCTATTGGTTAACCAATCCTCTATCCATGCTGATACATTACCCCCAACTCCATGGATCCTTATCTTATGGATAAGTCTTTTCTGCAGCACCTTATTGAACACCTTCTGGAAATCCAAGTATACAACATCCACCTGTTCCCCTCTATCTACTGCGCTCATTATATCTTAAAAGAATTCCAATAAGTTTGTCAGACAGGATCTGCCCTTCCTGAATCCATGAAATATCTTCCTGATGGAACCACTTTTATCTAGATGTCTTGTTATTTCTTCCTTAATGACTGCTTCAAGCATTTTCCCCAACTACAGACATTAAGCTAACTGGCCTATAATTACCCACGTTTTACCTACATTCATCTTTAAACAGTGGCGTGACATTCACTGCCTTCCAATCCACTGGGACCTGCCCAGAGTCCAGGGAATTTTGGCAAATCACCACAAATCCATCTAACTATAACTTCCGCCATTTCTTTCAGTACTGTGGGATGCATCCCATCAGGACCAGGGGACTTGTCTACCTTTCGGCCCACTAGTTTACTCATCACTACCTCTTTAGTGACAGTGATTGTATCGAGGTTCTCACCTCCCATTGTATCCATAACATCTCTTTGGCATGTTAGATGTGTCCTCCACCCTGAAGATTGACATAAAACACTCCTGTTTCAGCCATTTCCACATTACACAACATTGGTTCCCCCTTATCTTCCAAGGGACCTACATTCACTTTAGCCACCCTTTTCCGCTTTACACAATTATGAAAGTTTTTACTATCTGTTTTTATATTTTGTGCTAGTTTACTTTCATAATCTATCTTCCACTTCCTTATTGCTTGCTTAGTGGTTCTTTGTTGCTCTTTAAATCTTCCCTAATCTTCCAGTTTCACATTACTTTTGGCAACTCTGTATACATGAGCTTTTAGCTTGATGCCTTCTTTTATTTCTTTAGTTATCCAAGGCTGGCTCTCGCCACCCTTACTGTCCTTGCTGTTAACTGGAACATGCTTTTGTTGAGCACCGTGAAAAATCTCTTTGAAAGTCTTCCACTGTTCCTCAACTGTCCCACCATATAGGCTATGTTCAGTCTACAATAGCCAACTCCTTTCTCATCCCGTTGTAGTCTCCCTTGTTTAGGCAAAATACACTGGTTTTAGATCAAACTATTGCACCCTCCATTTGGATGAGAAATTCAATAATTCTGTGATCACTCTTTCCAAGAGGGTCCCTAACTACAAGATCGTTAATTTTACCTTGTCCAAGTCCAGGTCCAAGACAGCATTTTCCCTCGTAGGTTCACTAACATGCTGTTCAAGAAAGCTATCACGGATGCACTCTATCAAGTCGTCCTCAAGACTGCTTCAACCAACTTGATTTGCCCAATCCATGTGCAAGTTAAAGTCCCCCATGACAACTGCCATTCCATTCTTACAAGCATCAGAGAGTTCTTGGTTTTTTGCCTGTGCCACTGTAATATTTTAGTCAGTGGCCGATAAACAACTCCCACCAGTGATTTTTTCCCTTCACTATTTGTCATCTCTACCCAGAGGGACTTAACATTCTGCTCCTTAGCTCTTATATTGTCTCTCACTCTCATCCTGATCACATCCTTAATTAAGAGCACTACCCCACCTCCCTTACCTTCCTGCCTATCCTTCCAATATTACCCAATAACCTTGGACATTTAATTCCCAATCATCTCCACCCTGCGACCACATTTCTATAATGGCCACTGAACCATACCCCTTTGTACTGATTTGTGCCACAAGTTCACTGACCTTGTTTCAAATACCACGGGCATTCAGATAAAGTGCCCTTACACTCATTGTCCCTTCAGAATCTAGTAACCTTTGTGTCCTTTGCATTTGACTTCTCTGCACTCCACTCTTACTTCTCTCTTTTCTAACTTTTGCTCTGGTCTCTGTTTTGTTTCCCTCTGTCCTTCTGCATTGATTCCCATCCATCTACCATATTAGTTTAAACCCTCCCCAACAGCACCAGCAAACAATCCCCCTAGGACATTGATCCCAGTCCTGCCCAGGTGCAGACTGTCTGGTTTGTACTGGTCCCACCTCTCCCACAGCTGGTTCCAATGTCCCAGGAATCTGAAACCCTCCCTCCTGCACCACTGCTCAAGCCACATCTTCATCCTAACTGTGCTGCTGTTCCTACTCTGACTGGCACATGGCACAGGTAGCAATCCTGAGATTATTAACTTTGAGGTCCTACATTTTAATTTATCTCCCAGCTCCCTAAATTCGGCTTGTAGGACCTCATCCCTCTTTTTTCCCTATATCATTGGTACCTACATGCAGCACGACAACTGGCTGTTCAGCCTCCCCTTCCAGAATGCCCTGCAGCCGCTCCGACATCCCTGACCCTTGCACCTGGGAGGCAACACACCAACCAGGAGTCCTGTTTGCAGCCACAGAAGCTCCTGTCTATTCCCCTCACCATGGAATCCCCGACCACTGTCACTCTGCCACTCTTTCTTCCTGCCCTCCTGTGCACTCACGATGCAATGATCCTGGCTACTGCTGCCTACCCCTGATGACCCACCTCCCCCAACACTATCCAAAGCGGTATGTCTGCTTTGGAGGGAGACGACCACAGGTGACTCCTGCGGTATCTTCCTGCTGTTGCTCTGCCTGTTGATCACCCGTTCCCTGTCTTTCCCTTGGCCTGAAACTGCGGTGTGACCAACTCACTAAACGTGCCATCCACAACATTCTCAGCATGGCAGATGCTGCAAAGTGAATCCATGCACAGCTCCAGTGCCGTCATACGATCCGTCGGGAGCTGCGGCTGGACGTACTTCCTGACTTGGGAATATGTCAAAGTTCCTTCAGCGTCACTCGGTCTAAATCCCAGAACTCCCTCCCCAACAGCCCCGTGGGAGCTCCTTCACCAGAAGGATGACTGCAGTTCAAGAAGGAGGCTCAGCAGCCTTTTCTCCAGGGCAAGAAGGGATGGGCAATAAATAAACATTCTTTCAGTGACATTTGCCCTTCCAATTGTTGAGGCGATAATTTATTTTGGAAAGGCTGCGGTTTGAGCTCTGCTGACACAACATTGGCCACCTTGTTTCCCCCCAGTCACACTGACTTATCCTCTTCTAAACCTTCAACACTTGATTCACTAGAAATCAACATTGATATTATCATCAAACCTGCCGATAAAGGTGGTGCTGTTGTGGTCTGAAGAACTGACCCATGCTTCACAAACGTCAGCTCTCAGACCTCGCCAGTCTCACTCTGGACCGTGACTCACCACTGTCTCCCAGATGGTTAGGGAATTCATCTCCTTGAGAGATCTCCCCACCACAGCTTCCAACCTTGTAGTGAGCCAACCCCACACAGCCCACCTCTGCCTCCTGCCCGTCACTCACAAGCAGGACTGTCCATGCAGATCCATTGCTCATCCTACACAACTTCCACCTCCTTCAATGAGATTCCACCACCACGTGGATCTTCCTCTCCCTTCCCCTTTCACCATTCCGAAAGTACCATTCTCCTTGTGATTCCCGGGTCCTCTCTTCCATCCCCACCAACGACTCCTTCTTATGGCATCTTCCTGTGCAAGCAGAGCCTCTCCTGCCCTTTCACCTCTTCCCTTCCCACCATCCAGGGACCCAAACAATTCTTCCCAGTGAAGCAGCGATTCACTTGCACTTCTTCCAATCTGGAGCTCCACCTTCAATGTTCACAATGTGGCCTTCCTAGTGTTGGAGAATCCAATCTCCCATTGGGTGACTACTTCGCAAACCACTTGTGTTCAGTACACAGGGGTCACTCAGAGCTCATTCTCCAGCCCACTCCCACTCTGACCTCTGTGTAGCCTCCTGCACTCTCAGAACCAAGCCCAACATAAACTGAGGAACAAGACCTCATATTGTGTTTGGCCACATTGAGGCCGTCCAAACTCAATACTGAATCCACAACTTCAGGTAACTGACATTTCTCTGATGGAGAGGTGGCCATTCCTGTTGTAAGTCAGCCCTCTGTAATATTGGCCCTACTTGTATCTGGCCATCAGCACATCCTGACCACTGAACATGCCTTACACTCTCTCACATCTCCTCTGTTGTATTCCTTCCCGCTAACTGCTTCCCCACCAAAGGTTTGTTCCATTTTCCTGCCCCAATTAACCCACCTACTGGATGACTGACGACTTATCCTCAGGATAGCCCTGGCCTCACCCTATCACAGAGAACGTTTGCCGCCTTTCCCAATTCCGATCAAGGGTATTCAACCGACAACATTAACTGTTCATCTCTCCACAGATGCTGCCTGACCTGCTGAGTGTTTTCAGCAATTTCCGTGTTTACAATTCCCCACACACTGGGAAGGTACCTACTCGTTGTATTCCCGGCGTTGGTTCCATTCCCGATGTCGCTTCGGTTCCCGTTGACGATTCTACCTGCAGTGTCAGGCTGGACCACTAACGTTATGTTGCGTTTTTCCATTCCTGTTGTGTGGCTAATGGATAATTCAAAAATCCCGCTGTCGTTGACCTGCAAATCTCTCAGTAACAGTGAAGCGTTCTCCGGGAAAAGCACAGCCCGGTGTTTAAATGGATCGGAGACAGTGATGTGTGGGCTAATCTTCTTGAGGTAACATTCTTGCCCCGAGAAGCAGGTGTATTCCACAGTTACACTCCCGGCTCTGGTCCATGTGATCCGCAGATACCCGTGTGGGTCTGGGACGGTGTAGGAGACGGGCAGGAGCACAGACTGGCCGGCGGTCCCATTCACAGTGTCCTGAGGCACCCTCAGCGTTAGAGCGGCTAAAGGTGGAGATAGTAATTTTTTCAATATAAAATGACAACATTTAAACAGTAAACAAGCATTGCTCAGGTTGCAGAGTAGAACTCACTGTAATAAACTGACTGTGTTTCACACATTTCATTATGGCGTGGTGATGTTCTTGGTCCCATTGGGTTTACATAGAACACTACAGCACAGTACAGGCCCTTCAACCCACAATGTTATGCTGACATTTTATCCTACTCTAAGATCTATCCAACCCTTCACTCCCACATAACCCTCCATTTTTCTATTATTCATGTACCTATCTAAAAGTCTCTCAAATGTCCCTAATATATCTGCCCACACAACCTCTGCTGGCAGTGCGTTCCACGCCACCCACCACTCTGTGTAAAAAAAAACTTACCCCTGACATCCCCCCTATACCTTCCTCCAATCACCTTAAAATTATGCCCCTTGTGTTAGCCATTTTCGCCCTGGGAAAAAGTCTGACTGTCCACTCGATCCATGCCTCTTATCACCTGGTACACCGCTATCATTCCCTCTCATCCTCCTTCTCTCCAAAGAGAAAAGCCCGAGCTCACTCAACCTATCCTTGTAAGACATGCTCTCCAATCCAGGCAGGATCCTGGTAAATCTCCTCTGCACCCTCTGAAGCTTCCATATCCTTCCTGTAATGAGGTGACCAGACTGAACACAATACTCCAGGTGTGGTTCTAACCAGAGTTTGATAAAGCTGCAACATTACCTGGCAGCTCTTGAACTCAATACCCAGACTAATGAAGGCCAACACACCATATGCATTCTTAACAACCCTATCAACCTGCAGGGCAACCTTGAGCGATCTATGAACGTGGACCCCAAGATCCCTCTGTTCCTCCACACTGCTAAGAGTCCTGCCATTAACCTTGTATTCTGCCTTCAAATTCGCTTCCATAGTGTATCACTTCACACGTTTCCGAGTTGAACTCTGTCTGCCACTTCTCAGCACAGCTCTGAATCCTATCAATGTCCTGTTGTAACCTATCCAAAACACCACCGACCTTTGTGTTAACTGGAAACTTACTAACCCACCCTTCCGCATCCTCATCCAGGTCATTTAAAAAAATCACAAAGAGCAGGGGTCCCAGAACAGATCCTTGCAGAACACCACTGGTCTCTGACCTCCAGGTAGAATATGTTCCATCTACCACCACCCTCTGTCTTCTATGGGTGAGCCAATTCTGAATCCACACAGCCAGGTTTCCCTGGATCCCATGCCTCCTGACTTTTTGAATGAGCCTTCCATGAGGAACCTTATCAAATGCCTTACTGAAACCCATGTACACCATATCCACTGCCCTACCTTCATCAATGTGCTTTGTCACATCCTCGAAGAATTCAATCAGGCTCTTGAGGCACAACCTGCCCCTCACAAAGCCATGCTGACTGTCCATAATCAGCCTATGCTTCTCCAAGTGCCCATAAATCCTGTCTCTAAGAATCTTCTCCAGTAATTTGCCCACCACTGGTCTGTAATTCCCAGGGTTATCCCTACTTCCTTTCTTGAAAGAAGGAACAACATTTGCCACCTACCAATCATCGGGTACTACTCCTGTGGCCAGTGAGGATGCAATCTCTTCCCATAATAATCTTGGATATATCCCGCCCAGCCCTGGTGACTTACCTACCCTAATGTTTTTCAAAAGTTCCATCACATCCTCTTTCCTCACTATGACATGCTCCAGTGTATCAGCCTGTTGTACACATCACAATTTTCCCTCCCCAATTAAATATTTCCCCATATTGTCTGCTCCTACCCCTCTCCAAGGCTACGGTAAAGGTCAAGGAGTTATGGTCACTGTCTCCAAAATGCTCTCCCACCGAGAGATCTGAAACCTGATCAGGCTCATTGCCCAGTACCAGGTCCAGTATGGCCTCTCCTCTAGTCGGCCTGTCCACATACCGTGTCAGGAATCCTTCCTGGACACACCAAACAAACCCCGTCCCATCTATCCCCTTTACACAAAGGAGGTGCCAATCAATATTAGGGAAGTTGAAATCACCCATGACAACAACCCCGTTTTTTTTGCACCTCTCCAAAATCTGCCTCCCGATCTGCTCCTCAGTGTCTCTGCTGCTACTTGGGGGGGGGGGGGGGCTGTAGAATACTCCCAATAGAGTGATCACTCCCTTTCTGTTTCTGATTTCCACCCACACTGACTCAGGAGACGATCCCACCAGGACATACTCTCTTTCTACAGCTGTGTCACTGTCCCTGATCAGCAAAGCCTCTCCCCCACCTCTTACCTCCTTCCCTGTCCCTTTTGAAACATCTAAACCCCAGAATATCCAGCAGCCATTCCTGCTCTGGTGACAGCCAAGTCTCTGTACTGGCCACTACGTCATAGTTCCACGTACTTACTCACGTACTTACTCAGCCTTGTTCCTGACACTTCTCGCATTAAACACTTCAGCTCATCCAATTGACTGCAGTTTTGCCCTTTCAGCTGCCTATCCTTCCTCACAGTCTTTCTGCATGCTGCATCTACTTGTACACTAAATGCACCAACCTCTGACCTACCACTCTGGTTCCCATACCGCTGCCGAACTAGTTTAAACTCTCCCCAACAGTTCCAGTAAACCTGCCCACAAGAATATCGATCCCCCTCCAGTTCAGGTGCAACCCGTCCCTTTTGTACAGGTCATACCTTCCCCAGAAGAGATCCCAATTATCAACAAATCTGAAACCCTGCCCCCTGCACCAACTCCTCAGCCATGCATTCATCTGCCAAATCAACTTATTCTTACCCTCACTGGCGCATGACACAGGCAGCAATCTATAGATTTCTACCCTTGAGGTCCTGCCTTTCAGCTTCCTATCTAGCTCCTTATATTCCTTCTTCAGGACCTCATCTCTTTTCTTACCATTGCATTGATACCAATATGTACCACGACCTCTGGCACCTGGGAGGCAACATATCATTCGGGAGTCTCTTTCATGTCCACGGAATCTCCTATCTGCCCCTCCTTACTACTGAATCACCTATCACCACCACTCTCCTCTTCTCCCTCCTTCCCTTCTGCGCCACACGACCTGGTCACTGCAACTTTCCCCCGGTAGGTCGTTCCCCCCCCCCCCCCCCCCCCACCACTCCCAACAGTATCCAAAGCAGTATATCTGTTATTGAGGGGAACGTCCACAGAGGTACTCTGCACTACCTGCCTATTCTCCTTCTCCTGACAGTCACCCAGCTACCTGCCTCCTGTAACTTAGGAGTGACTGCCTCCCTGTAGCTCTTCTCTATGAACGCCTCGGTATCCCGTAGGAGCTGAAGGTCATCCAGCTGCAGCTCCAGCTCCCGAACACAGCCTGTAAGGAGCTGCAGCCGGATGCACCTCGTGCAGATGTAGTTATCAGGGAGATTGGAGGTCTCCCAGAACTCCCACATCTCACAAGGCAAACACACCACTGGCTCTGGAATTAAGGGGAAAATCAAAGGAAGAAAGAAACTTACCTTAGCCTTCTGGTGCCCAAGGTTCTTGAGCCAAAGCCCCAAGTGCTCCACTCTAACCCGGCTCCACTCACACAATGGCCGCTCCGCCGAGACCTACCTTCCTTTTATTCGCTGCAGTAAATCAGTCTATCAACCGGTAACAATTTGCAAATGTGCCTCTTTTAGACTCTGCAAGGTGGAACTCACAAGCACAAGCCCAGAGCTTCAATGCGGGAACTTTCTGTTCTCCGGGTCACTAGGTCTGAGCTGTTCCCCAACATCAGTCATAGTCCGAGACGTTCACTGACAACATTCCGCCGGTCCCCGGGGAAGGACCAGCCCGCGCGGGAATTCTGTACCTTCCCGTCCCCGTTCTACACCGACTGGTGCAACAGCGCCGGTGTTGGGAGGTTGTGGGACAGGAGCGGGTCCATCCTGGGAGAACCGGCGGCAGTCCTGCCCTGGAATTATCCCGGACACTTCTGGTTCAGCCAAGAGTGTTTCTGATTCGAATCAGACAGCACAGGAGGCCAATCGGCCCATTGGGCCGCTGCCGGCTTTCTGAAAGACCTTTCTGGTCGGGATCACCGGCCGCTCTTTCCCCACAGCCCTGACGTTATTTACACAAACCCAAAGTCCGAACAGAAACCAAGTGTTGAAGCTGCGGGAGTTTTAGATCTAGTCCACTGAACGGCGTGTGGAACCGGCGGATTATCCCAGATAATTCCCCCAACACGTCTACATCCCAAATAAACGCGACAACACATCATTCCAGTGGTTAACCGTGGGAGGTCTCACCGGTAACAGCAGAGAGGTAAGTGAAAAGACCGAGTCCGCACACCCCAGGAGCCTCTCTGAACCGCATGGTGCCGCGGGCTGTGTTCAACTGTTGAGGGACGTTGAGTTCACGGGGCGAAGGTGCAGCCGCTGTTGGTGTGGAGATGTCCGCAGTGATGCTCATCCAGTCCCGGGTCCGGGGAGCGGCTGAGGTTCCGGCCTCAACAACCCTTTGGTTCCGGCCTCAACCACCCTTTGGTAACCTGTGGGGAGTGTCGGGACCCAAACGTCGCTTCCTGCAATCTGCGGACTCCGCGCCGCAATCTCAGCGGAATCTCAGCCGAATGGTGGAAATGACCATTTTACTCATTCGCTCCGTGTCTGTGGGCTCCCGGATCTCGGAGCGGACTTTCCCAATGGAAATATGTCCGCACTAATTGTAGAGAAGACCCAATTTGTCTTCGGGCGACTGACACTGTGTTTCCTGATTGAAGACGGGCGGCGGGTCAACAACACAGCTCCACGGGGGGAGTGGTCGGCAGCATAGTGAGGGTGTTGTCTGTGGAGACCAAAGGGCGGTGATCAGAGACCGGCTGCAGCGGCGGCTGGGTGTGGCACTGAGGTTCGGTGCATTCGCACCTCCGCTGGCGGAGCAACCTGCCGCTGCCTCACCGCACTGGGACACAGCAGCGCTGCTGAAGCCCAGTTTCACATCACTGGTAATGAGAAGTAATGTTTTACGGCTAAACTCAAGCAAAGTGACCCTCACCCTACCTCGCCGCTCAAATCAGCGCCGAATCAGTTCCTTATTTCAACTTCCTTTAAGTATGAAGTAGCGGTCGAACCAGCAGTACAAATTCAAGGTAACTCTCAAAGTTGGTCTTATAGGAGTCTATAGTAGAGTAGATTGCAACATTGCTGGATAGAATTGGGCAAATCCCTGTTTCCATACTTGCCATCGCTTCAAGGACAACTAGCGGAATAGAGGTTTATAGTTGTAGGTTTAAGATCAGAGGCGAGTGATTTAAAATGGACATCAGGGGCAGCTTCTTCTCGCAGAGGGTGGTGCGTATTTGGAATGAGCTGCCAGAAATAGCTGTTGAGGCGGGCACATTAGCAGTGCTAAAAATCCATCTAGATAAGTGCATGGATAGGAGAGGTTCAGAGGGCCACGGGCCAAACGCGGGCAGATGGGACTAGCTCACTGGGCAACACAGTCGGCATGGACGAGTTGGTCCGAACGGCCTGTTTCCGTGCTGTGTGACCATGACTCAATCGGTGCAGAAAGTTAGACCCAGGCAGAGAGAGAATGCCTCATAATCAACTGATTTAAACCAGTGCTTCAAATTATGGAACCAACTACCAGAGAAAGTAGTCGAGGCAGGTAGAATAACAACATTTGAAACACATTTGGATATGTACATGGATAGGCGGATATGGACCCAACGCGGGCAAATGGGACTAACATGGACGAGTTGGGCCGAAGGGCTGTTTCCGTGCTGTATAACTCTACGATTTTATGTCAAAACTAAAACCGGTTTTGCAGAATGTGTGGGACATTGCCTAGTCGATAAGTGGCGCTTCTTTCAGTGACCTTATCCCTGTTGCTGCAGAGACCGCACCAACTGGCCTTGAGAAGAATGGAAAACGCTGTTTGTGGTTAACATGTGCGCAACCGCCTCTCAGTCATCATGAACAGTTCTCCGGCTGTCGCTGAGACTCGGAAACACCTGTGGACGTTGGATGTGAACCGCTGCTCGGAGTATTATTGCACAAAGCTATGAGTTTTAAAACACTTGATGTACAAACAGGAGCAAAACGTGTCTCAAGCGGTGACACAGAACGGACGATATGGATGATTCGCAGGTTAGTGCCTGATTTCCGAAGAGAATTCACGTAAATTGGGTCAGTTTTCCGAATGTAGAGTGATAGAGTTGTACACCGATCACCAAACATCTATTTACACTAATCCTGTTCACCCCTCATTCACATCAACGCCCCAGATTCTAACACTCGCCTTCAGAGAGTGGCCCATTCAACCTGCACGTCTTTGGGGTGCGGGAGGAAACCTGAGCACCCAGGGCGAAACCACCCGGTCACAGAGAGAACGTGCAAACTCCACACAGACAGTGCCGGAGGTCGGGATCGAACCCGGGTCTCTGGAGCTGTGAAGCTCTGCAGCTTTTCTAGCTGCGCCACTGTGACTTCTGCTTCTATCGATAGATGATCTGCTGTGTGAGCTAGTTGGTCCGGCAGACTCGGGGTCGTAGAATGAAGCAACTTAAGTTCATGGAGTGGAAGGGTTCAGTTCATGAGGTCGGGAGGATCTCTGCAGAAATTCCTCCAGCGTTTGGTTTGCTCGTCTGCTGCCGTGACCATATACATTCCACGGAGCGTTGAATGTGACTGGTCCTGCACACCGACCATGTAATCTTACTGACTGACACGCCTGCGGATAAAGGCTATTAGGGATAAAATATACATTTGAAATAACAAGGAAAAACCGTGAACTTACAGTAATGTATATCTTTATCGCTGAATCAGGTAACAGACTCATGCATTCCCCAGTCCATCAATTAAAGTCAACACCTCACGGTGCCAAATTCCGGAATTTGTTTAATCCGGATGGACTCTGAGGGAGTTCTGTAGCTGGAGGTGGCATGTGATATTTCAGAACAGGAGGGGCGAGAAATCCCGGTGTTTTGGCCAACTTTGCTTCTTGAAGACACAGCAATAATAGATTACATTAATAAAACAACTTTAACACAATGAAATGACCCAGCAGCTTCTCACAGAGATTTTGAGGAGGCACACAAAAGGTAATCTGTACGCGTATGCACAGTGAGGTGTCGATATGTGAGAATTAATCCATGTTTTATTGTAATTGCAGGGTATCTTCAGGCGAACGAATCCAACACACACAAAGCGCGGAGTTGTGTTTTACACGCTGAGCAATGGGGATCCCGGGGTGAGGACATTGGAGATCAGGATCGGGAGCTGGGAAAGGTATTTAGTTTGATCATTTGTAAGTTAAAAGCGCGTCTCTGCTTCGAATGAGCGGCTTCACGTCGTTATTAGCCAGGTCGGGGACAGCACCTTCCCACACAGCCGAACAGGGATGATGTGAAAGCGGCGAGTGTCCCTTCTATTTCAGGGGAATGGTTAAACCTTCCTCGTTGCACACTCAAGAAATCAACAGCGGAGTTGCAGCTAAAGTTCGATCTGCTGGTCTTGTTTTTGTTTTAACTTTCTTCTGGGCAACGCTGCGGGAACTTCTGATCTGCTCGGCATTTGCTTCCAAGTACCACTAATTTTCAATGTTTGCCAAAATGTTGCTATGTATATTTTTGTTCAGAGTGAGCTCAGTCCAACCCTGTTCCATTCACATTTTCCCGGAACCTTGTCTGTGTTTGAGCATTTTATTTCCTAAGGCGGGATTTTAACCTTTCTGGAAAGGGAACGCGGTGGGACTGGGTAGAACATAGTCTTCACATGGCACCCATTTTTTCCTCTTTATTGAGCTGAAGGGACCCAGCGCGGCCGCGACCGTTTCCCGCCGTGTGAGTGAGGTTAAAACAGTCCTTTAGGATCAGACGTGAGACAATCATAAGATGTTAATGTTGTCAGTTCAGACGAAAATGGCAGAAGTCTGCGTGATCCCGGTGTCTCTCTTTTGTCGCCAGGTGGATACTTTGACCAGATGGTGGGGAAGTACCGTCGGACGGCCAATTGCGCTCTGTGTCGTGGAGTTCAGGGCGGGGATGGGCAGTTGCTGCGACCCTTCACACATCGGAGAATCGGTCCGGATGTCCCGTGGGGACAGGAGGCGCAGAGAGAGAGAGAGACAGTCTGCCCATCGATCCCAGTGGAAGGAACGGCGACCAGGGCGTCGGTAATTCAGGCTGCGTGATGTGGTTAAAGAGTTCTGTATTTTGATTACTTTTGATGTCCATCGAAACACACAGTGAAATGCATCTTTTGCCTAGAGTGTTCTGGGGGCAACCCACAAGTGTCGCCGCGCTTCCAGCGCCAACATAGCATGCCCGCAACTTCCTAACCCGTACGTCTTTGGAATGTGGGAGGAAACTGGAGCACCCGGAGGAAACCCACGCAGACACGGGGATAACGTACAGGGGAGAGCAGGTTTGAACCCGAGTCGCTGGCGCTGTAATAGCGTTACTCTAACCGTTACACTGTATAAGCGACGATCTGCCGTGACTGGGATTCGTGACTTCAGGTCTGATACGTTCAGACGTTGACAGTAATTGAAGCAAATTCCACGGATGCTGGAATTCTGAAACAAAAGCAGGAAGATGCTGGAAACACTCAACGTGTTGAGCAGCATCTGCGGAGAGGGAAGCAGAGTCTATGATTCTGGTTGCATCCATGGTTGCATCCTTCATCGGAGTGACCTGGCAGGGCCCGTGTTGGAGGGATCCCACTGGTCTCCCCACACCCTGGCAGGTGGTGGGGATATGGAGCGAGCTGCCAGAGGAAGCGGTAGAGGTGGGGACAATTACTGTGTTTAAAAGAAATTTGGACAGGTACATGGAGAGGGAAGGTTTAGAGGGATATGGGCCAAATGCGGGCAAATGGGACTCGCTCTGGAGGGCAAATTGGTCAGTATGGACGAGTTGGGCCCAAGGGCCTGTTTCCATGCTGTATGACTCTGTCACGCTAAGAAAGCTTGAGCTTGTTTCTGAGGTCAGCAGAGTTGTACCGGCAGCTCACAGCAGTCACCAACTCTGCCTCAGAAATCCCACAGCGCCCCGACACTCCGAGCTCACATCAGATCAAGGGCAGAGTTGAGACAAGCACAAGGTATGTGGCCCGGTTACTGCCTGTGGTGCTGGGAGTGATGGCACAGCAGAGAACATCCCGTCTCAATGCTGGGACATTCACTCCATCAGATCACCAGCCGGCGAGAATGAGCATCTGCCTCTGAGGGTGGTGGGGAAAGATCATTATATACATCTGAGGTGGAGACAGGTAAATATTTGAAACCACTGAGGGTTCTGGTGAACTGGTGCAGCAGGGATGCTGAGGCCAGCATGGATCAGTCGTGATCAGACTGAATGGTGGGGCAGGCTTGAAGGGCTGAATGGCCTGCTCCTGCTCCTATTTTCTTGTGTCCTTGTGAGCACCGATGTTAAATGTTCAACTTTAGGGCCACACATTTCCTTTGTCATGCAGTTATTTCAACAAGGGACCATGTGTTTTTTAAGATCATCATGGCCATTTGGTTGCAATGAAGGTCAGGAACAAACAGAAGGAAGGGAATGTCCCTCGGGTTGTCAGGTAGGTGAATACTTCCTCCAAAGGGAAGCCCACTGCTTCGTCTGGTTCATATTTCCATAAGAATTCCCAAGTGCCTCTTTCCCAGAGCACCAACTGGGAAGGATCCCTGTTCCTCCCTGAGTCCTGACCTGAGGAATATCAGCGTCCTCATTGACGGACCAAGTCAGCGGAGAAGGGGATGGTTAGTGAGGTCGACTGGTGGGGAATCCTGTAGAACTGACCTGAGTTCTAGGCCACAGATCAACAAAAATATCAGGTTGTGTTTCTAGAGCTCTCTGGGCCTCGAGCTGCTTTGCAGAACATCACCGGGCCACGTTTGTCAAAGGAACACAAGAAAATAGGAGCAGGAGAAGGCCACTCAGTTCCTCAAACCTGCCCCACCATTCAGTCTGATCTGTGCTGGTTTCATCTCCTCTTCCTCCCAAACCCTCAAGTACTTGATCGTTTAAATATTTTTCTATTCCACTTTATTGATTCCATATCTAATGATCTGTCTCCACCACTCCCTGGGGCAGAGAGTTCCAGAGATTCACTCCCCTCTGAGGGAACAAATTTCTCACCACATTAGTTTTGAATGGCTGCCTCTTTGGTTCAGTGGAGGACAGCGAGGTGGAGAGATGGAGAGCTTCGGGTTCAGTCAGCTGAAGACAGGGCTGCTGTGGTGAACGGCCAACATCTGGGCTGCACACGAGGGCAGGGCAGGAGGAGAGCTCATTCCTTGCGAGGGGAAGAGGCAGAACAGATGCGGGCAGGGCTTCAGCCACTGAGGGGTCTGGGAACAGGGAAACTGATGTTGAGATTGAGGGAGGCAGTGTTGGTCAGCGGGACAGGGTGGTGGGTGGGAGAGACTTGGTGTGAGTTCGGATACAATAACCGGGTCTTGATGCAGCAGCTTTACAAAAGGCTGGCCTCATTGGAAGAGTGGATGGGGGGAGGTGGGTGGGAGTTGGTCGTAGAGCCATAGAGACATACAGCACAGAAAGAGGCCCTTCGGCCCAACTCATTTGTGTCGACCAAGATTCCCATCTGAGCTAGTCCCATTTGCCTGCATGTGGCCCATGTCCCTCTAAACTTCTCCAAGTACCTTATAAATGTTTTTAACGTACCTGCTTCAACCACTTCCTCTGGCAGCTCAGTCCATATACTGACCACTCTCTGGGTGTAAATCTGCTCCTCAGGTTCCTGTTAACTCTCTCCCCTCTCACCTCAAACCTATGGCCTCTAGTTCTTGATTCCCCAACCCTTGGGAAAAAGACTGTGCGCATTCACCCTGTCTACGCCCCTCATCAGTCTATACACTTTGCAGAGTGCCATCAAGGAGCGGGAGTGACAGTGGCAGATTGGAGGAGACGGACTGTGAACAACCTCAGCTGAGAGGGGAGATGGGCAGGAAACCCGTTCCTGCATACAGCACACATATCGGAACTTGTATTCCATTTTATACAATGCCATCCAGAACCTAGACTGTTATACAAGTGGAACATGATCGTGTTTCATTATTAGGTGTTTTATTATCTCAAAGTACATGTGTTTTTTTTGTGTTATCTCATCCATATGTGCAATAGCTCTGATTCTAAGGAACAATAACTAGCATTTATTTGCATTTTTTATATCTGTGGGATGTTTTCAGACAACTAATACCTTAGCTCTTCCTGCACAGGGTGTTAAAGTATTTCTTCAGTGTTAACACAACCACAAATGTTCCATTTAGCACTGTTAAATGTGAGACATATTTTGATCTTCACTTCCGGTTCTTGTTTACTTGGAGTTTGGTGCTGATGTGCAGTAGGGAGATAACAGCACCTCAAAGCATAAAAGTAACTGAGGGAAAAACAGAGGTAACCACGAACTTGACCGAATATGCTTCACTGCAGAAAAGTATAACCACTCAGTCTAAACCAGCCTCTGTAGTTCTCCACCGCAGCCCATGCTCTGATATCAACCTCGCCTACTCTGGGTTACAAATATTAATTCAAGGAGGGATATGATATGCTATTTCCATCAAAAACAAAGCAGCATAAATATGGAACATTTGATAATAGGCGGCAGCTCATTCATGTCAGTTTAATGCTCAGAGAAAACTGAGTACAGCTGAGTGTGAGGGTATTGGTATTGGTTTATTGTTGTCACAGGTACTGAGATACAGTGAAAAGCTTTTGTTTGCGTGTCATCCAGACAGGTCATGGCATACATGAGTACATCGAGTTAGTCAAAAGGAAAACAGAATGCAGAATATAGTGTTGCAGTCACAGAGAAAGTGCAGTGCAGGTGGACAAGTGCAGTGCAAGGGTTACAAAGAGGTAGATTGGGAGATCAAGAGTTCATCTTTCAACGTGTGAGAGGCCCATTCAGGAGTCTGATAACAGCGGGATAGATGCTGTCCTTGAGCATGGTGGTACGTGTTCTCAAACTTCTGTATCTTCTGCCTGATGGGAGGGTGGTGGAAGAAGAGGATGTGACCGGTATGAGAGGGGTCAACATAATCATGTTGGCTGCTTTCCCGAGGTGCTTAGAGGTGATGAATCTGAAATAATCACTGAGAGGGCTTGAGGGGAAAAGATGAGAAAGTTTCCTAACTACAGATGTGTGCTCGATGGCCTGCCACAGGGAATCAGTGAGACGGAGACCACCACATCTTTACCTTAAATGAACAATGGAAGTGGAAGGTGTGGAGCCATGGAATGGTTGGGGCGATGGGATTAGTCTTGGATTTCCCCCACAAACCACTGGCACTGCCACTAGACCATTAGAAACACAATAGGAAGAGGGGTCAGCCCCAAGGGATCTGGAACCTGTTCTGCTGTTCAATTATCAGCGGATGATCCTGAACCTCAGTCCCATGTGATTCCCGTGTCCCTTGATTCCCACAGTTCTGAGGGAGGGTCTCTGACATGAAATATTAACTGCGTTTCTGCTTCCACAGGCGCTGCCTGACCAGCTGAGTGATTGCAGCATTCTGTTCCCAGCACTATGGTGGAGCCGCTGCCTCACAGCTCCAGCGACCCCGGTTCGATCCCGGCCTCTGGCGCTGTCTGTGTGGAGTTTGCACCTTCTCCCTGTGACCCCTGTGGGTTTCCTCCAGGTGCTCCGGTTTCCTCCCGCATCCCAGAGACATGGTGGTTGGATGTTTAATTGGACACTAAATTGCCCCTCGTGTGTGGGTGAGTTGTGGAATCTGAGAGGGAGGGGGAGGTGGATGGAACACAGGGAGAACAGGTACAGTGAAACTTGATGGACAATCAGATTTCTCTGTGAACTGGTGTGGACTTGATGAGCAGAGTGGCCTCTTTCTATGTCTGAAGGAAATATGTAATATTTCAGATATCTGCCATCTCTGGGTTTTGTTTTAATTTCCTTTTACTCTCCCCACCCGGCTGCCCGCTGTGTTGATGGTCACTGAGTGAAACTAGTGCCACCGGTGGTGTGAAACAGACTGATAGATAGATGTTAGATATTTATTTATTTACATGTACATCGAAACACACAGTGAGATGCGTCTTTTTGCGGAGAGTGTTCTGGCGTGTAGAGTGTTTCACTCTTCCGGCGCCAACATAGCATGCCCACAACTTTCCTAACCCGTACGTCTTTGGAATGTGGGAGGAAACCGGAGCACCCGGAGGAAACCCACGCAGACACGGGAGAACGTAAAAACACCTTACAGACAGCAGCCGGAATTGAACCCGGGTCACTGGCGCTGTAATAGCGTGACGCTAACCGCTGCACTACCCTGCCTCTTGCAGCCTGTTTCACCAGGTCTTCAATGTGAGACAACTCTAATATATAGAAAAAGACAAACTGCTGGTCTAAGTTGAGTTCTCAACTGGTCTAATATAGGTTTAAGGTGAGAGGGGATCGACTTACAGTGGGGCCTGAGGCGCAACTTTTTCACACAGAGGGTGGTGGGTGTGTGGAAAGAGTTGCCAGACGAAATGTAGAGGTGGGTACAGCTACAACGTTTAAAAGACATTTAGACATGGATAGGAAAGGTTTCGAGGGATATGGGGCAAACACAGGCAAATGGAAGGAGGTCAGACAGGCACTTTGGTCAGCATGGATGAGTAGGGATGAAGGGTCTGTTTCCGTGCTGTGTAACTCAATGACCCTATGGTCTCAACCCGAAACGTTGGCTGTCCGTTTCCCTCCACAGATGCTGCCTGACCTGCCGAGTTCCTCTTCTTTTAATTTCAAAAATCATAATAAGAAGTAAGGGAGAAGCAGTGCAAAATACAAAACAACATTCATGGTTGTTACAATCAGGAGTGTAAAACTTAAAAAAAAACACAAACAGCACCATTGCCACTCATGTGGCCCCCTGAGGTGATGACCTTTTCACTGTTTGAGGGACTTCCCCACCCGACTCAGCTCCTCCACGTGTGGTAGCGGAAGGAGCCCAGACTGTGGTCCGTCCCCACAGAGCCTTTGCATTGGCTGCTACCAGCTTCAGTGCGCCCCTCAGCATGGACTCCCGCAGCCTGGAATGTGCCAGCCGGCAGCATTCCCCTACGGACATCTCGCTGTGCTGGAAGACCAACAAGTTTCAGGCTGATCAAAGGGCGTCTTTCTCAGAGTTGATGACCTTCCAGCAGCAGTTGATGTCTGTCTCAGTGTGTGTCCCCAGCAACAGCCTGTAGAGCACATCTCATCCTGCTCCACAAAGCGGACCCTTGTGTCTCCTCTAACATATAAACACAAGAGTCCGATTTGTGGAGCAGGATGAGATGTGCTCACATTTCTTCTTCCAAAAGGTGCACAGGGGGAGCTCTGTGATCCACAGCCTTAAGGAAGAGGACAGCTCAGTAACATCCTCACAGACAGACATACTGAGGATCTGCAGATCCTTTTATGCCCAGTCTGTATGACAGAAAGGTCACAGACAGCGCAGCCTCCCAGAACTTCCCATCCTCCATCACAGAGGTGCTAGACGACAGCAAGCGGGAGACTCTGGATCAGCCACTGACCCTGGAGGAGCTGACTGGTTCCATCCGTTCCCTTGGCACGATAAAACTCCTGGAAGTGACGGCTTACCGGAGGAGTTGTACTTGGCTCTGTGGGACTGGATGGGCCTGGACCTGCCGGAAATGTGTAACTCTGTGCTTCTGGCAGGCAGAATGTCAGAATCCATGAGGAAGGGCACCATTACCCTCACTTACAAGCATAAGGGGGAGGGGGAGGACATCAGGAATTGGAGAACCACTTCACTATTGAATGTGGGCAATAAGATCCTGTCCAAGGCCATCGCCAACCGGGTCAGGTCTGCTCTGGGACAGGTGATCCACCCGGACCAAACCTGTGCTGTACCTGGAAGGAAAATCTCTGACAGCCTTGCGCTGCTCAGGGATACCATCGCCCATGTGCAGGACAGAGGGGCGGATACCTGCCTGGTCAGCTTGGGCCAGGAGGTGAAAGTTCTAATGAATTTCAATATCTCCAATGTTTTCTCGAGGCCGATTCCCTGCGGTTATTCTCACCTATTGCCATTGATGAATATCATCCCCACTCACTGGGGGAGGTGAAATGTGTAATGCGACAGCAGACATTCAAATCAAACACTGGGATTTTTCTCACTGTGACAAGCCAAGGCTGATGTCCATCCAGAGTGCGGCAGGCATGAGCAATGCTCGTGACCCCCGCCTAGTGGTGGAAGCAGGAAGCTAAAGGCTATTCTTTTCCATTTATGAGATACGACCCTTGCTGCTGAGGCTGGAGATTATTACCCATTCCTGGTGGCTCTTGAGGTGGTGGTGGTGAGCCGCAGTCCCTCTGGCGAAGGTGATCTCACAAGTGCTGGTTGAGAAGGATTCCATGACTTAGAAGCAGCGACAATGAGGGAATGGTGATATATTTCCCAGTCAGGTGGAGGGGAACCTGCAGCTGACGATGTGCTGGCTTCCTAGTTGGCCAAAGTCGAAGGTTTGGGAGATGTCTTTCAAAGTACCCTCGGAGTCATAGAGCACTACAGCACAGAAACAGGCCCTTTGGCCCATCTAGTCCATGCCGACCTGATCTTCTGCCTAGTCCCATCTACCTGCACCCAGACCATATGCCTCCAAACCCCTCCCATCCATGCACTTATCCAAACTTCTATTAAATGTTACAACTGAACCCACATCTACCACTGCTGTTGGCAGCTCATTCCACACTCGCACCATCCTCTGAGTGAAGGTAGGTCCCCCTCAGATTCCCCTTAAATGTTTCGCCTTTCACCCTAAACCTATGACCTTTAGTTCAAGTCTCACCCAACCTTGGGGGAAAAAGGCCTGCAGGCATTCACCCTATCTATACCCCTCATAATGTTGTATACCTCTATAAGATCTCCCCTCATTCTCTTGTGCTCCAGGGAATAAAGTCCTAACTTACTCAACCTTTCCCTGTATCTCAGGTCCCCAAGTTCCGGCAACATCCTTGTAAATTTTCTCTGCACTCTTTCAAGCTTATTGATATCTTTTCCTGTAGGTAGGTGACCAGAACGGCACACAATACTCTAAATTTGGCCTCACCAATGTCTTGTACAACTTCGACATAACATCCCAACTCCTGTACTCAATGCCCTGATTGATGAAGGCCAAAGTGCCAAAAACTCTCTTTATGACCCTGCTTTGGCTCAATTGGGAGTACACTCACCCAATGAGAACTGATGAAGTTTGGTTGACCTGAAACATTCCCCCCGTGTCTCTCTCCACAGATACTGCCTGACCTGCTGAACATCTGTAGTTACTGTTAAAGTGGGAGAAATGCCATAACATGCCGACTAACAAACATGTGAACAAAGGAACTTGGGGGTGGGGGGTAAGAGTATGCCACTCGGCCCCAAGACAGCTCTGTCATTCAAATCAATCACGGCTGATCTGATCACAACCTCCTCTGAGTCCTCCTGTCCACAGTGATGCTTCGCCCCCAGCTCATCAATCTTTTATCTACTTCTGCCATAAAAACTATTCACTCTGCCAGTACCGCCCTTTCAGGGGTTGGGGGGGGGGGGTGGTTTCAAAGATTCGAGACCCCCCCCCCCCCGAGAGAACAAAAATGCCCTCAGTTCTTTCTTCACTGGTGACCCTCATATTTAAACAGTGACCCTCTGGTTCTGGATTCACCCACAAGAGGAAATGTCCCCTCCACACCCGCCCTGTCAGGACTCTTGGGGGTCAGAACTATTTCAATAACATTCCCCCCCCCCACTCTTCTCAATTCCAGCCAGCACAGGGTGAGTCAGTATGACCTTTCCCCAAAATACACCCCACTCACTCCAGGTATAAGACCCTCTGCTCAAGCTGTGGTCTCATCAATGCCTCATTCAACTGAACACGACCACCCTACTTTTCTACTTAACCCTCCTTGCAATAAACAGTTACAGTCTGTTGCCTTTCCAAATTGTCTGCTACACCCAGATACTGGCTTTCTGTGAGTCGTGCACTGAGTACCCAGACCTGGCTCCATTTCAGACCCCTGTATGATAAAGATGAACTCAGGATCGCTCTCCCTCATCGTGGCCCCTTGCACCTTATTGTCTCCCTGCACCTTTTCTGTAACTGTTACACTCTGCATTCTGTTATTGCTTTTCCCTTTGTACTACCTCGATGTACTTGTGTTTGGAATGATCTGTCTGGATGGCACGCAAGAGGGATCAGAGGGATCTTGGGGTCCACGTCCATAGATCCCTCAAGGTGGCTACGCACTGTTAAGAAGGCATATGGAGTGTTGGCCTTCATTAGTTGGGGTATTGAGTTCAAGAGCCGTGAGGTAATGTTGCAGCTCTACAGAACTCTGGTCAGATTACACTTGGAGTATTGTGTTCAGTTCTGGTCACCTCATTATAGGAAGGATGTGGAAGCTTTAGAGAGGGTGCAGAGGAGATTTACCAGGATGTTGCCTGGATTGGAGAGCATGTCTTTTGAGGATAGGTTGAGCGAGCTCGGGCTTTTTGGAGAGAAGGAGGATGAAAGGGGACTTGATAGAGGTGTACAAGATGATAAGAGGCATAGATCGAGTGGACTTTCAGAGACTTTTTCCCAGTGCAACAATGGCTAACACGAGGGGACATAATGTTAAGGTGATTGGAGGAAGGTATAAGGGGGATGTCAGGAGTAAGTTGTTTTTTTTAAACACAGGGAGTGGTTGGTGTGTGGAACGCACTGCCGGCAGAGGTGGTGGGGGCAGAATCATTAGGGACATTTAAGAGGCTCTTAGATAGACACATGAATGATAGAAAAATGGAGGGCTATGTGGGAGGGAAGGGTTAGATAGATCTTAGAGCAGGATAAAATGTCGGCACAACATTGTGGGCCGAAGGGCCTGTACTGTGCTGTAGTGTTCTATACTTCTAAAACAACGTATTTTTTACTGTATCTCCGTACATGTGACAATAAAATATTGTGGTAATAAATGTGGCAATAACCGCCAATATTCTTCCAGGAAAGTTCTTCCAAAATGGACAGTTCCCCACTTTCCCACATTGTCGCCCGTTGCCAGAGCTGCGCCCATTCAGAACCCGCCCATATCTTCCCGTGTCGCCGTTACAATTTACGTTCCTTCCTGTCTTTGTATCGTCCACTCATCAACCGTTCTCTGGGTGCCTTCATCAAGTCGTTTATATCAATTTAAAAACCCGACAAAGACCCGTTTATTCCTATTTTGGGCTTCCCGGCAGTTCATGGAAGGTCGGGGAGGGATACAGCGCTGATCCAGACCCGGCGACCCAACCGCACCCTCAACATTTACCGCAATCCTGCGTTAATTTGTATCCGCTGCCCCACATTGTACTTCCACCACTCACCCACCGCTGGGGACAGGTTAAAGTGCCCAAATAACCTACCAACTTGCACGTCTCTGGGATGTGGGAGGCAACCGGAGCACCCGGGGGAACCCTCGGGGAGAACTTGCAGACTCCACACAGACAGCGTCGGAGGTCGGGATCGAACCCGGGCCTCCGGTGCCGTCAGCTGTGGCTCCACCACCGTGTCTTGTGATTCTATCAGATCCATGATATGCTGTGTGTGCGCCGGCGAGTCCCGGAGACTCGGATTCACCGAAGGGGTCGGGAGGATCTCTGCAGAAATTCTTGTGTGTTCGGCTTCAACTGCGGGAGTGTCTGAGCACAGAAGCGACGAAACCAAACACTGCTTTCCACCCAACCGCATCCCATGCGCGGTCACAGGAATGGCCGGGGTTCGCTCTGACCCTGCTGGTGTGAGAGGGACTGGGACAGTGGGAGCGAGATCCCGGTCAGCAGCCTGGCGTGTCAGTAAATTCAGAAGTCAATGAAATTTGTCCCAACGACGCAGCAGGAACACAGTAAACATTTCTACCAATTAAGTACCTGCCGTCCGTGTTCAGATTATGCGCCCTGTCTTGCGCCCGTGTTTCTGCCTGTCAGGAATAAAACGACCCTTCACTGCACCGGTTCCAGCGATAGTGGGTTCCCGTGTGACGGCAGATTGAGCGGCCCGGGACTGCGCTCTCCGGAGTTTAGAAGAATTGGAGATCTTATCAAAAACCTGCAAAGTTCTGAAAGAGCGCGGCCCAGGACACTGCCGATGCTGGAATGTGGGCTCCGACGAAGGAACGGTGAACACTGCCTCGTTATTGCTCTTTCGCACTATTTATTCAGTGTTGTCATCAATAGTAATTGTTCTGTCCTGCACTGCAACGCCGCCGCAGAACAACGCATTTCAGGACATCTGTTTTCCCCTGTCCCGGGAGCCGAGGAACAAGGAGCAGGATTCTGCTGCCCGACCCAGACCTGCTCCGGACTCTGGTCTGCGGGAGCTCCGGGATTTCCGGATGAGAATTGGCAAAGGTCCCACCGCCCTCACCCTCACTGCCTCCAGGAGTCCGACCAAGTGGAGACTCCCGCCGACCCTCACCCTCACCCCGGCTGGACCTTCTTCGGACCCGGGAGGCCAAAGTCCCGCTGTGGAGACCGTCCCCGGGCCGAGCTGCTGAGCCGGGGATCGGGCGGTGAGACGGGCTGATGGGGGTGGCCCCGGGACAAAGCCGTCCGCAAACCTCAGACACCGCAGGCATCCCCCACTCAGCAACACTCAACGTGTGGTCAAACACCGGCTGCAGCGGCCCTTCTTCTCCTTGTGTCCGTACTAGCCCGTTCCCAGGGATGGAGCCTGCGGTTCTGTAACCAGGGACCGTCCGCTCCCGCCCTGGGCTCGGTGCAGAGTCCCGCGGCCGGCGCAGGGGGACATCTCCGCAGCTCGGCCAGGAAGTTGCGGATTCCCACATTCCTCCAGCAGTCCCGAAAAGCCGCCCGCACTTGTGCTGGATACGCCGGCGGCTCCCTGCGGACCTTCGGGGGCCAGAGCCATTCCCGAACGGTAGAGGCCGGTCGGGAACAGACTGGGGAACGTGCTGGAGATTTGCCCAACCGCTCTCAGAGTCACAGCAAGGGAACAGGACCTTCGGCCCAACTCATCCATGCCGACCCAGGTGGCTACCTGAGCGAGTCCCATTTGCCTGCATTTGGCCCGTGTCCCTCTAAACCTTTCCTATCCGTGTACCTGCCCGAATATCATTCAAATGTTGTAATTGTCCCCGCCTCTACCGCTTCCTCTGGCAGCTCCTTCCACAGACCCACCACCCTCTGTGCGGCTAACTTGCCCCTCGGGTCCCCTTTAAATCTCCCCCCCCCCCTCTCCCTTCAACCTGTGCCCTCTGGTTTTAGACTCACCCTACCCTGGGGAAAAGACTGACCATTTTATCTACATCGCTCATGATTTTATAAACCTCTATATGGTCACCCCTCAGCCTCCTTCGCTCCAGGGAAAACATTCCCAGCCTGTCCAGCCTCTCCTTATAACTCAGCCCCAGCAACATCCTTGTGAATTTTTTTCTGCGCCTTCTCCAGCTTAATCTTGTCCTTCCTATAGTGTGGTGACCAGAACTGCACACAGCACTCCAAGCCCAGTCTCACCAACCTCTTGGACAGCTGTAACATGACTTCCCAACTCAATTGTTAGTATTTGCAGGAAAAAGTTTACAGTCCTGAGTAACCCAGTGAGACCAGGAAGTAGAGGCACACTTAGTGCCCAACCTTTCCTTCCCTCTGTCACACCCCCTCTCTTCAAATGAGAATGTGCTTCTTTCTTGACCTCTGCCTGTCTGCTGACAGGTGATTGAGTTCAATGGTTAACACAGCTCCTTTTTTAAAGTTGTCACCCAATCTGATGATAATTCCCAGTGTACTTTAGTTTAGAAAGAGTTGGAATTTTGGAACGGGAGCAACCTCGAGTCCACATCGACACGGCCAATCGCACTGCTGAGCGGTGCCACAACGACAACCTCTCGCCCAACGTCAGTAAAACTAAACAGCTGATTGTTGGCCTCAGGAAGGGGAAGGAGGGTGAACGTGCGCCAGTCTACATTGAGGAAATCAGTGGTGGAGAGGGTCAGCAGCTTTAAATTCCTGGGAGTTAACATATCAGATGCCCAGCACAGATGCAACGACAAGGAAGGCACACCAGTGTCTTTACTTTCCTAGGAAATGAAGGATGTTCAGCTTGTGTAAGGAAAGAGTTAAATTAGCCAAAATTCATTTCTGATTCCTCCTTGGTACGTGCAGTAGCGTGTAGCAAAATGGTGTCAGCTCAGACTGTGGGAATGTTTTGAGAACTTACAGGAGTACAGATGCACATCCTTGATGTTAGATACTGGTGAAGGATGTTTCGTCTTTGCAGACCTGTTGTGTTTCCAAGTTACGTGTCTAGTCTGAGGGTCACGAGTGATAAGCAGGTACAGGCTGGTATCACTGAGGAATGGGAAAGTACTGGGGTAAAAGTTGTGTTAAGTTTGTGAGGGCTATAAAAGGGGCACCTTCTTTGTGCAAACCGGGACCTTACCTGAGGCTGGGTCACGACCGGTGCTGAGACACAGACAGAGGCTGCGTGAAAGGCTGTCGAACACCTGAGGTTCCCTCCAGCAGTCTATAGATCAGTTCATTGGTTGATAAGTATCGTTTTGCTTCCTTCTGTATTGTAAGTATTCTTCCTCCTTTCTGTATTTTATTCTTCATATAACTCTAGTAAAGTAGTTTCTATAACATGTACAGTACCTCCTTTGTTTGCAAATACCTTTTGCTGCTGAATCAGGAAAGAACAAGGAACAAATTAAAATATTTTCATTACAGCATGTCACCGAACACTCTCAAACTTCTACAGATGGACTGCTTAAAGTATCCTGACTGGTTGCATCATAGTCTGGGACAGCAATTTGAATGAACAGGAACACAGGAAGCTGCAGGGAGTGGTGGACTCAGCCCAATACATCACAGGCACATCCCTCCCCACCAGCAGTAGTATCTACAGGAGGCACTGCCTCAAGTCAACATCTGTCATCAACAATCCCTACCACCTGGACCATGCCCTCTTCTCACAGCTACCATCAGGCAGGAGGTACAGAAGGCTGAAGTCCCACACCACCAGGTTCAGGAACAGCTACTTCCCTTCAATCATTCAGTTCTTGAACCAACCTGCTAAACTCTAATCACTACAGTTTAGCAACATGAGGACCACTTTGATCACTTTGCACTAAAATGGACTTAATTCATTTTGGTTCTAATTGTGTTCTCTCTTGTAAAAATTGTGTAGAATTTATGTTGGATGTATGTTTTTCTGTGCACACATGTACTCATGCAGATGATAATAATCGTGACTTTGACTTTTACTTTGAGTTTATTGTTGAGGAGTTGAAGGGTTTGGGTGTCACCCTGCTATGGAAGGATGTCATCAAACTGAGTGAGTGAGCACAGAACATCCCAGCTCATAAGGAGCTCGACACAGCTGCAGTCATCAGCTACCCAGTCAGGAAAGTGAGGAAGAATATGAAACTTTACCAGCACACTGTTCCAGACATTTGCTTCCAAAGTCTGAGGTTCTGCCAAACCAGGAATCAACATTGGTCTTCGAGCACAGGGCTGATGGGTGAACAGAACCTGGCACCATGTACCAGGCAGAGTATGGGCAGCAGAGTTTTGGATGAGGGAGGTTGGTTGGGAGAGTATTGGAATCTCGAGGGAACAATGGCAAGGGTGAGGGTTCCAGCAGATGGGCCAAGGCAGGCCGGAATTGGACAATGTTTATAAGATGGAAGTCAGTTGTCTCTGCTGATGTGGGTGTTGGGATTGATCACAACACCAAGTGTGTAAGCAGTGTAAAGAGTCAGGACATTATGTTACAGCTTTATAAAACTCCAGTTAGGCTGCATCTGGAGTACTGCGTTCATTTCTGGTTGTCCCATTATAGGAAGGATGTGGAGGCTTTGGAGACGGTGCAGCAGATGTTTACCAGAATGCTGCCTGGATAAGAGCAGGTGCTATAAGGAGAGGCTGGACGAACTTGGGTTGTTTTCTCTGGAGCATCAGAGGCTGAGGGGAGACCTGATAGAGGTTTAAAAGATTATGAGAGGCAAGAGTAGACAGCCAGCATCTTTTACCCAGGGTCCAAATGTCTAATACTAGAGTGCATGCAGTTAAGGTGAGAGGGGTTAAGTTCAAAGGAGATGGGCTGGGCAATTTTTTTTTAAAATACAGAGTGGTGGGTGCCTGTAATGCACTACCAGGGATGGTGGTGGTGGAAGCAGATACAATAGAGGTGTTTAAGAGGCTGTTAGACCAGCACATGGGTGTGCAGAGAATGGAGGGATATGGGCAGAGTTTCAGCCGAATGGATAAGTTTAGTTAGGTGTTTAATTACTAATTGTGGGCTGAAAGGCCTGTTTCTGTGCTGTACTGTTCTATGTTCCATGTAATGGTTGAGATCAGCCTCAGGTAATTGGAGGAAGAGGGGTGCAGTTGGTGATGAGGGAACTGAGCTTGTGGTGGGGACCAGAGACAGTGGCTCCAGTGTCCCTAACATACAGCTGCAGGAACCTTCTGCTCATCCACAGTGTCCACTTTAAACAGTTTAACTGGAAGCATAGACCACCTTAGCTGAAATGTAAGAGTTCAGAATGGCAAACACTTACATAATACAATATTAACCATTTGCACTGCCTTTTATTTCTATGAAGGATTTCAACCGGTTAATGCAATTAAAAAATGTATTTACATTTAACTTAAAACACCTGAGTGAGCTTTGGTGAACAACTAGTTTTCTAGCTCTCCTACATGGGGCATTAGTTGTTTAATTCTGCTGTGCTTTAGCAGCCACACATGCTCCAGTTAACAATGAGTTAATGGCAAGGCAGACTTTGACCTTCTGGATTTTGCTAACTCAGGTCCTGACACTGGTGAGATACAGGGAAAACAAAACCTCAAAGCACAGAAATAACTGAGGAAAACATGGGGACTAGGTCAACCAGACTGACTCTAGGTTACAGTTATCAATTCAGGAGAAAGGAACTAATGCCGGTCTCTTTCAGGAGAAGAAAAGAAAGATTAAAATCCACCCCATTAAACTCAGTCCCAAACAACGTGGAGTTCAAAAACTGAAGAGTTAAATTGTCACAATGTCACACAAAGAGCGAGAGTGCAGAGAATCCAAATGCAGAACACTGAAGTCAGGATGCTTCCTCAGTACCAAGCACAGAACGATAAACTGAAGGAATTTTGCCTCGGGTCTCTGAGGTGGACTCCTTACACAAAAAGGGTTTTCTAGGAGAAACCACGAAACCAGGACTGCTCTAGAGTTAATGGCGCCAAGCAGCCAGGAGACAAAGTATACCCAGAGATAGACCAATAATTTGGTAACCAGTGTTTGTGAAACCAGGGATCTTATACTAGTCTCCTGATGGCACTCAGGTGTGTGTCATTAGACAAATAGTAGTGCATGGAAACCATGTGCTGCACAACAAGGCACCATCAATGGGGATTAGGGGCAGAATCGAGAACCAGCACTCGGAACCATGACATAAATGACCAACAGATTACGCAAGTTGAGCCAAGAAATGAGACTGACTGAGAGTATCTGGGCCACTGAAACTGCCCCATGAACATCATGAAATTGACACTGAACATTCCACTTCAGGTAAGATAACAAAGTGTGAAGGTTCGTGGAACGTTCAACACAGCAGCAAGCACTTGGTCCATTTCTCTGAGGCGTGTAGATTCCATGAGGCTGTCTCCAGTCAATCAACGTAAACGGAATAATCAGTGACAGGGGGATAACTTCAAAATCTCACACCGGCATTAAGATTTCTCAAGAACAGGATGGTTACAATAGGGAAGCAGGCTGTTTGGCCCATCACCTCTCTTCCTGCTCACTTGCACACAAAGCCCCAATGCTTGCACCCCTTTTTGGAACTGTTCCCTTTGAGTTTATTTTGCCTCTTTTTGTTCTTTGAACTAAAAAGTGACATTTCACATTTCTCTGCATTGAATGTCATTTGCCTCTCACCTGCCCACCCCCACGATCTTTGACATATTCACGGTTCATGACACCACTGTCATCTACAGGTCTGTATATTGCGCCCTGAACACCGTCCATTTCATCAATATACAAAAACAACAGCAGTGTCCAGTACTGACCCCGGGGAACTCCACAGTACATTCCTCCAGTACTTTCAATTCCTCTGCTTCGTTTCCATCCCATTACTGGCCCAGTTTTCCTTCCCATTTATTCCATGGCCTTTAGTCCCAATGAGAAACCCAATATGTTGCACCCTATCAAATAGCCTCATCCTGGAGGGACCACTTCGGGACAACTGGTGGGGATCAGTTCCATGCCACCTCTGCTGGTGAGGTTGACAGTGAAGTGACCTACATTGGGCAGGGAGAGGGGCTGAGAGGTGCGAGGACTCTGTGGGGAAGGACCGCAGTCCGAGGTCCGGCCACTACTGGGCACTGAGGGGCTGGGTCTGGGGTAACAGCCCCACAGACATGTGAAGGGTGTGTTGTCCAAATGTGGCAGTGGTGCTTTGTATTAACTTGATGACACCAGATTTGTGTAGAGTTGACAACACTGCAAACATACAGATGAAGAACATGATGACGCTGGACGAACTCAGCAGGCCAGGCAGCATCTGTTGGAGAAAAGCAGGCGGTCAATGTTTCGGGTCAGGACCCTTCTTTAGGACCGAAGATAGGAAAAGGGGAAGCCCAGTATACTGGAGGGAAAAGTGACAGGTGGACAAAAGAGGGGAGGCGGGGTGGACACAGGGTGGTGATAGGTAGATGCAGGTAAGAGATATTGATAGGCAGGTGCGGGGGAGGAGGGGAGAGCAGATCCACCGGGGGATGGGTCAAGGGTAAGGAGAGAAAGGGGAAAAGGTCACAAGATCACAAGACGAAGGAGCAGAACCAGGCCATTCGGCCCATCGAGTCTGCTCCCACTTCGCCATGAGCTAAACTATTCTCCCATCTAGCCCCAGTTCCCGGCCTTTTCCCCATATCCCTTGATACCCTGACTAATTAGATACCTATGAATCTCTGCCTTAAACACCCCCAATGATCAGGCCTCCACAGCTGTATGTGGCAACGAATTCCATAAATCCACGACCCTCTGGCTAAGGAAATTTGTCCTCATATCTGTTTTAAATGGGTACCCTCTAATTCTAAAACTGTACCCTCTAGTCCTGGACTCACCCACCAGAGGAAGGTACAAAACAAGAGGCAAGGAAATGGAAGAAGAATCATAGTGCTGGTGGGGGGTGTGGTTGAGCAGAAGGGGGCGGGGGTGGGGATTACGTAAAGTGGGAGAATTATTTCTCGACTATAAATGTACAGAATGGACGACACTATATTCATAAATTTTATTCGCAAATATTTTGGCCTCAGCACCACTGAAGCCCGGTCAGACGGACCCCCCGTGTGTGAGCACAGACGCTGCTCCTTGTATCGGCCTCAGCTCCAGCTCCGTTTGCTGATAGAGGCGGGAGCTGCAGGTGACGGAGGGACCGGTCAGTCCTCCCGCGTCTCCTCACCGATCCCTCGGGATCCGGACCACTTGCTTCCACTCCCGTCCGGCGGGTCCCGGGGATGGCGGAGGAGGTCAGCGTGACAACCACACACCCTTCCCGCGGATGGGGGCAGAGGAGCTGCCGGTCGGTGCAGGTGGGCGGGGGGCTCCATCCGCCGCTTACTCCGAGTGCCCGTGTGTTCCCGACACAGGGACCATCCGAGTGACCCCCCCCCCCCCCACTCCTCCCCACCCTGAGCGGTCCAGAGACGGAAAAGCGCCGGAGTCAGTGGGAATCTTGCGGTTCTCCAAGGGAGACCTTTGAGAACCCCTTGAATATTTTCCTCGGTCTTCCAGTCCATTTCTTCCAATTCCAGAGCTCGGAATAGACTGTCTGTTCCCAGAGTCCGGTGTCGAGCGTGTGAACGACATTGTCTATCCAACGGAGACCAACCAGACCTATGCAGGCTGTGCCAGTTGACCCGGGACAGAGCACTGACATTATTCCGCTTATTCACCACCCACCCCACACCGCCCCCCGCCTACCACCCCCCAGCCCCCCCCCAAGCCCCCGTGAAGTTGGAGGATTTCACAGAGACAGCGAGTGCACTGAAGGCAGTGAAAGCATCCTATCTGGATGCATCACGGCTTGGTACGGCAACTGCTCTGCCCAGGACCGCAAGAAACTGAAGAGAGTTGTGTTCACAGCCCAGCGCGTCACCGAAACCAGCCTCCCCTCCTTGGACTCTGTATTTACCTCTCGCTGCCTTGGTGAAGCAGCCAGCGTAATCAAAGACCCCACCCACCCAGGACATTCTCTCTTCTCTCCTCTCCCATCAGGCAGAAGATACAGGAGCTGAGGGCACGTACCACCAGGCTCAAGGACAGCTTCTACCCCACTGTGATAAGCCTATTGAACGGTCCCCTTATACGGTGAGATGGACTCTGACCTCACAATTTACCTGGTTGTGATCTTGCAGCTTATTGCACTGCACTTTCTCTGTAGCTGTGACACTTTACTCTATACTGTTATTGTTTTTACCTGTACTACTTCAATACACTCTGTACTAACTCAATGTAACTACACTGTGTAATGAATTGATCTGTACGATTGGTATGTAAGACAAGTTTTTCACTGTACCTCGGTACAAGTGACAATAATAAACCAATACCAATACCTTGCCACGTCCAAAGTGTACACAGACATCACGGTCGCTGAAGGAGCGCCTGGGACTGAGATATGATCTCTGGGGACACAGTTCTGGAACAACCGGACACCCATTGAAGCTGGATGTGAGGGGGCGGGGGTCTTTTTCCTTTCAGAGGAGATGTTCTACACCAGAGGGCTTTGGAGGTGGAGGTGACTGAATATATTCAAGGTCGAGAACAGCAGACATTCAAACTACAGGGGGGGGGGGAGAGCCGGGGGGATGTGGGGTGGGGGGGGGTGGTGGGGAGTGGTGGGGTTGGTGGGGGAGGTGGGAGGTGGTGGGGGAGAGGTGGGGTTGGTGGGGGGAGATGGGAGGTGGTGGGGGAGAGGTGGGGTTGGTGGGGGGGGTGGGAGGTGGTGGGGGAGAGGTGGGGTGGTGGGGGAGAGGTGGGGTTGGTGGGGGAGAGGTGGGGGAGGTGGGGGGGTGGGAGGTGGTGGGGAGAGGTGGGGTTGGTGGGGGGGGGTGGGAGGTGGTGGGGGAGAGGTGGGGTGGGGGTGAGGGTCGGGGAGAGGTGGGGGAGGTGGGGTGGTGGGGGAGAGGTGGGGTTGGGGGAGAGGTGGGGTTGGTGGGGGGAGGTGGGAGGTGGTGGGGGAGAGGTGGGGTTGGTGGGGGGGGTGGGAGGTGGTGGGGGAGAGGTGGGGTTGGTGGGGGGGGTGGGAGGTGGTGGGGGAGAGGTGGGGTTGGTGGGGGGGGTGGGAGGTGGTGGGGGAGAGGTGGGGTTGGTGGGGGGGTGGGAGGTGGTGGGGGAGAGGTGGGGGGGGTGGGAGGTGGTGGGGGAGAGGTGGGGTGGGGGTGAGGGTGGGGGGAGAGGTGGAGTTGGTGGGGGAGAGGTGGGGTGGAGGTGGAGGGAGAGGTGGGGGGGTGGGAGGTGGTGAGGGAGTGGGGTGGGGGTGGGGGTGGGGGAGAGGTGGGGGGGTCAACAGCGGCGAGGACACTTTGAGAAACTATAAACCAGGAATAAATTAATTCTGAACTGTGATTGCAAGGATCAATGTGTGTGAGTCACCTTAGGTTTATCAAAGGCAAATTGTGTCTAACAAACTTTGTTTTAATTTTACATCAAAGTAACTGGCCGTGTGGTGAAGTTGGTGCAGGTCAAATTTATTGCCACGGGCAAACGGGGTATAAATGCCATGAAAATCAGTTTTTTGCAGCAGCGGCAGCTCAGTACAGTACAGACATGACAAACACTAGTTAACATTCACTTAACCTAACATGAATTATACTTAACTTACACCACAAAATAATCATAACGACATGACTGCGTTGAGAGAGAGGAAAAGAAATATAGTCCTGGGTAGTGTTTATGTCATAGCTTTAAAGGGGATTTTATAAAGCGCCTGTTGATGGACGTTGGTAATATTGAATGCTGAGGGTGCAAAATCTATCAGTCAGGGGCAGAGAGAGAGGTGGTGTCCACCTGGGGACATTATTGAGGGATTATCATCTTAATTCTCCGTCTAACACTCTCTCTAACTCAGTCTAACTCTGTCTAACTCTCTCTCTCTCTCTAACTCTCTCTAACTCCCTCCCTCTCTCACTCTCTCTCTCTCTAACTCTCTCTCTAACTCTAACTCTAACTCTCTCACTCTCTGTCTCCTAACTCTCTCTCTCTAACTCTCTCTCCGTCTGTCTGTCTGTCTGTCTCTGTCTCTGTCTCTCTCTCTCTCTCTCTTTACAACAATGCATTTCAGGGAGTCGCCACATTCTGGGTGCAACAACATCTCCTGACCTCTGGATCTCTGGAAGATTTTCACAGACGATGAGTTCAGTTTGAAGTGAAATCACTTGTAGGATGCCAGATGGTGTACAGCAAGATCCCACCAGCAGCAGAGAGGTGCTGCCCAGATCACCTCTGCAGTGGAGGCAGATGCAGTATGAACATTGACCAGATACCAGGGAGACCTCCGTAGAGAAGAGCTGGGAGACACACCATGGCTGATGGCAGAGTCCGTTCAGCTGTGGAAGCAGAAATTATTTAGTGACAGGAGTTTAGGGGAGCTGGTACCCCACCATGATCCCCACCACTCCACCTGAGGAGATTTAACACCGTTTGATATCTGTGCTACTGTATTTCAGCAGAGATGGGTCTCAGACCATTGGCTCTACATTGGCCATTGGAACAGGAGAGTGAGAGGAGAGAGGTCAGGAAGCTTGCTGAATTTTCAGTGGGCTTTGGTGAGGGCACACCCAGAGAACCAGGTGCAGGTTTAGTCACTGCCTTAGAGGTGGTGCCCACAGGTGTGTCAGCCTGGCTCCTGGGGCAAGGGGTTGTCCTGTGAGCAGGCCTGCAGCTCTCGGGAGCTGGGAAGGACATGAAGTGATCCCACTGAAGCCCCCAATCCCCTGAGGTGGATGGAGAGGGTGGACGTTGAGAGAGCTTCCTCATTCTGGGGTGTAGTCTGAGGACTGGGTCTCGGTCACTAGGGGCTGGGATGTGCAGAGGTTTCTCCCCTTGGTGAGTTCAGATCTTTGGAATTCTCTGCCCAAGAGCAACGTCCAGACTTTGAGTACGTTTGAGGCTACATTTGAATTCATTGAACCCAGGAATCTCATAGGAATGTGGAACTGAAGCAGCAATCAGAAATTACTGGGTATCATGGTTAGCTGCAGTTCCGATGAAGGAATTTTAGTTCAATGGATATAACCAACATGGTTTTTTTCATACATTCTGTTCCAATTGTTATGAGCCAGGTTGCTACTTGGTGAATGTCCCTTTAAGCCACCTGGACAGTAGTGTAGCTGTGTGTGTGTGTGTGTGTGTGTGTGTGTGTGTGTGTGTGTGTGTGTGTGTGTGTGTGTGTGTGTGTGTGTGGTGTTATCTAAGGACTGCAAGACTATAACTGGAGCATACTGGCTGTTGCATAGAGAGTCGGAGAGGGAGAGGGAGAGGGAGAGGGAGAAACTGACTGCCAGTCTCTCTATCAATGGATGAAGAACAGTAGCTGTGTCTGTCACTACAATCCATGTATGGATTTCTGGAGCAAACAAGTGGAGTCGACTTTGTCATTAACCTGTGCTGGAAAGCAGGTATTTCTGTGGGTGGCCATGTATTGAATGCCCTCGGTGTGGCAGATACTTTGGAACAAAGCAGTGGAGATCTTCGGTGATTGAGGTGTCATATGGGTTCCATCGTGGAACATGTGGATTTCGTAAACTTTCTCTACATTTTCTCTCCAGTCAACGGTGGTTTTGCAGAAGCCTTTGCTCACGTTCTACCTTATGACTTGCTGAACTGAACTTTGAGAAGTATTCCTAGACTTGGGGTTTGGGAATTAGCCACACATACACTTTGAGTTTATATTTTTGGGGTCAATGTTTAATATCTAACATTTTATTTCTCTTATTATTACAAGTAGTTATTAATAAATAGATTCTAACACATACATGGCTCCTTGTGTTTCTATTGTTGCTGGTATGTAACAAAATATAAATAGAGTCCTCATTAGCTCTAGGTCAGCTCTTCAACATCTGAAAACGACCCCCATCTGTGTTTTCTTTCATTCATCCCCATCGTTCTTCCAGTCCTTCCTGCCAACTCCAGTGACTTCACCTCAGTAAATTCCACAGCAGGGTTAAACTTTGATGAATTCTGAGGCCACTTAAGACAAAACAGGTCACAAGAGCAGGTTACAGCCAGATGGATACATTGAATGTGTACTATAGACAGAGATTCTGATTTAATAACTCTCAGTTGCCTTTTGAAATGATTATTATATTTGGTAATTATTATCCCGCAATATGTTTGCTGAACATCGTCTCAAATCCACCTAACAGCAAGGTACGGCAGATGCAGGAAATCTGAAAGAGAAATTTCTGGAACACTCAGCAAGTCAGGCAGCATCTGTGGAAGGAGAAATAAAAGTTCGCAGTTCAGGTCAGTGATTCCTCACCAAACAGGGAGCACCAAGTAAACAATGTGCTCTGAAGCTGATGAGGGAGATGGGGGCGGGGGCAGGGAAGAGAGAACGGAAGGAATGTCTGTGGCGTCAGGGTAAGAAGAGGCGGTGCCGACAATTAGAGAGGGAAAAGGGACAAAGAACAGGTTGGGTGGAAATGTGGAACAACAGGGTCTGCTGGAAATTCCCAGCAGAATGGGCAGCATCCGTGGAGGGGGTAAGAACTGGTATCATTGTTTGAGGTGGATGATCTTCCATCAGAACCGATCGGTTCTTACACAAACAGGATGAGTTGGTAACATGGGCAGAGCAACTGCAGATGGAATTGCGAGGGAAGTGCAAGGTCATGGAGTCACACAGGCCCGATATTCCATGCCGGCCAAGATTCCCATCTAAGCCAGTCCCATGTGCCTGTGTTTCACCTAAACCTTTCCCATTCATATACCTGTCCAAGCACCTTTTAAATGTTGTTAATGTACCTGCCTCAACCACTCCCTCTGGCAGCTCACTCCACACACTGACCACTTCCTTGGTGGGAAAAGTTGCCCCTCAGGTTCCCACTAAATCTCTCCCCTCTCACCTTTGCCCTCTAGTTCTTGATCCCCCAATCCTGGGAAACAGACTGTGTGCATTCACCCTATCTACACCCCTCATAGTTCTATACACCTCTATAAGATCACCCCTCAGTCTCCTACACTCCAATGAAAAACGTCACAACCTGTTCAACCTCTGTCAGGTGATGAATTTTGGGTGGACTAGTAAGGGAGGCCATTCAGAATGAATGGTAGGGCCCGAGGGAGTATTGAGGGACGGAGGGGCCTTGATATACATCCAAGAATCCCTGGAGGTGGGATGGGTGGATGAGGTGGTTGAGGAGACATGCGAGATACTTGCCTTCGTCAGTTGGGGTTTCAGATATAAGAGTGGGGAGGTTGTGCTACAACTTTGTAAAACATTGGTTAGGTCACCACTGTGGGAATGTGCACAGTTCAGATCACTACACCGTTGGAGAGGATGCAGAGGACACTCACCGGGATGTTGCCTGGGATGGAGTGTTTCATGAGGAGAGAATGGAGAGGCCAGGTCTGTTTTCCCTGGAGCAGAGGAGGGACATGACCGAGGCATACAAACTTTGACAGGTGTGCTCAGGGTAAATCATAAGAACTTCTCCCTATAACAGAGAAGGCATAGGTTTATGGTAAGGGGTTTGAAGTTTAGAGGGGATGTGAGGAAGATTTACTTTCACCCAGAGTGTGGTTGAAATCTGGAATTCACTGTCTGAGGCAGTGGTGGAAACAGGGACTCTCCCAACATTAGGAAGTATCTGAATGAACACTTAATCATTAAGGCATTGAAGGTCAGTGCTGGGAAATGGGATGAGTATAGATGGTGTGTGATCATTGGCCCAGGGCCTGTTTCTGTGTGACGCCGACTCCCTGAGGAAAGGCGGGTAACCTAAGGTTGTTAAACTCACTGCTAAGTCCCAGGTGCTGCAGTGTGTTCGGGTGCAAGAGAAGTTGCTGTTTCCCAAGGAGGATATTACCCACCGCCGAAAGGGACTGAGATCTCAAGAAATAGGCTGAGAGGGGGAGAGACAACGAAAGCTAGAGAATAGGAGAGCTCTTCAGGGAGTTAATCTTCATCCTGGTGCCCCGATCAGTTCAGGGAGACGATTGAAGGAGGCTAACTCCTGCTGAACGAGGGTCGAGACTGTACAGAGAAACTCCCCGTCCCCATCCGCTGTTCAGAGACCAGTAAACCAGTTCACTGTTCGTGCTCCTGGTGTCACAGCCCAATAAACCATTAAACCCATTTGTTACTCCTCAATCCTTTGGAAATTCAGTCACTCTTGAGAAAAGTTGAAACCTTTAGTCTGGAACAACAGACAGAAAGCTGGAGGAACTCAGCAGGTCAGGCAGCATCTGTGGAGGGAAATGGACCGTCGAGACCCTTCATCAGGACTGGAAAGATAAGAGGGGAGAGAGCCAGTGTAACAGGGTGGGGGGACGGGGTGATAGGTGATAGAGAGCTGGCGGGTGATAAAATACAGTGCGATAAGATAAGATCTTTATTAGTCACAAGTACATCGAAACACAGTGAAATGCATCTTTTGTGCAGAGTGTTCGGGGGCAGCCCGCAAGTGTCGCCACGCTTCCGGCGCCAACATAACACGCCCACAACTTCCTAACCCGCACGTCTTTGGAATGTGGGAGGAAACCGGAGCACCCGGAGGGAAACCCACGCAGACACGGGGAGAACGTACGAACTCCTTACAGTGATCGGTGAATCCAGGTGAGGTGGGGAGGGGGTGGGGGGGGGGGGGAGCGAGGAATGACAGGCAGATGGGGGAAGGGGAGAGTGGGAATGATGTAAGAAGCTGGGAGGTGATGGGTGGAAGTGACTGAAGACGGGAGAGGAGAGTGGGCAGTGGAATGGAGGGAGGGAGGTGAGGAACCAGAGGGAGGTGTGTGGGTGATGAGCGGATGGAGATGGCAGGGGAGGGGAAAGAGAAGGGACGATGGGGCCAGTGGGATACGGGAAAAAGGGGGGACAGAAGGGAACGGTTACTGGAAGTTAAAGAAATCAATGTTCCTGCCGTCAGGTTGGAGACTGCCAACCTGATTAGAGATGACTGGGTGTCCACTCCCTCTACAGATGCTGCCTGACCCGTTGAGTTCCTCCAGCATTTTGTGTGTTGCTCCAGACTTCCAGCATCCGCAGAACCTCTTGTGTCTCCGTCATTAGTCTGGAACGAGATTTTGAATTTGTCCTCCTGACTTTGATTACTTTGTATTCACCGATTAACATGGGTCATGTCGTGGGGTCTACAGATATCTCAGGGGGATGGACAAAGTACTCGTTCCTTTATTGAACGCTCCATGAACCACTGTGGTTTCTTCTGTATATTATCCGATGAATCCGTACCCCTCCTTGAAAATGGCATTGCAATAGATAGAGTGGTAAAGAAGGCATGTGGCATGCTTGCCTTCATCGCTACGGGCATCGAGTACAAGAGTCAGGAGCCGTTGCAGTTGTGTGAAACTTTGATCAGGCCGCACTTGGAGTATTGTGTGCGGTTCTGGTCGCCCCATTACAGGAAGGGTGTAGAGGCTTTGGAGAGGGTGCAGAAGAGGTTCACCAGGATGCTGCCTGGATTAAGAGGGCATGAGCTATAAGGAGAGGTTGGACAAACTTGGGTTGTTTTCTCTGGAGCGGTGGAGGCTGAGGGGAGACCTGATAGAAGTTTATAAAATTATGCGAGGCATAGATAGGGTCGACAGTCAGAATCTTTTTCCCAGGGTAGAATACTGGAGGGCACAGCTTTAAGGTGAGAGGGGGAAAGTTTAAAGGGGATGTGCAGGATAAGATTTTTACACTGGAGAGTGGTGGGTGCCTGGAAAGGGCTGCCAGGGGCAGTAGTGGAGGCAGATATGATAGTGGTGTTCGAGGCCTTTAGGCAGACACACAAATGTGCAGGGAATGGAGGGATGTGGATTGCGTGCAGGCCGAAGGGATCAGTTTGATTCGGCATCATGTTGAGCACAGACATGATGGGCCGAAGGGCCTGTCCCCGTGCTTTACTGTTCTGTGTTCCACGTTCTAATGGAATGTGTGGTGTCAAATTCAAGATGCTCTTCCGTGCAGTTTCCAGTGATCCAAATACACCCTGTCAGTCTCATTTCTTCCTGTGTACTCTGTGGCCTGGTTGATCAGTCAGTGCTTAAACTAACCACGCTGTTTGGGACTGAGTTCAGGCTGTGGTGGATTTAATCTTGTGCTGCACTTGTGTTGAAAGTGACCAGGACCAAGTTCTTTCTACTTAATGAAAAAATGTAAGCTAGAATAGGAGACTCTGAGGTCTTAAAAATAGATTACTGGTGCATGTTGTAGAGGCCTGTTGAAACATTGTGGTTATACCTTTCTGTTCACATTCTGCAGTGAAGCAGCCTTGGTCACTTTAGTGGTCACCCATTCTCTCCTCTACCATTTCTGTGCTGTGAGGTGTTACTACCTCTGCTGCAAATCAGCACCAGGCTTTGAGTAAATATATGCTGGAAGTAACCGTTAGATCTTGTCTCTCCAGTGCCTCACTGCTAACCAGAACAAATGTAGTTACCCAACTAATGGATAAATAAATACCCAACATTTCAGTGCAGGAGAGGCTAAGAAATTAGTTGTCACCAAACAAATGGAATTTATTACAATTTAGTTACAATGATCTAGGTTCCTGATCATTCTGTGTAAAGTGGGCACAGGGGTGACGTGAGGGTGGTGTGATGATGGAAGGGGAAGACCTCATTCCCCCTGATGAGGGTTCTTCCCCTCGGGGACCATCTCTCTCTCAAATCTGCCGTCATCTCGACCTTTCCACCCTTGTAGACAACTGACCTCCAGCCAAGGATGCTGCCTGGATTAGAGAGCATGTGCCGTAAGGAGAGGTTGGACAAATTTGGGGTGTTTTCTCTGGAGCGGCGAATTTATCAGATTATGAGAGGCCTAGATAGAGCAGACAGCTGGTATCTTTTTCCCAGGGTTGAAATATCTAACACCAGAGGGCACTGATTTAAGGTGAGAGGGGGAAAGTTCAAAGGAGATGTGCGGGGCAAGTTTTTTCACACCGAGAGTGGTGGGTGCCTGGAATGTGCTGCCAGGGGTGGTGGTGGAGGCAGATACATTGGAGGCGTTTAAGAGGCTCTTAGATAGGCACATGGATGTGCAGAGAATGGAGGGATATGGACATTGAGCAGGCAGAAGGGATTAGGAGTCATTCGCTTAATTGGTTTGTGGGCCAAAGGGTCTGTTCCTTTGCTTTACTGTTCTATGTTCTATGTTCAGTTAGGCATCCTGGTCAGTTTCGCATTGCAATGACAGCTTTACATCTCCACAGTTAATGTGGATGCCGGGATTCCACAGCAGACCCTGGGGGGAGTGGGAATTGGTTATGCCCGAGGGTTCGACTATGCTGGGAAAACAGCAGGTTTGGAAATTTCAAATCTAAACACCAACCAGGTTAAACAATCCTCTTCCCATCCACAAAGTCTTCTACTTACCCAGTCTGCCTGAGAGGCACTTCCCTTCTCCGTCTCTTCCTGAGCTCGTCCACGACCTAATGAGGAAAACACTTGTTGATGATCAGTTATCAGACCCACAATGCACACAGTCCCAATCACTCTCGTGTTAAAGCAGCCATACATGGAAGGCAATGTCTAGAATGCTGTGGTCTAAAGTTTCTTATTCCTGTTCATTTTCTCTGACTGTGTGTTGGATGACTGCAGCTCTGTGTCAAGCTCATTGTGTTCTCTGTTCTACTGTTACCATTACAGGCGGTCAATGGTCTACAGGTGTTGTCCTTACTGAAACCACACTGCTAGACAATGCTAACCAGAAGAAATAGAGAATTATTCTGCACGGTGGTAAAAGAGAAATAGTCTGGATGATGTTTGATCCAACATCCTCTGTATGGGAAATATACAATATATCAAATCACATTTATTGGTTGATTTACTTTCATGCTTGTAGATAATTTTATCCTAACTTATACACGGGGAGGTTCACAGGTTCAGGTGCAACACTGATTGTTCAACACTTCTGATCTTAATCCCCATTGAATTCAACTGTAAGCAATATTAGGCAGTGCTTAAGGTAAGCATTCCACACAATCCCCTGGAATTCCCATCTTCCCACCTGGAGTAAAATCCCATCTCCACAGCGCAACACTTTAAGAATAAATTAGTCCATGTTACAAACAACAAGAATCCAAGAAGAATTCCGAAGACATTTTGACTGGTCTCAATTAGAACAAAGAAATAAACCATCTATTTCTACAATCTGTACAACAATTGTTTTACCAACATGGGACATTAATCCAACACCTCACTTCCTCAGAAGGCCAAAAAATTTGACATGTCCCCGATGACTCTTACCAATTTTTACAGATGCACCACAGAAAGCATCCTATCCAGATACATCACAGCTTGGTACGGCAAATGGTCTGCCCAAGTCCGCAAGAACGTAGAGCATTACAGCACAGTGCAGGCCCTTCAGCACACTATGTTGTGCTGATGTTTTATCCTGCTCTAAGATCTATCTCCCTCCCACATAGCCCTCCATTATTCTATTCTTTCATGTGCGTATCTAAGAGTCTCTTAAATGTCCCTAATGTATCTGCCTCCACCACCTCTGCCAGCAGTGTGTTCCATGCACCCACCACTCTCTGTGTAAAAAAAATTTACCTCTGACATCCCCCATATGCATTCATCCAATCACTTTAAAATTATGCCTCCTCATGTGAGCCATTGTCGCCCTGGGAAAAAGTCTCTGACTGTCCACTCGATCTATGCCTCTGATCATCTTCTACACCTCTATCAGGTCACCTCTCATCCTCCTTCTCCCCAAAGAGAAAAGCCCAAGCTCACTCAACCTATCCTCATGCTCTCCAATCCAGGCAGCATCCTGGTAAATCTCCTCTGCACCCTCTCTAAAGCTTCCATATCTTTCCTATAATGAGGTGACCAGAACTGAACACAATACTCCAAGTGTGGTCTAACCAGAGTTCTATAGAGCTGCAATATTACCTTGTGGCTCTTGAACTCAATACCCTGACTAATGAAGGCCAACACACCATATGCCTTCTGAACAACCCCATCGACCTGCACGGCAACCTTGAGGGATCTATGGACGTGGACCCCAAGATCCCTCTGTTCCTCCACACTGCTGAGAGTCCTGCCGTTAACATGCATTAACAAGAAATTGCAGAGAGTTGTGAACGCAGCCCAGTCCATCACACAAACCAGCCTCCCCTCCATCGATTCTGCCTACACTTCCCGCTGCCTCGGGAAAACAGCCAACATAACAACCCCTCCCACCCCAGACATTCTCTTGTCCCCTCTCCCGTCGGGCAGAAGATACAAAAGCTTGAGAGCATGTACCACCAGGCTCAAGTACGGCTTTAATCTCACTGTTATCAGACCATTGAACGGACCTCTCAGACGCTAAAAGGTGAACTCCTGATCTCCCAATCTACTTCATCAAGGCTCTCGCAGTTCATTTGTCTCCCTGCACTTTCTCTGTAATCGTAACATGATATTCTACAGCCTGTTTTCCTTTTTACTACCTTATATGTATGTATATACGGAATGATCTGTCTGGGTGGCACTCAGGTAAAAGCTTTTCAACCTATTTCAGTGCATGTGACGACAATAAACCAATAACCAACGTAATTGAAAGTAACAACCATTCAGAAATATCATAGTGAAGGGCACAGAGACTGTGTCACACCGTCGCTGCTTACCTCTGTGCATTTTCACAGTGAAACCCAAGAAGATTAAAATAAGAACAAGGCTAACATACCGAATGTTAGCCAAGGCTGATAGTTGTTTCTTGTTTGTACCTATGGAACAAATAATGAGTTAGGTATTTCACCTATGACGATTGTCGTTCCAATATATTGATTTGAGGAGGATCAGAAACTTGGAACTTTAATCACATGACCACTTTGACTTCAGAGTTCTATATCGAAAGGCATCAGCTAGATCAAATTATTTAATTATTTAAACTCCCGTTATGAAGGAGAGGTGATGTACTCTATTCTTCTTACTGTAGACATTTAATCTGAGGTAGAAAGCAGCTGTCCTGACTCTGTGGAGAGATTACAGTTTTGCTACTTATGAAATGGTCAAAGTGGAGTCTCTGATGACATTGCCAAAGTATTATTGATTTTACCAAAGGGGGGATCAAGGCAGTGACTAGGAAAGGAAAGTAGAATGCAGTGGGACCGTGAGAAAGATTCTAAAGCCTTTTACAGATGCAAGAGTGCTGTGACAAATTGAAGTCACAACTCGTACAGTGACTAATAAACCTTACACATAATCATATACAACAGCTGCCATCCAGTTCCAAGGTTACACATTATAGATGAGCAGTTCCTTAACATTTCACTATTACTCCTCAACCAACGTGAGATAAGACCTCGTCATCTTATCCAATTAATAAGATATCATTTTGGTTCAACCAATCAATCGGTGTCTTGTTAAATATGAAGATGATCCTTACGTACTGAGGCAAGAGAAATTATAGCACTTGCAACTCTGATGAAGCTGGTATAACATGTCGCAATAGAACAAATGTCCCCATCTTATGAATCGCAATGTTCCCCTCAGGTGTTCCCCTCGGCCTCCGCCACTCCAGAGAAAACAATCCAATTCTGTCCAACCTCTGATTATGGCTCGTACTCCCTAATCCAGGAAACATCCCGATGAAACTCTTCTGCATCCTCTCCAAAGCCTCCACATCCTTCCTGTAATTTGGTGACCAGAACTGGCACACAATACTCCAAATGTGGTCTAACCAAAGTTTTACACAGCTGCAATATGACTTTCCTACTTTATAGAGGGTTGTCCTTATAAAAAGGAAAGTAAGCGGCAGGGCCCTGGGGAGCTTTGAAGTACATAGGGATCTTGGGGTGCAAGTCCATATCTTCCTGACAGTGGCAACACAAGCTCCCCCAGCACCCTGACTAATGTAGGCAAGTATGCCTCCTTCCCCAGTCTACCCAATTGTGTTGCCACTGTCAGGGAGCTATGGACTTGCACCCCAAGATCCCTCTGTACATCAAACCTCCTCAGGGCCCTGCGATTTACTTCCCTCTGTATAGGACAACACTCTCACCCCAGAGATTAGCCTGCCTCCAATGCTACTCTATCCTATCTTAGGTGAGGGGACCAAATCTGAGCAGAGTGCTCCAGGCGTGGCCTCGCCAACACCCCGTACAACTGTAATGAAACCTCCCTATTCTTAAACCCCAATCCCTTTGCAAGGCCATTTACCTCCTTAACCACCGGTTGGACCTGCCTGCTCATTTTTCCTGACTCATCCACCAGAACACGGAGATCCCTCTGAACCTCACTCATTTCCAGCGTCAACCAACAATCTGCTGGAGGAACTCAGTGGGTCGAGCAGCATTAGTGGGGGGGGGGGGGTTTCAACCCAAAATGTCAACAATTCCTTCCCCTCCACTGTTGCTGCTGGACCAGCTGAATTCCACCTGCAGATTGTGTGTTGCTCCAGATTCCAGCATCTGCGGTCTGTTTGTGTCTCCAACAAATTTAGTGCAACACTTCACATCACATAAATCAGTGATAATAGATCTGATCTGATTTTTCTCATTTCCAGCCTCTCCGCATTCAGATAACAATCCGCTCTTTGATGCCTCTTACAGGAGAGCGGGGCCCTGCACTTCCCCAGCTTTCGTTCCATTCGCCAGGTTTATCCAGATCCCGCTGCAGAGTCACAATGTCCGCAGCACATCCGGGAGCAGCAGAATAACAACTCAAATGACCAGAAAACGAAAGCGAAGGCCGGAAACGTGAGGCGCACGCTGTCAGGTCATGTCACCCGCTCGTCTCCAGCCTCCCACCGCACCGCAGAACCTCTGCTCTCTCTGCCACCACCAGCCTCCCCCGCGCCCTCTGCACCTGAAACTTTGTTTTATCTGCTACTGTTCCCCGTTCTGACCAGAAGCATTAACCCAGCTCTCTGACCACAGACGCTGCCCACTCGTTGGACGTTTATTTTTTAATGTACAAAAGTTTATTCTCCAAAAGCACTACAAAATGACACCCAGTGTCAAAACTACAACAACTAATGCAAGAAAGAAGGAAAAAAACTACACAGACAGATTCCAACTACGTAACTACAGCAAATAACTAATGTCAGTAAAACTTGTTGGACGTTTCTGCACTCTCTGTACAATTTCTGAACTCTCACTGCATGGAGCAAGTGTATCAATGGAAATTGTTATCGTGGGTGTATGTTACAAAATAGTCCTGGTACATGTCAAATAAATACGCACTGACAATTGGAAAATAAAAACACAAAAATAAAATGTTGCGGAAGAGGGCCAGTCAGCTCATGAACCCTCCACAATACCGACTCTGAAACTGGCGCCTGTCCACTCAACGTATTCAGTGTGGAGGCGTCTCCAACAGCAGGTCTAACCACCCCTTGTATCCCTGAGCTTGGGCTGAATTTACCGCTCTGTCCTTTCGGTGATAAAGCTCTCAAAATTGCACACATGCTCCCGGTCCTCACAAATGGAAGCAGAAAACAAAACATGGGCACGGAATTGTTGCTGAGCCTTTATACACACTAGCTGGGTTATTGCAGCCAGTTGTGTGGAGACCTCGCTCTTGGATGGGATAGCGAGGACATTAACAGGAACGGTGCCAGGAATGAAAGCCACCCATTGTGTGGAAGGATTGGAGAAGATGTATCGCACCCTCCGCAGAGCAGGAAGCTGGGAGACCGAACCATGCAGGGTTTGATGGAGAGTGCTGCTGATCTGATGCTCTGTGCCTGTGATGCTGCTGCAAGTAAGTTTTTCATTGCACCTGTGTACACGTGGACTTGTGCAGATGACAATAAAACTCGACTTTGACTATTGTCAAGACGTGATTCTAGGCATTGACAGCTACCGGGTGGAATGGCCCGGGGGCCGGGGGCGGGGTGGGGTGGTGAAGAAATGGTTTTGCGAAGAGTCACCATCAGGAACTCGAGTCTCAAACAATCTGTTGGAGGAACTCAGCGGGTCGAGCAGCATCTGTGTGTGTGTGTGGGGGGGGGGGAGAGGGCGGTCAAGGAAATGTCGATGTCTGGGGGCGAAACCCTGCATCAAGACTCATAGAACATAGAACAGTACAGCACAGTACAAGCCCTTCGGTCCACAATGCTGTGTCGCTCTTTAAACCTCGCCTAAAACCATCTAATCCCTTCCTCTCACATATCCATCTATTTTAAATTCCTCCATATGCTTATCTAGTAATCTCTTGAATTTGACCACTGTACCTGCCTTCACCACCGCCCCAGGCAGCGCATTCCATGCCCCAACCACTCTCTGGGTAATAAACCTTCCTCTGATATCTCCTTGAACTTCCCACCCACTACCTTAAAGCCATGCCCTCTTGTATTGAGCATTGGTTCCCTGGCAAAGAGGCACTGGCTGTCCACTCTATCTATTCCTCTTAATATTTTGTACACCTCTATCATGTCTCCTCTCATCCTCCTTCTCTCCAAAGAGTATAGCCATAGCTCCCTTATTCTCTCCTCATAATGCATACCCTCCAAACCAGGCAGCATCCTGGTAAATTTCCTCTTCACCTTTCCAACGCTTCCACATCCTTCCTATAATGAGGTGACCAGAACTGGACACAGTACTCTAAATGTGGTCTAACTAGAGTTTTATAGAGCTGCATCATTACCTCACAGCGCTTAAACTCGATCCCTCGACTTATGAAAGCTAACACCCCATCAGCTTCCTTAAGCACCCTATCCACCTGTGAGGCAACTTTCAGGGATCTGTGGATAGGAACCCCCAGATCCCTCTGCTCCTCCACACTACCCAGAATCCTGCCACTAACTTTGTATCTGTCTTAGAGTTTGTCCTTCCAAAGTGTACCACCTCACACTTCTCTGGATTGAACTCCATCTGCCACTTCTCAGCCCAGTTCTGCATCCTATCAATATCCCTCTGCAATCTTCGATAATCCTCTACACTATCCACAACACCACCAACCTTTGTGTCGTCTGCAAACTTGCCAACCCACCCTTCTACCCCCTCATCCAAGTCATTAATAAACATCACAAAAAGCACGAGTTCTCCAGTTGCCTCACGGGTTACCACCTCGCTTACTTGTTTCCACAGGAAGCAAAGGATGTCGGAAAATGTTTCTTTCGTCCGTTTACAAAGCTGTCACCAACACTGCAGAGACCTTCAGGTCCAAGCCTTGGCGTGAGAGAGGAGGAACCCAGCACAACGTTAACAAAGCAACCACAATAACGTTTCACTTTTATATCCCTCTATTTCAATTGCAACATTCAAGAGAGGTTTGGATAGGTGCATGGATGGGAGGGGCTTGGAGGGATATGGTCCGGGTGCAAGGAGAAGGGACTAGGCAGAAGACCAAGTTGGCATGGACTAGATGGGCCGAAGGGCCTGTTTCTGTGCTGTAGTGCTCTATGACTCATTTAATGTTCATTTTACCACGGGCGCCATTCCACTCAATACATCCCGTGCAGAAATGTTCTCAACAAAACTTCCCCACGTCCCAGGAAAGGACCTACCCGTTAAATCCCCGGAGTCTGTTCCATTCCCGGCGTCAGGCCGGACCACCAACGTTAAACTGCTTTTTCCCGTTCCCGTTGAGTCGCTAATGGATAATTCATAAATCCCGCTGTCGCCGATCTGCAAATCTCTCAGTAACAGCGAAGCGTTCTCCGGGAAAAGCAGCACCCGGAGTTTAAAGTCGTCGGAAACAGAGATGAACGGGCGATTTTGACCGGGGTCGCAGAATTTCCCCGAGAAGCAGGTGTATTTCGCAATCACCTCCCCCGCTCTGGTCCATGTGATCCGCAGATATCCGTGTGGGTCTTGGACGGTGTAGGAGACGGGCAGGAGCACAGACCGGCCGGCGGTCCCATTCACACTGTCCTGAGGCACCCTCAGCGTTAGAGCGGCTAAAGGTGGAGATGGTAATTGTTTTAATATAAAGTGACAACATTTAAACAATAAACAAGCATTGCTCGGGCTGCAGAGTGGAACTCACTGTAATAAACACTGACCGTGTTTCACACATTTCACCACCGCGGGTGATGTTCTTGCTCCCGTTGGGTTTGATGCGGGAACTTTCTGTTCTCCGGGTCACTGGGTCTGAGCTGTTCCCCAACATCAGTCACAGCCCGGGACATTCACTGACAACATTCCGCCGGTCCCCGGGGAAGGATCAGCCCGCGCGGGAATTCTGTACCTTCCCGTCCCCGTTCTACACCGACTGGTGCAACAGCGCCGGTGTTGGGAGGTTGTGGGACAGGACCGGGTCCATCCCGGGAGAACCGGCTGCAGTCCTGCCCTGGAATTATCCCGGACACTCTGGTTCAGCCAAGAGTGTTTCTGATTCGAATCAGACAGCACAGGAGGCCAATCGGCCTATTGGGCCGCTGCCGGCTCTCTGAAAGACCTTTCTGGTCGGGATCACCGGCCGCTCTTTCCCCACAGCCCTGACGTTATTTACACAAACCCAAAGTCCGATCAGAAAACTGTTGAAGCTGCGGGAGTTTTAGACCTACTTCACTGAACGGGGTGTGGAACCGACGGATTATCCCAGATAATTCCCCCAACACGTCTACATCCCAAATAAACGCGACAACACATCATTCCAATGGTTAACCGTGGGAGGTCTCACCGGTAACAGCAGAGAGGTAAGTGAAAAGCCCGAGACCGCACACCCCAGGAGCCTCTCTGAACCGCATGGTGCCGCGGGCTGTGTTCAACTGTTGAAGGACGTTGAGTTCCCGGGGCGAAGGTCCAACCGCTGTCGGTGCGGAGATGTCCGCAGTGATGCTCATCCAGACCCGGGTCCGGGGAGTGGGTGAGGTTCCGGCCTCAACAACCCTTTGGTTCACGGATGGCCGTCGTTGTAACCTGTGGGGAGTGTCTGGACTCAACCAGCAGCACAGGCGTGTCCACTTTCTGCAATCTCTGGACCCCGCACCGCAATCTCAGCGGAATCTCAGCGGAATGGTGGAAATGACCATCTACTCCGTGTCTGGGAGCTCCCGGATCTCGGAGCGGACTTTCCCAATAGAAATGTGTCCGCACTAATTGTAACGAAGGCAGTAATTGCTTTCGGGCGTCTGACACTCACTGAAGACCGGCGGTGGGTCAACAGCCCAGCTCTACGGGGGGAGTGGTCAGCAGCAGAGTGAAGCTGGTGTCTGTGGAGACCAATGGGCGGTGATCCGAGACCGGCTGCAGCGGCGGCTGTGAGTGGTACTGAGGTCAATAACGGGGGAGCTCAATGCATTCGCACCTCCACTGGCGGAGCAACCGGCCGCTGCCGAGAGCAAGTTGAACATCTGCCGCCTCATAGCTCTGGGACCCCCCCGGAGTAAGCACACACCGGCGCGGCCCCGCACCCGTTCCGCACCGTCGTGACACGAGTAACAAGAGACTATATACTGGAAACACTCGGCGGGTCAGGCCGCGTCTGTGGGAAGGGAGCAAGGCACAGAACGCGGGAGGAACTCAGCAGGTCAGGCAGCATCTATGGAGGGAAACGGACAGAGGACTGAGTTCCCCCTGCGGATTGAGTGATGCTCCAGATTCCAGCATCCGTAGACTCCATTCTGCCGGAAGAGACACCGTCAACGTTTCAGGCGCTGCACTTTCTCTCCAAGCAGTCGCCATCTCCAGCATTTTCTGTTTTTTTTTCATTCTTTCAGATTTCCTGCTTTTGATTCTCATAACGAAAAAAAGAAACGCTGCAATATCGAATGTAAGTGGAGCAGGTCTGAACTGCGTCGCCTCTCAAACAGCAAGTGGTCAATGTCACAGCAGAGGCCCCTTTTACCTTTGAGTTTTGTTTAAATGACGATCTTTTTTAACTCAGAGGAGTAAAACATTCATGCCACCGCTGTTGTTTAATCCGGGTCGGGACTGTGTTCCCTGTGTGATGGATCCCGCCACTGCCAGCTGCCACCATTCGCTTCAGTGGGAAATGAGGAAAACTAGAACGAAGCACAAACGTCAAGGAATAAAATTGAACTTTTTATTACAAACTGGAAGCAGCAAATCTCCCCGCCGGCAGAAAGCGCCGGACACCGCCCACGGGCAGGTAACACTTGTTCCAGCGAGCTTGACCTACTTACTGTGAGGCGGCATCAACCGGCCGCGAGAAGGGCGCAAAACGTTGCTTGTGGTTAACAAATTGCCAACTGCTCGGATATCTGAAACAGGTCTCCGGCTGTCGCCCAGGCACAGAAACAGCGATGGATGTTTGATGTCACTCTCAATGGGGGTATTAATATGCAGCGCTGTGAGTTTTGAAACAGCGGTGGACCAAATGGGGTGGAAATTCGTCTCGGGCGGTGACACAAGACGGGCGCTATCTACCGCTCCAGGTGCAACACACGGAAAATACTGGAGGGACTCAGCAGGTCAGGCAGCATCTGTGGAGGGAAAGGAACAGTCGACGATTCGGGCCGAGACCCATCATCAGGACTTCCCCCTCCGGGTTAGACTCCCTGATGCCAGGGTACGGGATGTCTCAGGTCAGGTCCAGAGTATTCTGAGGGGAGAGGGTGAGCAGCCAGAAGTCTTGGTTCATGTTGGTACCAATGACATAGATAGAAAAAGAGAGGAGGTCCTGAAGGAAGATTACAGGGAGTTAGGAAGAATGTTGAGAAGCAGGACCTCCAGGGTAGTAATCTCAGGATTATTGCCTGCGCCATGTGCTAATGAAGGCAAGAATAGCAAGATCAGGCAAACGAATGTGTGGCTGAGTAACTGGTGCAGGGGGCAGGGCATCAAATTCTTGGATCATTGGGATCTATGTTGGGGGAAGTATGACTGATACAAAAATGATGGGTGACACCTGAACTCAAAGGGGACCAATATCCTGGTGGGAATGTTTAATATAGCTGTGAGGGAGGGTTTAAACTAATTTGGCAGGGGGAAGGAAACCAGGGTGTTAGGGTTGAGGAAGAGGAAAATAGGAACAAGTCAAAGATAGTGTGAGCAATGATGGCAAGAAGGACAGGCAGCTGAAAAGACAGGATAATTTGCTGTGCAATAGAAATGCAGCGAAATCGGTAGCAGATACTGGTCTGAATGTACTGTACTTAAATGCACATAGCATTAGAAATAAGGTGGATGACCTTGTAGTACGGCTACAGATTAAAAGATATGATGTTGTGGCCATCACCAAGTCATGGCCTAATGATGGATGTGATTGGGAGCTGAATGTCCAAGGGTACACAGTGTAGAGGAAAGCTAGGCGGGTAGGTAGAGGGGGTGGCGTGGCCCTGATGGTGAGCAACAATATTAAATCACTAGAAAGAAGGGACACAGGATCAGAAGAGGTAGAATCCTCATGTGTTGAGTTAAGAAATGGCAAAGGTGAAAGGAGCCTAATAGCAGTTATATACAGGCCCCCAAACAGCAGCTGGGATGTGGACTACAAGTTACAGCTGGAAATAGAAAAAGCGTGCCAGTGAGACAATGTCAAGATAATTATGGGGGATTTTAACATGAAAGTGGATTGGGAAAGTCAGGAAGGTACTGGATCTCAGGAGATAGAGTTTGTGGAATGCCTATGGGATGGAGCAGCTTGTTGATGAGCCCACCAGGGGATCGGCTGCTTTGGATTGGGTGCTGTGTAATGAACCTGAGGTGATTAGGAAACTAAAGGTAAAGGAACCCTTAGGAAGTAGTGATCATAATATGATTGAGTTCAGTTTCAAATTTGAAAAGGAGAAGCTGATATCAGGTGTGTCAATATTTCAGTGGAACGGAGGAAATTAGTGGCATGGGAGGGGAAATGGCCCAAATTGATTGGAAAAGTAAGCTAGATGGAGGGACGGCAGAGCAGAAATGGATGAAATTTCTACAAGAAATGAGGAAAGTGCAGGATAGGTATATTCCAAGACAGAAGAAAATTAGGAATGGAAAAATGGCACAAATGTGGATAACGAGAGAGGTTAAGGCTAAAATAAAAGCAAAAGGGGGGGCATATGAGGAAGCAAAAATTAGTGGGAAAACAGAAGACTGGGAAGCTTTTAAAAACTTACAGAAAGAAACTAAGAAAGTCATTAGGAAGGAAAAGATGAATTATGAAAGGAAGTTGGCAAATAACATACAAAAGGATACTAAGAGTTTTTTTTAAATATATGAAGAGTAAAAGAGAGACATGGGTAGGTATAGGACCGATTGAAAACGGTGCTGGAGAAATTATAATGGGTAACAAAGAGATGGCAGAGGAACTAAATGATTATTTTGCATCAGTCTTCACTGTGGAAGATATCAGCAGTATACCTGATAGTCAGGGGTCTCAGGGAATAGAATTGAGTACAGTCAAGATTACTAGAGAGAAGGTGCTCAGGAAGCTGAATGGACTAAGGACAGATAAGTCTCCCGGACCAGATGAAGTGCACCCTTGGGTTCTGAAGGAGGTGGCTTTAGAGATTGTGGAGGCATTGGAGATGATTTCCCAGGAATCAATAGACTCTGGCATGGTTCCAGGGGACTGGAAGGTTGCAAATGTAGTTCCGCTGTTTAAGAAAGGAGGGAGGCAGCAAAAGGGAAATTACAGGCCTATTCGTCTGACATCAGTGGTCAGAAAGGTTGTGGAATACCTAGAGGTGCATGACAAGATAGCTCCAAGCCAGCATGGTTTCATTAAGGGAAGATCCTGCCTGACCAACATATTGGAGTTTTTTGAGGTAATCTCAAGTAGGGTGGACAAGGGAGAAGCAGTGGATGTTGTGTACTTGGATTTTCAAAAGGCCTTCGATAAGGTGCCGCACAAGAGGCTGCTTAATAAGATGAGAGCCCATGGAATTACAGGAAAGATATTAGAACGGGTGGAGCATTGGCTGATAGGCAGAAAGCAAAGGGTGGGAATAAAGGGATCCTGTTCTGGTTGGCTGCCGGTTACTAGTGGTGTTCCGCAGGGGTCGGTGTTGGGGCCGCTTCTTTTTACACTGTATATCGATGATTTAGATTATGGAATAAATGGTTTTGTGGCTAAGTTTGCAGATGACACCAAGATAGGTGGAGGAGCAGGAAGTGTTGAAGAAACAGAAAGGATGCAGAGAGACTTGGACAGTTTAGGAGAATGGGCAAAGAAATGGCAGACGAGATACAATGTTGAGAAATGTGCCGTTGTTCACTTTGGAAGAAGAAACAAACAGGCTGATCATTATCTAGATGGGGAGAAAATTCAAAATTCGGAAGTGCAAAGGGACTTGGGGGTCCTCGTGCAGGATACCCTAAAGGTTAACCTCCAGGTTGGGTCGGTGGTAAAGAAAGCGAATGCTATTTTGGCATTCATTTCAAGAGGAATAGCGTATAAAAGTAAAGTGTTGACGGGCACTGGTGAGACCTCATTTGGAATACTGTGTGCAGTTTTGGGCCCCTTATCTTAGAAAGGAAGTACTGATGTTGGAGATGGTTCAGGGAAGATTTACGAAGATGATTCCTGGAATGAAAGGGCTGACATATGATGAGCATTTGTCAGTTCTTGGACTGTACTCACTGGAGTACAGAAGAATGAGAGGGGACCTCAGAGAAACATTTTGAATGTTGAAAGGACTGGACAGACTAGATGTGGCTAAGTTGTTTCCCATGGTGGGTGAGTCCAGGACAAGAAGGCACAGTCTTAGAATTAGAGGGTACCCATTTAGAACAGAGATGCGGAGAAATTTCTTTAGCCAGAGGATTGTAGATTTATGGAATTCGTTGCCACGTACAGCTGTGGAGGCCGAATCATTGGGGGTGTTTACGGCAGAGATTGATAGGTATCTAATTAGTCAGGATGTCAAGGGATGTGGGGATAAGGCCAGGAATTGGGGCTAGATGGGAGAATAGTTCAGCTCATGGTGAAGTGGAGGAGCAGACCCGATGGGCCGAATGGCCTACTTCTGCTCCTTTGTCTTGTGTGTGAAACCCACGTGTCCCGTCCTTGCCTCTGGGATAGAAGTTCTGGAGAAGGACGTCTGTGTGGAATCCAGCCTGACTCTGGGTGGGGAGGTGGGGGGGTGCTCTGTCACGGCTTGTAGACGTACTGTCCAAAGAAAGATTAGGAAATTCCCGATGTCTTAGCTAACGCTGCTTCCTCAAAAATAGATTACATTTATAAAGCACTTTTAGCAAAATAAAATATCCCGGGGGGTTCTCATCTGTCGATTCAGACCATGGTATGGTATCTCTGTACCGATACATGGGTGAGTGGGGAAGGTGACCGGGAGGAGGTAAACGGGCAGGATGGTGGGGTGGAGGTCCTCTATAAGTAGGGTCAGGTCTAGGGGTGGGCTTGGCGTTGGTGGGTAAGTTGTGGGGGTGGGGTTTGGGTGTAGAGATCAGGGACTGCGCTGTGGGCCAGATTTGGGGGTGGGAGTAGGGGAGTGAGTTGTAGAGGGCTGGATCCTGGGTCTCGGGGTTCATAGAGGGAGAATGGACCCTGGGGTGGGGTTGGCATGGTCTGGGCCGTGTGAAACATCCGAAGCTGCCGATCCCCCAATGGTTCATTATCAGAGTCCAGCGCTGGCAGCTCTGTATTCCAGCTTATCTCCCTCCAGCAGCCATCTCCACCTTCACCACCCTCCTCCCCACATCGATCCATTTACCTCTCTTGTTTTTGTCTGCCTCACTGTCTTCCAACTCCACCCCCACTCCCCTCCCCTGCCTGACGCGACCTGCCCGTCACCTTTCGCCCCTCCTCAGTCCACCAATCACCTGAGTCCTGTGTCTCCCCTCCCCTTCTCCTCTTTACACCGGCTCTCTCCCTCTCGCCATTCTCAGTCCTGATGCAGGGTTTGGAGCCGAAACGCTGACCCCGCTGAGTTCCTCCAGCAGATTGTTTGTTGCTCCAGGTTCCAACGTCTACAGTTCCCCATGTCATCAGAGACCACATGACTAACTCAACCCCATCCAATGTTTCACTCTGTTGGGCAGAAATGAAAGCTGGACGAAGTAGCTGGTTGCATTAATCCCAATTTACTGTATTGCTTTGAGAAGAATGACTATATCCACAAGTTTCTTCAGAAGCGTGAATCATTCTGCTGTCAGTTCCGACCTTCTGTTTGGCGTTAACTCTCAACATGGGAAGCCTGCTTGCTGTTGAGCAGGTTTGTGCCTGCTGGTGTTGTCGAGGCGCTGACAGGGCCGGGGACTGTTCTCAGGAACTTGGATCCGGGCAATAAAAGATCAACGTCAGGAAAGGCATCACCTCGTCCCCTTTCACAATGTGGGTCACTCTGTTCAAAGGTGAGGCTGAGGTCCGTGCCAGCGTGTCATTGGAGAGGGAGCACACGGTATCCACGGGCACCCGGGGAGAATTCCAGGATGGGTGCCGCCCTTCCCCTACCATCCCCCCACCACCCTAACCCCCCCCACCATCACCCCAACCCCAGCCCCCCTCCCCACCACCACAACTACCCCCACCCCACCAGCCCATCACCACCAACTCCCACCATCACCACCCCACCAGGGGACTGAGTGTGTTGTCGATGGCGATAACTGCATTTTAATCTGACAACGTAAATAATATGTTTGCTGTAGTTTTGTATCTGCATAGCTGTTGTATTGCGCACTATCAGCGGGTTCCGCGGGTAGATTTAATTTGAAAGTGTTAGTTGTAGTTTTGAATATGTATAGTAGTTTTTTTTGGTAACGATTTTGTAGTAGTTGAATAAACTTTTGTATTGTTTCTAAAAAAAAAGACGGTTGCAGGTACAACACGCTTCACAAAGTAGAAGACACTTTGAAATCCCACATTTCAGAGTTCTGTAATGTGTGTGTGGTGAAAGGAGATGAAAATGAACCATATTACTCTCGTTATTGGCGATGTAAAGCAGTCAGTACAGGATAAGCTGCCCAGTGTACACCTCACCAGGACTGCAATTAAAAATACCATCCTCAAACCTGTAAATAAAAAGGTACTTGGGATAAATTAATTGTTGATCTTGGAGCAAACTGTTCTAATTGTTTCATTTTATGCTTCCCTTCAGTGCGTGTAAGGACAAATCCATGTTATCAACAGACTGAGAGTTGTAGATTCACACAGCAAACTGACCCTCCAGCCCACCACGTCCACACTGACCATTGCACTCACCCATACTCATCCCATTTACCTTGAGTTCTAACTGCTTCTGCCGCCTTAAGTACAAACTCCATCACTGTATCAATAGGCTTTCACCTGGGAGACGTGCTCGTTTCATAGAATACTCTGACCCATACACGTCCAGACCTGGGACAGAGGGACTGCAATACCGCAGGGCTCAGGCAGTCCAAAGTTAGGAATTTTGTTGGGTTATTGGTGAAAAGCAGTTTCTGTGGGGAAAGCAGTTTCTTCTCATCTCCATCCTAAATTTATTCCCCCGAATCTTGGGGGCATATCCTCTAGTTCTAGTCTCACCTACCAGTGAAAGAACCATCCTGCCTCTATCTTATCTATCCCTTTCATAATTTTATATGTTTCTATAAGGTGCCCTCTCATTCTTCTGAATTCCAGCGAGTATAGTCCCAGGCGACTCAATCTCTCCTCATAGGCTAACCCCCTCATCTCTGGAATCAACCTGGTGAACCTCCTCTACACTGCAAAGCCAGTATATCTTTCCTCAGGTAAGGAGACCAGAACTGCATGCAGTACTCCAGGTGCAGCCTCACCAGTACCCTGTACAGTTGCAGCATAATCTCCCTGCTCTTAAATTCAGTCCCTCCAGCAATGAAGGCCAACGTTCCATCTGCCTTCTTGATAACCAGTTGCACCTGCAAACCAACCTTTTGCGATTCATGTACAAGCAGTCCCAAGTCCCTCTGCACAACAGCATGCTGCAATCTTTCACCACTTAAATAATAATTTGATCTTCTATTTTTCCTTCCAAAGTGGATGACCTCGCATTTACCAACATTGTACTATCTGCCAGACCCTTGCCCACTCACTTAACCTACCGAATCTATATCTCTCTGCAGACACTGCACCATTTGTTTTTCCATTCAATTTAGTATCATCAGCTACACCTGGTCCCCTCTTCCAAATCATTAATGTATATCATGAACAGTTACGGGCCCAGCATCGACCCCTGCGGCACCCCGCTCACCACTGATTGCCAACCAGAGAAACACCCATTTATCCCAACTCTCTGCCTTCCATTGGTTAACCAATCCTCTATCCATGCTAAAACATTACCCCCAACTCCATGCGTCCTTATGGATGTTTTTTTTATGCGGCCCCCTATCGAAAGCCTTCTGGAAATCCAAGTATACAACAACCATCTGTTCCCCTCTATCCACTGCGCTCATTATATCCTCAAAGAACTCCAATAAGTTTGTCAGACAGGATCTGCCCTTCCTGAATCCATGCCATGTCTGCCTGCTGGAACAATTTCTATCCAGATGTCTCACTATTTCTTTCTTAATGATAGCTTCAAGCATTTTCCCAACTACAAACGTTAAGCTAACTGGCCTATAGTTACCTGCCTTTTGCTGACATCCTTTTTTAAACAGTGGTGTGACATTCGCTGTTTTCCAGTCTTCTGGGACCTGCCCAGAATCCAGAGTTTTGGTATGTTATCGCAAGTGCATCTACCATAACCTCCACCATTTCTTTCAGTACCCTGGGATGCATCCCATCAGGACCAGGGATTTGTCTACTTTTAGGCCCACTAGCTTGCTCATCACTACCTCTTTAGTGATAGCCATTGTATGGAGGTCCTCACCTCCCTTCGCATTCATAACATCTCTCTTTGGCACGTTAGACGTGTCCTCCACCGTGAAGATTGACACAAAAGTCTTTTAAGGTTTCAGCCATTTCCACATTACCCAGTATTAATTCCCCCTCTTCATCTTCCAAGGGACCTACGTTCACTTTAGCCACCCTTTTCCGCTTTATATAATCATAGAGACTTTTACTGTCTGTATATACTATTTATATTTTGTGCTAGTTTACTTTCATAATCTATTTTCCCTTTCATTATTGTTTCCTTAGTGGTTCTTTGTTGCTTTTTAAAGTTTTCCCAATCTTCCAGTTTCCCATTACTTTTGGCGATTTTGTATGCATGAGCTTTTAGCTTGATGCCTTCTTTTATTTCCTTAGTTATCCAAGGCTGGCTCTCGCCACCCTTACTGTCCTTGCTTTTAACTGGAACATGCTTTTGTTGAGCACCATGAAAAATCTCGATGAAAGTCTTCCACTGTTCCTCAACTGTCCTGCCACATAGGCGGTGTTCACAATCTACACTAGCCAACTCCTCCCTCATCCTGTTGTAGTCTCCCTTGTTTAAGCATAATACGCTGGTTTTAGGTCGAACTATTGCACCCTCCATTTGGATGAGAAATTCAGTTGTACTGTGATCACTCTTTCCAAGAGGATCCTTAACGACAAGATCATTAACTTTACCCGGCTCATTGCACAGGACCAGATCTAAGACTGCATTTTCCCTTGTAGGTTCACTAACATGCTGTTCAAGAAAGCTATTACGGATGCATTCCATGAAGTCCTCCTCAAGACTGCCTCGGCCAACTTGATTTGCCCAATCCATGTGGAAGTTA